>NC_135489.1:43427794-43739341 GCF_052094955.1 Ictidomys tridecemlineatus | reverse complement strand
AAAATTAGAGATCATCCTTTTTTTGGGCTATTTTTTTTGTATTTTTAGGTTTTTTCATATTAAACATTATTTTATAACTAGAAAAAATGTATAGGGGAAAAATCATGACCTTGAAAAATTCATTCAATATAGGCAATACTGATTCAAAGGTATAAACAAAATATATAGTCTGAACTACAATGTAATGGCTATAATAAACCTAAAATTCTTTGTAACAGAAACTTGCAATATTAGCAGCATTTCAGAGACTTACTGATTTTAACAGTGAAAAGAAATGAAGGTATACACAATTCTCATTCAACCAAAACACTAGAGATCAAATATGACATTTACTGAAGTATTTAAAATATTTTTCATTTTAAATTTTCTATGTCATACTTAATATTCAGTATATATATTCAGTAACATCAAGGCAGAAGTGTGACCAGTCTTGGAAACCATCCCCTATAATTTCACAAAAGTGAGGGCCAATATTAGGGACCATCCCCTATAATTTCAACCCCTAAAAGAAATTATTTTATGTTACATAACATCACAATACTTATTACTACATTAAATAAGATGTATGTATATTATGTGTATATTACATTACACACAACACACACACACAAACACACACAAACAATTGGGGATTCCTATAGCTCCTGAATCGGGACTTTGACATGGATTCATAGAGCAGGGATGATGCCTAGAGACTGAGATCAACCATGTGGGCAATCAGTTAAACGTACATAACAAAGCCCTAATAAAAAATCTTTTAACATCAAGGCTCAGATGAACCCTACTGGTTAGCAATACTCTGTATCATCACATGTCCATACCAGGAGAGAAAGCATCCTGACTGCTTCGGGAGCAAATAATGTAAACACTGCATCGGGTACCACTTCTGGGCTCCGCACTATGCATTTCTTCCCTTAACTAATGTAAATCTGTATACTTTCTCTGTAATAAATTCTATCTATGAGTGTAACAGCAGTCAGTGAGTTCTGTGAATCCTTCCAAAAACATGATTGAACCAGAGGATGGTTTAGGGAACCCTTGAACTTGTAATTGGTGTCAGAAATAAGGCCAGTCTAGGAGGTCATCCCCTATAATTTCACAATTGACTAAAATTTCACAGTTAGCTTCAGAGCTAAGGGTAGTCCTAGGAACTGTGCCATCTAACTCCTCACACTGACTCAAATGAATGGCTCTTGCAATTGTGCCTCATCTTTCTCTCCTGCATCATCAATTTCCCCTCTAATGTATCATTCCTATCATATAAAACAAGACTTAACATCTTCTCAGATTTTAAAAAATATTTCTTGACATATCTTCTTCTGGCTATTAAACCTTTTTTACCCCTCCCGTATCAAAAAATAACTAGAAATAGTTGTCTTTACTCACTATTACCATTTTTTTTTCTCTTTCAATTTTCTCATGAACATGTCAGTCAGGCTTCTGCCCCAATCCCTCCATAAAACTGTCCATCTTTGTCATAAAATCCAAGTTATTTTTCAATCCTCACCTCACCTGCTCACACAATTCTGATTTTAAAATCAGCTTAGCTTCTAAGAAACTATAATCTCTTGGCTTCCCTCCAAACTTACCAGCTAGTCCTATTTAGTCTAAGCTTCCATGTTAAAATGTGGTAATAATCGTCAGATGTTTTTCCCTTCCTATTATCTACTTGTTAAATAATGTATGTCTTCTAATACCATAGCTTTTAATACACTCACTTCTCCCTTAAGTCAACACTCTTAATTTTTTAAGTAATAACACTAAAAAAGAAAAAGTTCTATTGTGAACATACTTAGGGTAACCAAATCAAATTGGTTTCTTTCCTGTAGGGAATCTCAGACCTGTTAATATACTAATAAGCATGCTGAATAAGCATTTTACCAATAATTACTAAAATCTAGGCCACAATTTTGAAAGTTTAGAATCAACATTCTTCTACAATTAGGAAATAACTATATTTTTTTCCATGAAAGTAATATTATCATTTTCAGAATCCTTCTGCTGGAATAAAACATTTCAAAAAACTAAACTGCCATACCTTAAAAATGAACAAAATGTTTGACTTATGTGAAATTCATATAATTTGAACAGCTTTAATCTATAAAGAACTCCTTCAAATTAATAATGGAGGTATAAACCACACGATATAGAACATGAAGAGGCAATTCACAGAAAACACACAAATGGCAAATAACTGAAGAAGTTCAGAATCTTCTCTAACAATCAAAGAAATAAAAGTTAAGAAACTGGTAGATCCAGCAGTGCACAACTATAATCCCAGCAACTCAGGGTGCTGAAGCAGGAGGAAAGCCTCAGAGACTTAGCAAGACTCTGTCTCAAAATCAAATGTAAATGACTGAGATGTAGTTCAGAAGTAGAATGCTCTTGGGCATATAAAATATATATATATTTCACATAAGTCAAACATTTTGTTCATATATTTTATATATGTTCAATAAAGATTAAAAAAAATAATACCATAGATATGTAGTGAAATCAGCACTTTCGTATACTCTAGGGATGTGACCTCACACATCCTTTACATCTTTATTGAAAATAACTTCTCTCAAATATTTTAAATTCTCATGTATTTTATCCTGACAATTCTGTTCCAGAATTTGTCTTATGAAAATCTAACACAACTATTCAAACAAAAATTTCTTTTCCAAAATTATTTGTAATAATAAAAAGACTAGAAAAATGTTTTAAAAGTAGATATAATAGGCTAAAATATTTTCTAGGTTCATGCAAAGAATAATACTATTTTAGAAATAAGGTAGATTTATATATACTAATAGCAAAAAGGCACAAGGAAACATACCTGTCACAATAGGTATGCAGAATTAAATGTTAAACTGTCCTACTACTCTAATGGCAAGCCTCTGAATCAGTCTAATCAAAGAGCACACTAATAAAAAGCATGGTATTTAAAAACCATGGATTTGGAACTTACCATTTAAATGAATCAAGACTTTCTTAATACTGTTCAAAACAAAACCAAAACCAGAAATAAACCAACTGATATTGTAGAAATTATGCAATCAGTGAATCAGGATGTTTAAATGCACCATTATTTACTCTTACTTTAAGAAAGTAATCAATTTAGTCCAAAGATCCTGCCAAGATATGAGTTCAAAAAGAATTATTTACATGGAATTTGTAAAACAAATGTAATAATTGGTGAAACCCCCTTTCCTTTTGAATACGTAATTAGTAAAATTCTGGAAATAAGGAAAGCTACAATTATTAGTGTCTGGGAATGAAAAATAAGCTGATTCTATCAAATATAATGTTGGTCATCTTCAGAAGGTCTTCCTATTCTTATCTGACTATGCTCCAATAAATGTATCTGTTGCTTTCTTAAACATTTTTAATGCACTAACTCTGTCTTTCTAGGTTATCCCATGACATCTTATTCCAATTCCTATTCACAGAATAGATGTATTATTTAACCTCAGCCATTATTTTCAGCACTTAGGGAAATGGCAATAAATACCAATTTCCTACCTTTTTAGAGTTTTTTGAATTCTGGTGAGGTTTATGCTCTACAAAGGAGTAAGCTTATTAGGAATCTGGTTCTCTTCAGGTTCAAAATGATGATCAATGTACTAGATAGATAATAGTGAAAATAACATGGGAAAGTATAGGTTGGATTGCCTATTACATTAAAGGAACCTTCTGCAGTAAGTTTAAGAAAGAAAATCATAAAACTTTAGGGGCTGGGGTTGTGGCTCAGTGGTAGAGCACTTGACTATCATCTGTGAGGCACTGGGTTTAATAACTCAGCACCACATAAAAATAAAAAAATATATAAAATAAAGGTATCATGTTCATCTACAACTTAAAAAAAATAACACTTCAGTTTTCTAGATTTCTAAGCACATGTAAGTCACTACAAATAAACTAAAAGACAATTATAATATACCACTACATAAGCTCATTTTTTAAAAAGTTCAAAAAACAATAATTGCTGATATTCTTTTTTTAACAAGTATGAATACAAAATGTATAGTTAGTAAACTCAGTGGGGTCAACTCTCTGTGTTTATGTGTTTTAAAGAGACAGGTTCTCACTGTTGCCCAGAATGGCCTCAGACTCCTGGGTTCAAGTGTTTTTCTTGCTTTAGACTTCCCTGAAGTCGGGAGTACAGGGAAAATCGTCACACCTGACTTTGTGCAGCATTTTAAAATGACATATTTTGTGTGATAGGTTTCCATTTTGTTGTTATATTAGCCCTTGTACTGATTTTTCGCCCCCAAGGGTTGAATGTAGTTCAGTGATAAGCACTTGCCTAGCATGCTTAAGGTCATACGTTCAATCTGCAACACCATGACAGAAAAAAAAAATCCAGTAAACATTAAAAAGCTCAATAATGAAGCACAAAGAACTTCCATTTTTCTATTACTGGAAATAATATCATTACTATAACACTAAACTCTGTATGCCTTATTGTAGCTACTAGTGTAAATTAGCAGACTCTCTCTCTTGTCTTCAAGCAATCAAAATTATAAACTATAACTGTGTAAAATATCTATCCTTTGCACTGATTTCAATCTACTCCCAAATTGCAACGAGAAGATTTTTAGAATTTACTTTTTTCTCCTTAATTTCACTCTTGATATTGAGAGAGACAGAAATAGAGGAAGGCAAGGAAGAGAAAAATTAGGGAAAATGTTTGAATTCTTAGAGCAATTTGCAAGTATGGTTAAAAACCAAAATCACTTCAAAACTACTAGCATTAATGTATCTATATTTGCAATGGTTTGCTTACAAAACTAATACTGGTGTCTGGGAACGTAGTTCAATGGTAGATTCCTTGTCTACATGATTTCTAAGGCCCTGGAATGGATCCTAGGAAACATGAAAAAAAGATAGAAAACTACTACCATATAATCGATAATTGGCTAATTACTACTCAATTATTAACATATTAATGTTATATTAATACTACTAATTCAATATACTAAATAATTACCACTTAAATAGCTCTCTTTAAAAACATAATTCTTCAATTATTCCTTTTTTTCTGTTTGTCACTTACCATAGGTTTCTTTGTTGTTTTGTTTTCTGTGCTGAGGATCGAACTTACATGCATGCAAACCATATACTAATACCACTGAGCTATAATCTAAGAAATTTCATAAGTTTTTCTTTTCCATGACTCATAACCCCATTAATAAAAAAGTTAGTAAATACTCCTAACATTTTTCTAGCATTTCCTGATACAGAGATAAATGTGTTGAAATATGAGGCTATTCAAAAGAATATTTTAACATTTTTATTTTAACTCAAAGAACACTTAATATTTCAATAAACGTGAGAAACTATTAAAAGGCAAACATTTTTCCTATTACAGAGTTTTTCCCATCTAGTTAGGTCTAAACAAATAACAAAAATAAATCCTTATTTTGTTTTTTAATACTGGGGACTGAACCCATTTCTCATTTATTCTAGTCAAGTACTCTATTGCTGAGTTAACATCCCCAAACCTTCAATTATATTTATTTTGAGATATGGTCTGGCTTAATCACTCAGGGTAGCCATGAACTTGGAATTCTCCTGCCTCAGCCTTCAAGTAGCTGGGATTACAGGTATGTGTTACCATAACTGAGTCTAAAATAAAAGATACTTGATGTAAAATATATACCTTATTTTTTTGTAAAAACTACCTAAGAAAATGTTTTATAAAGAAATGAATTATAAAAATTCATTACTAAAACTTTCATCATGCTAAACAATTTGATACAATAGGTTCCATATAATTAATGCTTTTTTAAAGAATTCATATGATTAAGAAAATGGGTGCTGTAGTGCACAAGTGTAATTCCAGGAGCTCAAGAAAGTGAGGCAGGAGGATCTTAAGTTCAAAGCCAGCCACAGCAACTTAATGAGGTCCTAAGCAATTTAGCAAGATCCTGTCTCAAAGTAAGTAAATAAAAAGGGCTGGGGATATGACTCAGTAGTTAACATCCCAGCATTCAATCCCTAGTACCAAAAATGAAACAAACAAAAAAACAAAAAAGAAATTGAATGCTGCCAGAATACTCTATAACTTTTCTAAATTTTCTTTATTTTTAGAATCACAATTTTATTTGGTGTTTTTTGATTCTGAGATACCAAAATTTAAAAGCACATTTTTATTTGTACCCAAGACAGACATTTAAAAACAGAATTTCCTCAATAATTTCCATATTTTTTTCCTTTGAAAAGTATTTATTTTTTCAAATCAAACCTCTACATAGTTATTTTTGGTATTATCTGTGTTTTCTATCCAGAAACTCATGAATGATGAGAACTAAGCAAAAAGTAACATTAGTACTATAGTAAAAAGAAAAATAATACATTTGTATAAAATGACATTTTAAATTGCTATGAATATCTTGACTCTTTTTCTCCAAAAACAGTAATTAATTTCTACATGCTCACTGCTTTATTTTCTTCTTCCAATCACATCATACTGTATCAAACTACCCTATAGAGGCATCCATTTCTGTGTACACCCTATCTTTCCTTAACTATAGGTTTTTAAGAAGTGTGCTATCAAAATCATTATACTTGCTATCAAAATCATCATCAGTTTTATCACTCTCTCAGATATATCTAAATGACCTTCCTTCTGATTTAACACTGACTGGATCTTGCTATTGTTTTGAACCTTTAAATGAAGTAAATAAAAAAAGAAAGAAAATACTTCATAATGGGCATTAAAGAACTTCAGGGGGGGGAAATGGAACCAACACCAGTTTTGTGAAACTATACCAACAGTTTAGTCTGTTTTCAATATCTCTCATCAAAATTATACTTTCTTCTTTACTAATATTTAAAAATTAAATAGTATTTCATCATAAAATAATTCAGTAGTACATTAACTTTCTTTATCTGAGTACATTTCAGTAATCTATTTTTTATAATCAGATCTAGGAAATTTTATTTCAAATATACTTAATTTTTTTATATTCTTAACCTCACCACATTTTGTAAGTGAAATAACTTTACGCTGGCAAGATGCCAAATGTTTTAACAGGCAATTAGCAGAACACAGCACCATTTACTGGTTTTTAGTTTTTATTCAAGGATACTTAAAAGAGAAACATGATAACAATTTCACTCTGAGACTGGTAATAAACTTTAATGGACTCAGACCACTCTAAGAAGAGTAGAGCAGCACCTCCACTGAACATTCTAATATCAAACCCTCACTAAGTCCAAAGAAAGTAATATAAACTAATATATCCTTAAAAAGTAAAATGAACCTTAGAGCAGATTTATTTAAGAAGGTGTACCTGCAAAGGCAAAAATTATATTTTCTCATTTTTCTAGCTCTAAACAAAATGTTTGATTATTCAATGATTTGCTTTAAAACAACGCAGTAATATAAAAAAATCTCCTAATAAACTGTTCAAATGACAAATTTTTTAAAACTTGAAAAGCTAATTTCAGCAATTTAATTTATAAATGTTAAAAAAAGATTTAATCTAGCATCAAACTCAACATTCCCCTTTTTTAAAAGCATGACTGTTTCTTACTATTTAATTTTTTATGAATCAGCTAACAACCTGATATAAATATGTACTTTAAAAGGAAAACTCAGCACGTTAGTATAGAACAAAGCTTAATTACCTTGATTTGGTTGCATATTCATATTTGGTCGAGGGCCATAGTTTCCCATTGGCTGCCCTTGACTCATTGTCATCTGATTCTGTACTGGCATGCTCTGTGATGATGGCACAGAATGGTTGTAACCTCCCATGGATCCATGGCTACTTGAAGGCATATTCATGGAACTGTTTGTCATATTGAGTTGATTGGGTCCAGGTCCCTGCATAGGCATATGGTTAGGCCCTTTGAAGAAAAATGATCAGAACCAAAATATTGAAAGTTAAAGAGATGGTTTATACAAAAGTACCTAAAATAGCTATTTGTAGGTTTTTTTCATCATTGTAGTCATAACACTAAACAATAATTTGAATATTTAATAGCAAACAAATCGCTCATATGAATGATAGAAAACACTGTGAATATTCTTATTATTCCCATCTTAGAGATTAAGAAACTGATGTATTAGGAAAGCCAAGAATACTCTGAAAAAGAAGAGTAATAAGGGTAAACTAGCTTTATGAGACAGCAAAACATAAAGCTGGAGTAATTAAAGATGTAGTACTAACTAATGAATGAATAGATTAACAGATCAATCAACCAGAATAGGATCTAAAATATACCCAAATACATAGTAAGGTAAGTGATAATAGTAGTGATATTAAGTTATCAGTGGGCAGCAAAAAAATTAATTCAGTAAATGGTATTGTGGCAATGGTGTAGTCATCTGGAAAAAAAATTAGCTGGATCACCTCATTTCTCCCAATAAAACTAATCTACTATGTATAAAAATTTTAAACATTAAAAAAGAAGAAAAAAGAAACAATATTACAGAATCTCAAAAAGGAGAAACTTTAAAATAATCTTGGGAGGAAAATGCTTTCTAGAAATTCCACACCTTTAAAAACAAAAATTGATAAAACAGTGCTGTACACCTATAATCCCAGGGGCTCAGGAGGCTGAAACAGGAAGATTCACAAGTTAAAAGCCAGCCTCACCAATTTAGCAAGGCCCTAAGCAACTTAGCAAGACCTTGTTTCAAGATAATAAATAAAAAGGGCTGGGGATATGGCTCAGTGAAGTGATTAAACACCTCTGGGTTTAATCCCTGATACCAAAAACAATTAAAATATAAAATTTGATCATTGTATTATCATGTATAACTAATTAAAACAAATAAAAAAAGGGGGAGATGAAAGACATGAATAAAAAGCTCAAAGAAACCTAAAAATGAATTCATAAACAAGGAATGACTGATTGCTTTACTTAAAAAAACTAAAATACAATTTTCACCTTAGATTCTCAAAAATCAACTTTAATAAACCTATATTTTAAAGAAAGAAGCACTTTCAGATACTACCCAGAGAAAAAAATGTAAATAAGTATTATTTTTTATAGAGGAACTTCACAATAAGGTTATCAATTTTTTAAATGTACATACTTTGAACCCAGCAATTTCAGTTCTAAGAATTTATTCTATATAAATATTTGGTACAAGTATGTAAAAAAGTATGTGTTTTATAAATATATTCATGGCAGCGCAACTTTATCAACATACAAGAAACAACATTTATTTCTATCAAAAGGAAAACGGTTCAGATAAGTTAGGGTATATCCATAAAAAACAAACACAAAAACAAAAAATACATGATGCAGTAACCAAAAAGAATGAGGCAGCTCTTTATACACTGAATAGAGTAATGGTTTCTATGATAAATCTTTAAGAGGGAAAGAAGACATATAAGACTATTCAATGTGCTACGGTTTGTTTTTTTAAAAAGAATAGTACAAAAAAAAAAAAAGAAAAATTTTTGGGGGGTAGAGACAAAGAAAGAGAAAAACCGCTTTGAAGGGTAACCAATGCCTCTCTGGAACTCAGTTTGGAGAGGTAAGGGCTATAAACCTTGGTACTTTTTTATTTTGGCTACATGATCATGTATTATCTAGGGGTTTTTTGTTTGTTTTGTTTTGTTATCAGGAATTTAACCCAGGGGTGCTCAAGCACTGAGCCACATTCCCACACCCCCCCCTTTTTTTTTAAACAAGGCCTCGCTAAGTTCCTGAGGCTTGCTTTGAACTTGTGATCCTCCTGCCTCAGCTTCCCCAGCTGTTGGGATTATGGGCATGTGCCATCATGCCCAGCCTAGTTTTGATTTTTTAATCAATATTTTTTTAAAAAGGAACTGGGACTGAGAGGTTCTGTTGCCAAAATCAAATTGCATAAGTATCTCTAAAACTTAAATTATCAAATAACCTATTAGAACTAAAATAGGAAACTAAGAGCCAAGTTAAAATTAGTGTTCACATTAAAAAGGGTGACTAGATGCTATTATTGTTAGGAGAGTCCCCTAACTATTATTTTAGATGCTCTACAATACAAGTCTTAAATGGTTGATAATCTCTGGGTTATGGAAAGAATGTAACTATTTCAGATAGCCTTACGCCAAAAAAAAAAAAAATGTCAGGATAATATTAATTGTGCACTTCTCAAATGCTTACTTGGTCTTGGGCTTCAGTGTTATCTGGAGATATGTTATATACCTAATATAATTACACATACCTTTATGTTGTATACCTGATCGAAGGTACTACCATCAAAGATCACAGAATTCCTAACTAATCTGTATTAGCACTGCTCTTATAGTTCTAAAAACAATGTGTCCCAATAAGCTAAATGTGGATTTAGCAAACAGCTTTCTCCTGACTACAACCTAACTGCAAACTAAAAAGTAGTTCTGTCTTTATTCCTACCTCCATACTGTGTGGGAGCCATCAATGCTGAGAGTCTTAGCAGGAAATAAGAGAGCCAATGAAATAGCATTTACCTCCTACATGATTAGTGTCACATCAATCTTCTAAACTAGGCTACCTTGCCTCTTTTGCTCTGTGTTCCCCCTTTGTTTCTTTTACAATATCTGTTGTCCTTGGAACCAATGTTACCAACAACACAATCAGCTGGAAAAGATACTATCGTAAGGATGCTAATTATTAACTTTAACAATAAACTGTTCTATGATTTAAATTTACTATCCTTATTGCTAGACATGTTCGTTTGCTTTTTTCTACTGAAAATAGTCTTTGTCTTTAGAAAACAAAAATATTCTCGTATTAAAGGTAGAGAATACTCTGCCAAAAATGATACTTATCATCATTACTATTGTTACACAAACTGAAGATATTTTCAGCAAATGATAACTAAATAAGCACCAATGGCCTAAAAGACACCATTCTAGTGACTCTAAAGTTAAATGGACAAAGAGAAACAAGAATGGCAAAATATATGAGAAAGCTTACACTATTTCTTAGCTTTTAATTTTGCTTTAAAATCAATTTCCATATTTGTTATGCTAAAAAATATGTATTCATAAAAATCCTGATTCAGCATCAGTAATATCTATGAAGAAATACTAAATACACCAGCACTTTAGAGTTTGTTTTTGTTTGTTTCTTTTTCCCATGTGTTTTTCTCAGTGATACTGCTTCAGAGATCAATAAATTTTTAAGTAAATAAAAACTCAGGGATGTTAGAATACCTTTTTGTAAACATATTTTATTTCTTAAGCCATGGTACAATGACTTTTTCCCCCAAAAAAAGCTTCTAAAGCCAACTATGTTGCATAGTTTCAGACAGACTAAATTTAGCCAGTTCTGTTCATCAGAGGAATGCTGTGTGTCAGCTACATCAAAGCCCAAGGGCAGCCTGATAAACACTGAATACAGGTCACGTAGCTCTGTAGCTAACAAACTCTAAGAGAGCTTGTACTCGGGGGCATTCAAAGCAGTTTTGTCATCAACAATCTAGTATCCCTTGAGCCCCCATGTCGTTTCAGTTGCTAAGCAACTCTGGTGTTAATGTCTTAGAGGAGAAAAACTTACCAGGCATCTGGCCGTTCATCTGGTTCTGCATGTGTGGTGCAGGAGGACCCCCACCTACCATTCCATCTGAAGGCATGTTGTGAGAGCGTGGAGGTGGGGGAGGGCCGCTCTGATTCATCACTCCAGGACCCATAGGCATATTCTGTGTGGGTGGCTGAAAGAAGACAGTTTAGCAAACCAAGAGAAACAGTTATACCAATGTATAAAAGATGCATATGGAATAACAGTTGACTATATTATTAAATTGGACAAACAAAACAACAAATGCATTTCAATTTCTTCTAATGTATTTTAATCATGGACTTATAAATATCATATATAATACCCCCCAAAACTTCACAAGATGCTTAGCATTTGAACACCCTAGGACAAAAACAGACCACAATTAAAGTGTATTTTAATTTATAAAATCTCAATGGCAAAAAGGTTAACATTCTATACAAACCGAATTCTCATTCATTTATTTACTAAGGATTTCTAATGTAGCTATTGTTATTTAAATAACATTAAAAATTAATTCTCCTTTCATTACATATTTGAATATATTTACTAATCATTATTTTTACTTGAAAAGGGAGAATAATAAAAAATATAAAAGGACCAGAGGTCCAAAAATATGACATATTTTATACTGTTTGAGGTGCAGAAAGAAAAGTGGTGGCAAAGGAATAATGTTTTAAAACACAAAGATAATAGTTCAGTTCAATATTTTTGTGTCGACTACTGCTATAGATTGGAAACATTACTGATGGCCTCCAAGGGTACAGAGACAGCTGCCTCAAAAGGATGCCTTTGGCAAATTTCCTAATGAAATTTTCAAGAAAACCACTGACTAACCTTGAGAGTTCAAAAAAGGGCAAAAGGAAAAACATAGATACAAGACAGTCTGCAACACAGGGCTCCCATCTTGGGAACATTTTGGTGGAGAAAGCAAATGGTTAGTTTCTTTCCAAATATCTATTTTTAACCCTACAGGTTAGAAGGACTTATTCTTTACAGATCTACTTTCTGTCTTTTTTCTCTGCTTCCCCATGATCTGAACATAATGTCCAATCCAGTAACTTCCTCCCACATTTTTTATTTTTGCTTTATTTTTAAAATTTTTTCCACAATATTTGTTGATCAGTTATTTACTATATACCTTTCCAGATTTTGTCAGCACAGTTGCCTCTGAAACACTTAACAGATATATATGTTATTCTTTAGCCAACACATACACTCAAACCTCCAATCATTTAATGAATAGCTAATAGTGTAGAAATAACAAGTGCTGGGCTTGGTCTGTAGCTCAGTGGCAGAACCCTTGCCTAGCATGTGTGAAGCACAGGGTTCAATGCTTAGCACCACATAAAAATAAACAAATAAAACAAACGCATGCTGTCCATCTACAATTTTAAAAAAACTATTTTTTAAAACAGAAATAGCAGGTACTACTCTGATAGCACCTACAAAAGTTAGAATTTTAATTTCATCACTACTAAATCCAGATAATTGGCATTTATTAAGTATTTTCTTTTCAGCTCTCATCTTAATTTTTTTATCCAACTTGTATCTTAAAACACTTAATAACCTTGTTTAGTTTTCAGGCACATACAAAAACCAAACATCAAGTCTATTACATATCTTACTTTTAATTATCCTTTACTTATCATGCTTTCAAACCTGGTTAATTATTTGTATTTCAACTCATAAAACATCACTAGTTGTTATTTACCATCCTAAGAGTAATAACTAACCCTTCTGCTAATAAAAGTGATAAAATCCTGACAAAATGCAAAAAAAACCTGTCTAAAAGCACTAAAGCACTACGTAACCAAAGAGGAACAGAAGCTACACTTCTTGAAAAGGGGGAAGAATGTTAAAAGACCAGCTCCCCAATTTCTTCGGCTTTTTCTGTGAGTGTGCAGTGTATGGAGTAAAAAGTGCCTAAACACAAAGCAGAAATTCTTCTGGATTAAGGGGGGAATGAGTCAGTTTTTTAAAAATCGGCAGAAAATTAAAGAATAAAGTCCCCAAAAAAGGAAAACTGCAGAAAGCGAAAAATTCAAGACAACTACTAGAAAACAGCAGTTAGGAGGCCAAAGAGCCAAGCAGATTCCAGCTACTGCCTACTACTAGGTATATAAAAGATTGGAGTACCCATCCAGTTAGAGGGGACTTCATAAACAACTCCAGCTCTCCATATTTCAGAAGATCCTCACCTCAGACTAAGGTCAAAACTGAAATAGATTACCCCTTTAAATCTTTTAATGAACCCTCAATACTCAAGGTGATCTCCTAGTACTTCTCATACCAAAGGAAAACTTAATTTTCTTTAGAAGAAAAGAACACAATCTTTGACTTTCTAGAATTGTTATGTTTGCCCTTTTTCTTAAATACTGGGATGGATCCCAGGGGTTCTCTACCACTGAGCTCATCCTCAATCTTTTTTTTAAAAAATTTTTTTGAGACACAATCTGACTAAATTGCCCAGGCTGGCCTCAAACTTGCAATCCTCCTCCATAGCCTCCCAACTAACTGGGATTTCAGGTATGCCATCCTATCTAGACACAATGTCTGACATTTTATCATAAATCACAGGCATTTTAAAAACCATCATAAATGGCCAACACCCAATAGGATGGCTATAATAATAATAACTACCCAAATGGTAGGTGTTGGCTAAAATGTAGAGAAACAGGAATTCTCATTTATGCTAGGAAAAGTGTAAAACGGTATAGTCACTTTGGAAAACAGTTTGGCAGTTCCTCAAGAAGTTAAATGTATGTCTACCATATCATCTAGCAATTCCATTCCTGGTATTTATTCAAGAGAAATAAAACACATTCAGACAAAAGTTGTATACAAACATTCACTATGGCATAATTCACAATAGTCAAAAGATGGGAAAAAACGCAGATGTCCACCAACTGAGGAATGGCTAAACAAAATGTGGTTCATGAATACAATAGAGTACTATTCATTCACAGAAAAGGAATGAAGTACTGACGCACGTTATAATATGGATAAACTTGAAAATATTCCAAGTGGGAGGAGCTGGACACAAAAGGGGCCACATGTTGTATGACTACATTTATATTAAATGTCCAGAATAAGTAAGAGAAAGAGAGAAAAGATTAGCTGTTGCCACAGTATGGGGAGAAAGGGGAAGTGGGACTGACTGACATCATATATGAGTTGTATTTTCAGGGGTGATGGAAGTGCTCTGAACTTAAGACTGCACTGTGAATATACTAACAACAAACACTGAATTATACACCTTAAAATGGCTAAAATGATGAAAGTTATGCTTCATAAATTTAATCTTAAGATAAAACTGGAGAATGGATAGTGCACACCTGTAATTCCAGCTATTTGACAGCCTGAGGCAGAAGAATGGCAAGTTTGAAGCCAGCCTCAACAACATGACAAGATCCTATCTCAAAATAAAAAAATAGGGCTGTGGCTGTGGCTCAGCAGTAGCACACTTGCCTGGCATGTGTGAGGCACTGGGTTCGATTCTCAGCACCACATATGAATAAATAAAATAAAGGTCTATCAACAATTAAAGAAATATTTTTTAAATAAATAAATAAACAAATAAATAAATAAATGAAAGACTGGGGAATGTAACTCAGTAGTAAAGCATCCCAAGTTCAACCTCCAGTACAAAAAACAAATTAATTAATTTTATTACATTTTAAAAGAATGAGTAACTAAAGGAAGTAACAAATAATTTTAAAAGACCAAATTCATTCAAATTTTGGAGTTACAGAGAATTTGAAATACCTGTGCTTGATATTTTCAAAGGTGAGGGGACAGGAAAGATGTAGAACTTTAGTAAACTCCTAGAATTTTTTAAAGGCCATCAAATATAAATCTAGAACTGGAAAATACAATCACTGAAGTGAAAATCAGCATGTCTGTCAACGGATGAATGGATAAAGAAAATGTGGTACATATACACAATAATGGAGTTTTATTCATCGATGAACAGAGACTTGGGTCTTTTGCAGGAGAATAGAATTTAAGAACTTATGCTAAGCAAAATAAGGTAAACTCAGAAAGTCAAGGATCCTATATTTTCTCTTATATGTGGAAGCTAAACAGAAAAAAGGAAAAGAAAAGTAGTAGGGGGTAGGTCTAATGAAAATTGAAAGATCTATAGAGTAGAGAAAGGTTAGGTAGGAGAGAAGCAAACAGGGAAATTCTAGGGAATGATCAGGATAAATTACTTTGTTACATTGTGCGCTGGTAAAAAATACTTAACAACAAATCCCACCATTATGTACAACTAATGCACCAATTTTGAAAAAAATGGGGAAAAAAAAGAAATCAATGGTTGGAAACAGCAAAACAGAGGATCAGAGAAGAAACTTACAGAAAAATTATACAAAGATATAAAAGAGAGAATATAAAAAAAGAACATAAAGCCACAGAAAACATAATAAAAAGGTCTAGCACACTCCTAACTGGAGTTATAACAAAGACGATACAGAATAAAACACAACACTATTTGCAAAATACTGTAAGAATTTTCCAAAGCTAAAACAGAAAGAAAGAAGCCTCTAGCTTATGAACTATGAAGCTCTACAAATCAAAGGAGAATATAAAGAAAACCCTAACTTAAACACATCACAGTCAAAGTACTGAAAACCAAAGTCAAAAGAAAAAAGTTAAAAATCATTCAAGGAAAATGGAGCAGCAATAAGACTAGCATTGAATTTTTTTCTATCAGAAATAATGGAAACAGATGATTATAAAATGACAACTCTAAAGAGCTAAGACAAAGAAAAAAGAAAACAAACCAATCAGTTTAGAATTCTATATTGAAGAAAATATCCCTTCTGACATGGAAATGAAATAAAAATATTTTTTAATGAACAAAAGCTAAAAGAATTTGTTATATGAAATGACTTTACATAGAAGCACAGACTAGAGGAGTTATGAGAAAAGGTAAATATATAGATGAGTATAAACTAATATTGACATTTAAAATAACAGTTAATGATGACTTGTATGATTTAAACATATATAAAACTACGAATATAGGGTAAAATTAACACAAAAGACAGTAGGTTAAATGAAGTTAAATTGCTAAGGATCTTTCCTTTTTTTCTGCAAGTTTTAAAAGTATAGATCTACACTAGAATCTAAAAAATTAGTGATGAATATAATCTCAAAGGAAATCACTTAAAACATATTAAAAGTAGATAGCTAAAAATTTAATAGAAAAAAATAATACTTGATTAATTCAAGGACAAAAAAGAGAGAAATAGAAAGCAAATGTCTGGTTGATAAGATTCAATTCCTACTATATCACGTTCTATATTAAATATTCATAAACTCATTCTAATATTTAATTGCCATGTAAGCAAAGATTATATTACATTATAATGGATTTAAAAACACATAAGTACTGTTTACAAGAGACTTTAAATTCAAGAGTACAGATTATTTAAAAGAAAAAGACATAACCATGTAAACATTAATCAAACTCATGATGACAATGTTATGTTACTATTGTACAACTGATTGATCACTGGGAATAGAGGCTATGCCTTATTATGATAAAAGGATAAATTCAATGAGAATGTTTGACAATCACAAATTTGTATATATCTCCTAATATAGGTTCAAGGAATTAGAATAATTCATAATAATGGCTGGAGATTTTAACATACTTTGCCTAGTAAGTCACAAGACCAAAAAAAGCAGGTCAACAAACACAGAAGACCAAAATATAGGGACTTTTTTCTAAGCACAGTAGAATTAAACTAGTAACCAACAATAGAAAATTATTACTCAGAGAAGGAATCACAATGGAAATAAGAAATGATTAAACTGAATCAACTTGTGAGACTGAGTTTAAGGTATGTTTACAGGATAAGTTATATATTTCAAATGTGTATTTAAGAAGTTGAAAAAAAAAGCTATCTACGGTAGCTAAGCTCAATGAAATAAAAAGCAAATAAGAGAAAATTAAGATGTTAAGAGGACACAAAGAACAACTTTAGACAATGCATTTGATAATTTACTTGAAATGGAAAAATTCTTTTGAAAAATATAGCTTTTGGAAATTGACCAAAAATCTAAATAATCCTGTTAAAAAAACTGAATCCATAATTTAAAATCTTCCCTGAAGAAATCTCCTGATATAGATGGCTTCACTAAGGCTTCACTTCTAAACTATTAAGATAATAAAAAATTTCAGAGACTAATCCACAAAGTTACAACTATCTTATATTTGATAAAGGGGCTAAAAGCATGCAATGGAGGAAGGATAGCATCTTCAACAAATGGTGCCGGGAAAACTGGAAATCCATATGCAACAAAATGAAACTGAATCCCCTTCTCTCGCCATGCACAAAGTTAACTCAAAGTGGATCAAGGAGCTTGATATCAAATCAGAGACTCTGTGTCTGATAGAAGAAAATGTTGGCTCCGATCTACATATTCTGGGGTCAGGCTCCAAATTCCTTAATAGGACACCCATAGCACAAGAGTTAATAACAAGAATCAACAAATGGGACTTACTTGAACTAAAAAGTTTTTTCTCAGCAAGAGAAACAATAAGAGAGGTAAATAGGGAGCCTACATCATGGGAACAAATTTTTACTCCTCACACTTCAGATAGAGCCCTAATATCCAGAGTATACAAAGAACTCAAAAAATTAAACAATATGGAATATTACGCAGCACTAAAAAATGACAAAATCATGGAATTTGCAGGGAAATGGATGGCACTAGAGCAGATTATGCTTAGTGAAGCTACCCAATCCCTGAAAAACAAATGCCAAATGTCTTCTTTGATATAATGAGAGCAACTAAGAACAGAGCAGGGAGGAAGAGCAGGAAGAAAAGATTAACATTAAACAGAGACATGAGATGGAAGGGAAAGGGAGAGAAAAGGGAAATTGCATGGAAATGAAGGGAGACCCTCATTGTTATACAAAATTACATATAAGAGGTTGTGAGGGGAATGGGAAAATAAACAAGGAGACTAATGAATTACATTAGATGGGGTAGAGAGAGAAGATGGGAGGGGAGGGGCGGGAGGATAGTAGAGGATAGGAAAGGTAGCAGAATACAACAGTTACTAATAGGGCATTATGTAAAAATGTGGATGTGTAACCGATGTGATTCTGCAATCTGTATACAGGGTAAAAATGGGAGTTCATAACCCACTTGAATCTAATGTATGAAATATGATATGTCAAGAGCTTTGTACTGTTTTGAACAACCAATAAAAAAAAGAAAAAAGATAATAAAGAATTTCTAATATTAATCATTTACAATCTTCCAGAGAACAAAAAATAAGGGGACCGCTAACTCTTTATTGAGGTCACCAAAATCTGACAAGGATACTACTACAAGAAGAAATATAAAAGTCACATTCTCATGCTATAAATAACAAAAATGCTAAACAAAATTTTAGAAAATCAAATCCAGATTACATTGAAACCAATGGGCTCTACTCCAGGATTCAAGTGATTTAATTTTTGATAATTAATTAATGTAATGCACCATATTACCAAAGTAAAATCTAGTTAACCATTAATATATAAAGAAAAATAATTTGATAAAATTCAATACCCATTTGTAACAAAAATTTTCCAAAGTTAAGAAAAGAAAGAGCATTCTTGGGGCTAGGGGGAAGCCTAGTGGTAAAGCACTTATCTAGTATGCACAAGGCACGGCATTCAAACCTCAATGTGACGAAAACCAAAACAATAGCGATCTTCATTGAAAAACAACTAAGTTACAAACCTATTACAGATAATATCCTAAAATGAAATATTGAACTCTTTCCCTTTGAATTGAGGAATAGGATAAGAATATTCATTAACAAGAACTGTATTCAACAAATAACCAATAAGCAAATCAATGTTATAAAGTATAGAAATGAAGCAGAAGAATAAAAAATAAAGATTAGAAAACAACTTTATTTTCACTGATGCATGAGTAAGTGCATATTTAAAATAAGTGAATATAGCAGGATAACCGGATACAAGCTTAACATATTAAAAAGTCAACTATATTCCTATATATTACTAACAATTACAAAATGAAATTTAAAAACTGACATTATATATAACATGATCCAAAAATTTGAATCTCTAGGCCTCAGAAACCTTGGAATGGAATAATCATTTGACTCAGTCATCCTACTCCTCAGCATATACCCTAAGGACTTAAAATCAGTATACTAGAGTGCTACAGCCACATCAATGTTTATAGCAGCTCAAACCACAATAACTAAGCTATGGAACCAACCTAGGTGTCCTTCAATAGATAAATGGTTAAATAAAATGTGATATAAAAACACACACAATGGAATATTACTCAGCCACAAGGAAGAATGAACTTATGCATTTGTAGGTAAATGGATGGAACTGGAGACTATAATGCTAGGTGAAATAAGCCAATTCCAAAAAAACCAAAGGCCAAATGTTCTGTCTTATATGTGGATGCTAACACACAATGGGGAGGGGGCAGAAGTTCAGTGAATTAGACAAAGGGAAATGAAAGGCAGGGAGTGGGGATGGGAATACAAAGACAGTAGAATGGATCAGACATAACTTTCCTACATTCATGTATGAATCAATACACAACCAGTGTTAATTCCACATCACATACAACCACAAGAATGGAATCCTAATTAGACTAAGTTATACTCCATGTATGTATGATATGTAAAAATACATTCTACTGTCATGTATGTCTAAAAGAAACAATTTTAAAAATTTAAGGAGTATATAAGGATCCCTTGACAGTTGCATACATTTAAAAATAAAATAAAAACTTTTTAAATTAAAAAACATTTTTAACGTAACAAGAGATACGTGATACCTTTACACTGAAACACTGTAAGATTCAATATTATAATCAGCTTCCTTGATGCTGACCTACAGATTCTATGTAACCCTTGTCAAAAGCGCAGCAAGCTTTCCCCAGAAATTCACAAGCTGACTTTAAAATGTATATGGAAATTCAAAGGACATAGAATAGACAGGACAGTCTTAAAGAAAGAACAATACTACCAGATATACAGATATATTATAAACTACCATAACTGAAACATGGGGTTGATGCAAGGATAAATAGACCAAAAGAACGGCTGAGAAACAACTCACATATACAATAACAACAAAACATCTTACATTCAATGGTGAAAAAATGATCTTTACAATAAATGATGTTAGATCAACTGCATATAATAGGAATAAAAAAGAACCTGAAGTGGGGCTGGGGTTGTGGCTCAGTGGTAGAGCACTTGTGTGAAGTACTAGGTTCGTTTTTCAATACCACATACAAATAAATAAAATGGTCCATCAACAACTAAGAGAAAAGAATCTTAATTCTTGGCCCAGATTATACACAAATTTAATCTGCAACGGAACATAGATACACTTTAAGAATAAAATAGGCATTATCATTATGACCTTGATAGAGGAAAATATTCCCTAAACAGGATACAGAAATTACCCATAAAAACTGATAAATTAACATTATTAACATTATTCATTTTAACTAGAAACTCTAGTTAATTAAACACCATTAGAAGAATAAAAACACAATTTTCAAAGTAAAAAAAAAATGCAAGGGCTGGGGATGTGGCTCAAGCGGTAGCACGCTCGTCTGGCATGCGTGCGGCCTGGGTTCGATCCTCAGCACCACACACAAACAAAAGATGTTGTGTCCGCTGAAAACTAAAAAATAAATATTAAAAAATTCATTCTCTCTGTCTCTCTCTCTCTCTCTCTCTCTCCCTCTCTCTAAAAAAAATATGCAATATATGCAGCCTACTAAGACTTATTCTAGAATGTATACAGAACTCCTACAAATCAATGTTATTAAAAGCCCATATAAAAAATAGAAAGAAATGAACATTAAAAAACGTTTTTGGGATGACAGCATTGTTCCCTAACTTGATTGTAATGATAGTTACATGGATTTGTAGAGACTCATGTGTTTACACACTTTAAGTGAGTGGATTTACTTTTGTGAATTATTAATATTACTTCCAGCCCTATTCACCAGAAAATCTCCTACTCAGAACATCAGAATAATCAAGCCTCCACTGTCTTCTCCCAAAGTCCCAGGTAACCTTTCTTCACAGAACTTACTACAACTGTAATTTCAAGTATATCTGTATGATTGTCTTCCCTGCTATGTGTTAGAGTTCAAAAATTTTTTAAAAAATTTTTTGATATATAAACAACAGTTCAAAATCAAATAAGGGGCCAGTATCTTTCAGCAATTTACATTGCTTTTAACTGTTCAAAATTGCCCATTCCATCTTCATATCTCCCTTTGGAAGTCTACCAGACATTAATTCTTGTTATATCATACCTTCAAATTGTCTTATCCCTAGACTCAGTGATAGCAATTTCACCCTTCCAGTTGCTCAGGTGAAAACCAGGGAGTCATCCGTAATTCCTCTTTCTCATTCCTTGGCCTCACATTAAATTCTCAGCATGTCCTTTGACCTCAATTTCAAGATATACCACAAATTCAACCATTTCTACCATCACCTCCCCATGCAGCCACCATGACATCTCTTATGTTGACTTTTACTGTAGTCTCCTAATTTAACTATCTGCTTCAATCTATGCTCTTCAATATTGAATTCTTCAACAGTAGTCACAATGCGCTTATTAAAATGTATCAATTCATTCTTCTGCTCAAAAATCCTCTAACAGCTTCCATTATCATCTGTCCACACCTCCTTATTTATTCCATTCCAGCCACAACAACCTTCACGCTGTTCCATTAACAAGTCAAAGATAGTTTGACTTTAGGACCACTCTTCCTGTTTGTTTTCTCTTCCAAAACAGTTTTCCTCAAGTCTTTATTCAGATGTCAACCGTCTCAATGAGATTTAACTCCATTTCATACTGCAAATCCCAACGCCCACCCCCAGTATTCCAAAACACCACTCTTGTTCTATTTTTCCCTTTCCACAGCTCTTATCTTCCAACATGCTAATGATCTATTTATTTATTATGACTGCCTTGCTTGATAGAATATAAAATCCAAGATTGATCTGTTCACTTATGTTTCAAAAGTACCTAATGACTATTAACTGACACATAGAACATTTTAATATTTTGTAAACAAATTAATGAGTTCTCAAATTTAAAAGATTTACCATAATACTATAAATAATCTCAACCATAAATTATCTTCAATGTTTCTTCAGAATATGAATATACCACCACAACATAATTTTTAGTTTAATAATCCTTCAGTTGTATAACTATCTTTAATATAATTGTCATTAATATAGTTCTCCACAAGGAGGCACTAAAATAACACAGAAATAGACGATTGAAAAATAAATTATTCAAAAAGGAAATATAATAAAAATTTTTCTATATTTAATAACTTCTTACACATAAATGATAAATGATTGAGCCAATCAAGTAAGTCTCCTAAAAATGAACTCTACACTTAAAGGAAACAATTAAGGAAGGTCCCCTCTTATCCTCACTTATTTTCATAAGAAATTTCAGGATGTCATCATGGCTAATCTTGAATCTAAGCAAGATTTTTAGACTTAATAAATTCAGTTCCTTATTTTAATAATCTTGACATGTCATCTTGTTCCACCCAAAAAAAGGATCTAATGGAGAACTCAGTCATACCGTAAAACCTTACCAGATGAACTTCTACATTAATAATATTTTCCAGTTATTTTTAAAAGATGATGATTATATAAAGTTCCTGAGGGCTCAGGCCCCAGAAACTGATTCATCTACTAACTATACTCTCCCCAATTTTAAACTAACTATACTCTCCCCAATTTTAACACCAGGTTTCCATTAAATTCAATCTTTCTCTTTTTTATGAAACAGAAAACATCCAACACATGAAATCCAGCATTACATTTTATCTCAGCTCTGAAAACCCTAAGGCTATCCAACCCTAAAGATATTCATTAACAGTTACTCCAAATTCACTTAATATTAAATAACAAAAAGTAAATGCCCTACTCTTCCTAGAATTGAGGAATTCTCCAGAATATAATTGAAAATTGAAAACAAAAATAAAGGACTGAGAGTGGGATGGGGTGGCACACACTTGTAAACCCAGTGGCTGGGGAGGCTAAGGCAGGAGGATCATGAATTCAAAGCCAGCCTCAGCAAAAGCAAGGTGCTAAGCAACTCAGTGAGACCGTGTCTCTAAATAAAGTACAAAATAGGGCTGGATATATGATTCAGTGGACAAGTGCCCCTAAGTTCAATCTCCAGTCCCCCACCCAAAAACAAAAAAGGACTGAGGATGTACCATAGTGAACAGCATGTACTTAAAATGATGAGATCTTGGGTTATATTCCCAGCACCACAAAAAACAAATAAAAATAAAAATAATCCACTCCTAAAGTATGGCAAGATGAGAGTCTAGGTTTTGGTTTTTGGTAGTGGAGACTGAACCTGGGGCACTTAACCACTGAGCTACATTCCAGTCCATTTTTTGAGGGGTTGGTGGGTAATCAGAGATTGAACCCAGAGGCACTCGACCACTGAGCAACAGAGTCCCACTGAGTTGCTCAGGCTGGCTTTGAACTGATGATCATCCTGCCTCAGCCTCCCAGCCATGCCGGCTCCTTTTAATTTCTGAGACAGGGTCTCACTAAATTGTTTAGGACTTAAGTTGCTGAGGCTGGCCTTAACCTGTGATCCTCCTGCCTCAGCCTCCAGAGTCCCTAGGGCTACAGGTTTGAACAACAGGTGGCGCCTGTGGTTGTTAATAATACCACACATCTTAAAGTTGTTAATAATAACACACATTAAGAAACAGGCAGTCTGTAATTCCAGCAACTCTGGAAGATAAGGCAGAAGGATGGCAAGTTGAAAGCCAGACTCAGAAACTTAGCAAGGCCCTAACCAATTTAGCAAAACTCAATATCAAAAAAATACGTAAAAAAGAGCTGGGGATGTGGTTCCATGGCTAAGTGCCCCAAGGTTCAATCTCTGGCACCAAAAACAAATAAACAAACAAAACCAGAACAGATATACGTGCTTAAACTTTCATTGTTTATATGATTTTTATATCTGCCTATTTGTTTCAATTACAAAATATATGATCATTATAAAAAGTAGAAATAATAAATATGGGAACCATTCGACACTTGGTGTGCACATTTCCAGGAACTTTTTAAAAATTTAGACATAAACAGTTACTTTTTCAAAATAGAGAAACATGATTCTGTGATTTTATTCTAATGTAGACATTACTTTTCACCAGTATATATGGTGATCTCATTCAAAAGTGTAGAATTTAACTAAACAGTTAAAATTCACTTTTTAACTCATCCTCAATGTTGACACTTGTTCCAGTTTGTTGGTTTTGCTAATATAAAGAATGTTTCAATAAATAATATTTTACAACTATGGTCTTATTTTTGTGGTGAGGGGGGAGGCGGGGAGCACAGTGCTGGGATTTGAACCCAGGGGCATTTAACCACTGAGCCACAATCCCCGGAACTTTTTATTTTGAGATGGGGTCTCGCTAAATTACTCAGGGTCTCACTAAATTGCTAAGACTAAACTCAAATTTGCAAACCTCCTGCCTAAGTCTCCCAGCCACTGGGATCACAGGTGTAGACCACCACACCTAGCTGTACAAATACTGTTGTTATTTGTGCCAATAATAGTGAATTACTTAATTTCTAGTATCTAGTTGTTGTTGTTGTTGCTATTGTTTCTTTGTCAGCTATATATCCCGTAGGGATGAACTAGATCTACTGTTTTCAATTAATGTCAAGGGATAATCTTTAGGTTTCCAATACATGTAGAAGCTACTCTGATTTTAACACAGTTCTGGAAAAAAAAAAAAAAAGAAATTTCAAACACACATGCACACACAAACATTTCTATTATACACAGTAAGATCAACATCTTTACATACCAAGGTTCAATCACACAATCTTCTGAATTTTATATATACTATTCAGCAAATAATTTACATGGTAAAATTCTCCCTATAATTTTCTACAAAATATAGTGTTACACTTTTGGGATGTAAAGAATAAGGGACCTTTCCCTTATCCTCAATAGCCCCTCATCAAAGAATTAATAATTTCTTCTACTGTTTCAAATATACTTTAAATACACAGTATTTCTAAAATTGTACCCTATTACACTGTAGAATAACTATTTGTTGTCTTTTGCTTATAGAATTTTTAGCATGTAAAAAAGTTGTTTTGCATTTTTAAAGGAGTCAAATCAGATTTTTCTGTAGTTTTCTCATTTGCTTTTTTGTTCTCAACAAAGTCTCACCTCAAGATCAGACAAACATTGATGCCTTAATTTGTACTGAATCTTACAAACACTTCAAAGACATTTCACCTGTAAACCTGCTTCCTGTTTTTAGTATTAAATGTTGCAATTACATGCCCTTTATTGTGCAGCTCGATGCCAAGTACAAGAAGGGGAAAAAAAGACTTGGAGACCAAGTTGTGGGCAGGTAAAAGAAAGGGGAGAGGATTGAGACAATAATCCTATTTTTGACATACTCATTTGCAATAGGAAATATGAAAATACAGGCTGTGAACTTTTTATAGCAGAGAACAATACAGGGCAGGCTGAGGAGAAAAGAGTTTTGTCTATAGAATACCCAAATGCATATATCTTATGGAAGCTGGATTCATGTCTCACACTTGGGCAAGAAAATCCATATATGAGGATCATCTATGTATCAATGGAAACTAAAGTCAAGAATAAAAGAAACATGGGCTGGGGTTGTGGCTCAGTAGCACTTGCCCAGCATGTGTTAAACACCAAGTTCGATCTTCAGCATCACATATAAATAAATAAAAATAAATAAAAGTACATCAATAACTAAAAAATTAAAAAAAAAAAAAGAGTAAAGGAACAGCATGGATGAAATCTCCCAGAAACAAAAATATACAGTGAGAAAATGTTCAAGAATGTAATATTAACACTGATGAACATGTTAAAAAATGTTAAGTTAAACAGCTGGGGAGGAAAGTAGATGGGTCACATTTTTATTTCCATTTCATATTAGTAACAATACAACATAAAGCACAAACTTTGCTTTCAGTAAGACCTATGTTAAAATCTCAGTGCTACCACTTATCAACTATAAGTTCTAGTCAAGTTAATTAACTAAGACTCAGTTTCCTTAACCACAGAATGGGTTATTTATCAGGATGAAATAAAGTATTCAAAGGCCTTAATACATACTAGTCATTCTTCAAGTGTTGGTTCTTGCTCCAAAGAAATGATCACATTTGAGAAGCCAAAAAGTAACTAATATTCTATAGACAAGAAATGGAATTCAATTCTAATACTTAAAAGAAAGTAAAGACAAAGGCAGACAAGGTTTTTGTTTCAAACAATGAAACAAAAGAAAAAAAAGATGGAAAAATATTTTTAAAATTTCTCACAGATATGAAAGCACAGGCCAATTAGTGAAAAATGATCAATCCAAGATCCTGGAAATGGAAAAAAAACTCAGTGAGATTGACCCAATCAGATGTGTAAAAAACTTTGCTTCGTCTGTATACCCAATTCAGTTCATCTAAAGATACCTAGAACACTCAATCTCTGAAATCCCATTAAAGAGATACTAAATGGCTTATGTCCCTAGACACTTGGCAAAAGAAAATGACAATGCTGCTTAGAGGAAGATAGTATCACCCTACTCAGCAAATTATTTCTACAATGAAAATCCAAAATAATTCCTGATTCACAATCAAGAAAATCAAATATATATGACTAGGCAATATAAGATGAATGACAACTAACAGAGACAGGAGACAAAGAACACAAATCCACAAGAATCTCAAATATTAGAATTTTTGGACAGATATTAAAAATAACAATGCCATCCTAAAAAAATGAAAAACAGATTAATAGAAGGATGAACAAATATGTGTTTGTGTGTGTACATGTATAACAAACCAAACATAATAAAATGTTAACTGCAGAATCTAGTTGTTGGGTATATGACTCATCTCTAAAATATTTTGGTATGTTTTAAAATCTACCCAATACTGTTCAAAATTTCAGCAAAAAGCAGAGCAGATTTTAAAACTAAAAATTCTAGAACTAAAAAAAATATACAAGCCAGGCATGGTTGCTAACACCTGTAATCCCAGCAGCTCGGAAGGCTGAGGCAAGAGGATCAAGAGTTCAAAGCCAGCCTCAAAAATGGTGAGGTGCTTGGCAACTCAGTGAGACCCTGACTATAAATAAAATACAAAATAGGGCTGGGGATATAATAGGTCAGTTGTCAAGTGCCCCTGAGTTCAATTCCTGGTACCCCCCCCCCAAAAAAACTATGAGCAGATATTAAGAATTCAACAGATAAATGTAAGTATCAGATTATACTCAGGAAAAAAAAAAATATATATATATATATATATATATATATATATATATCTCCAGAAAATGAAAGATTGGAAAAATCTGGAGGTATTAAGAGACACAAAAATTCAGTTATGATGTCTAACATTAGTTGGATTTTTACAGAAAAGATCTGCTTGAAGAGGTAATGACTAAAAATTTCACAAAACTGTTGAAAGACATCAACCTACAGATTTCCAAATTTCCAACCAACACCAAACATGATAAATAAAAAGAAATCCACATCAAGACATATCAGAGAAAACCTGAAACAAAACAAAATATCTTAAATCCAGTCCAAAAAAAATAGAAAGATTATCTTTCAAAGTAGCAACAATTAGGTTGACATCTGTACTTTCAATAGATACAAAGTCAGGATGAATTCAACATGCTGATAGAAAACAAGTGCCAAACCAGAATCTGTCCTTGGCAAAAAAAAATGTGTTTTAAAGAATGATGTTGGGCTGAGTTGTGGCTCAGTGGCAGAGCGCTTGCCTAGCATGTGTGAGGCACTGGGTTCGATTCTCAACACCACATTATCAATAAATAAAATTAAGGTCCACTGACAACTAAAAGCATATTTTAAAAAGAAGAAGAAGAATGATGTTGACCAAGCACCAAGAGGAAAAGAAGAAAAAAAAAAAAAAACAAGAATGATGAATGATGTTGAGCTGAGGTTGTGACTCAGTGGTAGAACACTTGACTAGCACGTGAGACACTGGGTTAGGTCTTCAGCACCACATATAAATAAATAAAATAAAGATATCGTGTCCACCTACAACTAAAAATAAAAAAAAAATTATGTTGAAATAAAGAAATTTTCAAAAATATACCTTCCCCAACTACCATGCCACTGGGCAAAAACAAAAACCCTGAAAGTATTTGTCATCAGCAAACCTATACTCCCACAATATTATAGAATGTTCTTCTAGAAGGAAAAAGAGAAACTGATCTAAGAATTGAAACTGATCTAAGAGAAACTGAAGTAAGAACTGAAATGCATCTACAATTCAAATGAGTCTAAGGAATGTTAACTTCAAAAAAAAAATAAATATGGGACTGGGGTTGTGGCTCAGAGGGAGAGCACTCACCTAACATGCATGAGGCACTGGGTTCAATCCTCAGCACCACATAAAAAAATTAAATGAAGGTATTGTGTCCACCTACAACTAAAAAAATACTAAAAAATGAAAAGAAGGAACAAATAAGAATAACTTCATGCTAAACAAAATAAGCCAATCCCAAGAAAACAGGAGCAGAAATGTTTTCTCTGATAAGTGGGTGCTAATCAATAATGGGGTAGGGAGGCATGGGATGAGTGGAGAACTTTCAATGGAGCAAAGTTGGGGGGCAGGGCAGAAAGGAGTAGAAAAGATGGTGAAATGAGATGGACATCATTACCCTAGGTACACGAATTGTATGATTGCTTGAATGATTTGACTCTCTTTACAACCAGAGAAGCGAAAATTCTGCTCCATTTGTGTACAATGAATTGAAGAGCCTTCTACTATCATGTATAATTGATTAGAACTAATATTAAAAAAAAGATCAACATGGAAAAAAAAGAAACAAATAGTAATCATTTGTAGGCTAACATACAGATTTAAAACGCATGACAACAGGAGGTCACTGAAGTCTCTAGCAGTCCTTGCAAAGAAAAAATAATGAAAACCAATTATAAAGAAGACAAAGGAACAGGGAAAGGAATATACAACATCTGAGACAAAGGAAATGCATTGGTAGGTTTAAACTTAAGATATATATATATATATATTCAATATGAATGAATTTAATGTTCCAGTTAAAAGACAAAAGATCTACACTGATTTTTTTTTTAAACCTACAAGCTGTACACAATACACATTTCTAAAACAAGGGAGAAGAAAGATGACTATCTACCATGCAAACACTAAAGAAAAGTCATTTAGTGATATTAACATTAGACAAAGCAGACTAAAAGACAAAACGCATTATTAGAGGCAAAATGGTAGTTCACAAAAAGAATCGATTAACACACTTGACTCAACAGACACATTTAAAACTTGGCATTTCAATAACTAAAAAATACACAATCTTTTAAAATACACAGAAAACATTTTAAAAATTGGTCATATGCTAAAACCTAAAATAACTCTCAAAGAATTACAAAGCACTAAAGCCATAAAAAATAATATCTAATTATAATGCAATGAACCCAAAAATGAAGAAAATAATAAAATTCCCCAAAGTCTGGAAATTTAGAAATAATTTCATCAACTCTTCCATAAAAAAGAAAATAAATTTTAAAATACTTAGAACTGAATAAATACAATATATAGCACATATCAGAACTATGACTAGAAGAAAATGCCCTTAAATACTGTATTAATATGGATATGGAAGGTTGAATATTGCAGAAGAAAGCAATCATCTCAAAACTCAGAACAGCAAAATAAACCAAAAAGTCAGAAAAAAAAAAAGGAAACAAAGTTCAAAGTTTAATTATAAACAAAAACAGATAATAGAGCAATGGTTCATAAAGTGTGGTCCTCCAGACACTTTTTTAAAAAGTAAACCCAGTGATAGATAGGTAGTTGTAGCTGGACAGCATGCCTTTATTTTTTATTTATTTTTATGTGGTGCTGAGGATCAAACCCACTACCTCACACCTGCAAGGCAAGCACTCTGCCACTGAGTTATAGCCCATGCCCCTCCAGACAGTTTTAAGAAGTCTCCAAGGGCAAAACTATTTCCAAAAGAATACTAAAATACTGTTTGTCTTGTATGCTGTATTAATATTTATAATGATGGTGCAAAAGCAACAGAAGATGTAACTGCTGAAACATTATGAATTGAAGCAAGAGCAAATGCTTTACTATTAATCACTGTATATAGAAAAAGCCAGTTACACTTTAAAATTAAGCAGTAAAAAATTATTAATTTATTAAATTCTCCATGTCTTTTAAATATCCTGTGACAGGAAGCAGGATTAAGGACATGGGTCCCCTTGTCTTCCCAGTTTTGGAAGAAAGTGGGTGGATCTGATTTACTGAACCATCAGTCAGGAATCTGGCCTAGGACTCTGGCAACAGTTTGGAGAAGCTATGTAAGGAGAAAGCATACCATTTGGGCATTAGCCACTTGCAACTACACAACTTAAAACAAAAAGGGCAGAAAAAGAGGGACCCATGAGGCTGCCAAAAGTACATTCACTTCAAGGTCTCTTGCTTTCTTTCCACTTAGGAACACTATTGGCTGCTTTTTACCATCATTTGGTGAAACAGAAAAACAAACTTGTTGGACTGAATGGGCCCCAAAATCTGACTCTGGCTAAAAAAAATCTGACCCTTTTCACTTACTTGCTTAAGCCATAGTTCAAAGAGATAGTTATCATCAGGCTAAGAGATCTGTAAAGCCAGACTGCCCTAGTTCCCTCAAGATTGAGGAATGAACAAACCAGGGGGAATTGTAACAAGGACTTAAGACTCTTCACTTTTGCCTGCAAATGTCCAATGGGTGGCTAAAAGCAGGATTAAAGACCTAGCAACTCTTGTCTCCATTTTGCATCTGTCTCCTTAGATCCAAGTCACCTTGGATTCCAGAAACAGGTCTGATCCCATAAACTTTCTGACTATCCCCAAGGCAAGAGCAACTTTCTTATCACAGACAAGCCTGGTCAATCCTAAAATAATGATGGACAGACCTCACCTGCTTTGGAAGCTGTGCATCCCTCTGGCTACATGGAACCCCCACCACTGCCCTCATTCACCCTTCTATAAAACCTCAAAGTCACTGTCAGCCCCTAGAAGGCATAGTTAAGGACGTGAATCCCCCTTGTCTTACTGGTGTAGCTATACTGGAAAGTTCTTTCATGTTTTTTGAAATAAATAAATATGCTGTGATGTGGCAAAATAATAAATATAGATTTTTTTAAAAAGCACTTTGTGATTTGCTAATTGAATTAAGCATCATATTCACGGAACACCATTTTTACCTGAAATAATAACTGTTAATTATACTTATCCAGGTTTGGGTACTTGGCACACATTTTTTTTTTTTTAATTTTTTTTTTTAATTTTTTAATATTTATTTTTTAGTTCTCGGCGGACACAACATCTTTGTTGGTATGTGGTGCTGAGGATCGAACCCAGGCCACAAGCATGCCAGGCGAGCACGCTACCGCCTGAGCCACATCCCCAGCCCCGGCACACATTTTCTTAAAAACAAATAATAATGAATCTTGAAAACCACAGAAAGCATTTATTGCCAAGATCAAATTAAAGATTTTAAATAAAAATTGAAAATGTTACAAACATATCTACTACTTCAAGCCTGACAAATTCCCAATACTTTCCTGGTGAGACCAGAAGTAATTTTATCAAATGTCATCTTCAGTATCACATCACAAAATGTCAATGTATGGAAAATTTGCCTAACTCAGCAAACTTTTATTTTCCAAATAACCAGTGCATGATATTGTAAAATTATATATGAATAAAAGATCTATTCAAAGTATAAAACCAACAGAATTTAATGTACCAGAGTAAAATCATATATCGATATAATTTAGGACTCTATACTGCAACTAAGCATTGGAGAAGAAAAAAAAAGAAACTTGGAGGTCTGTTTTAACATCAAAGAAAATTATACAGAACAATCGAAAAGGCTACTAAACAGTTTTCCCTTTTAAAACTATATACCTAAGACTGGATTTTCTTTACTTGAATTAAAAAAAAATTTCCAAATTACTAAATTCATAAATAGATGTAAAAATACAGGTGGCTTCTATTAAGCCAGACATTTAAAAGAAATGTGCAAAAATATAAAAATGATGCTACTCATTAATTTTCCTTTCAAGAATGTTACTTAAAGAATTAATAAGAGAACCAACATGGCGGCAGGCACGGAGAGATCAAGTCTCTGACCTCTTCAGCTGCTCGGGCATAGGGAGTCGTAAACTGTCTAAATGCTGTTTGCTCAGGATCACTAGGCAATGCTGAGCTGACGAGGATCTGGGGCCAACAGTTTGGGCCTCTCAGAACACACACCGAGCCCAGATCGGCTGCATTCAAGCTCCCGTTCGCCTGCTTCTCGAGACTCAGCACTAACGATCCCGCTGAAATAACTGGTCGGCCCTCCTGAACTTACAGAGGTAAAAGCCAACCGAGCCTTCACAGGCAGTGGCCACAGGATTGAAACGGGGCTTGGGAGAGACAGTCAGGACCCATCCGTTGCATTGGTCACCCAGCAAAGGGAACGAACGGTCACTATTTGCATGGGATACCACCATGGCAGAGAACTGACGTCACTGAAACCAGCAGCGACAGGTGTGTAATCACCTAGCCATTCCTCTCCACACAGCGGGGGAACCTTAAGGGCCCCTCCCACCTCTCCCGTGAGCTCGATAGCCAGACCGAGGGAATCAGGAGTGGCCAGGGAATCAGGAGTGGCACGGGACTCGTGGTGCAGGACTCGAGGCGCGGAACTCCCGGCTACCGCTCCCTCCAGTGCTGACAACTGAGGTCTCTTGCACCGGCTACCAGGGGTGTGGATACCGCAGGGCAAGCAAATTCGCTGGGGGTTCTCAGCCCCAAGCTCTACAAACTTAGGGTCTGAGGGAGGCAAACAGGGAGAGGGTGCCCAGGCGTTCATAAAAACAGGGCTCCCAGGAGCAGCAGATCTGGCCTGTAGCCAGTATTGTGGTGAGCATCACAGGTGAGCGGGGCCTGGCTTGAGGAAACACAAGAGAAGGTCCTAGACACTCAGGATTGGAGACCCGCCCAGTCTGGGAGGAAGAGCTGCTGCACAGTGATTGGTTCCCACCTATTGAGAGGAGAAGCTTGGCCCAGTGGGCACAGCTCCACCTACTGGAAGAGAGTTAATCGAACTCTATGACTGCATTTATTATTATTATTATCTTTTTTAATTTGGGGGTTTTTTTTTCTTTCATTTTCATCTTTTTCTTGTTGTTCTTTAACGTTTTTTAAATGTTTTTAATTTTTTTAAAATTTTTTTATTTTATTATTATTATTTATTTTTTTAATTTTAACTTTCATTTTTTTATTATCATTATTTTTTTAAAAAAATTTTTTCTTTCTTTGTATTTTCTATTCTTTTTCTCTTTTGTCTTTCATTTCTTTTCAATTTTCTTATTCCCCTTTCCTTGAATTCTACCTGCCTACTCTCATTCTCTTTAGTGACTTCTTCCCTTCTCTTCTAATATCTTTCCTCCCAAGCATCAAATAAATTTATAAGAGTAAACAGTAACTCAGCAGTCAAACAGAACAAGAAGTAACATGAGCAGCATAAAAAAGCAAGGAAGAAAAGGAGTACAAACAATGAAGGACAGCCTAAATATTCAGGAGGACCTAGAGTCATCAGAAAAATGGTCATATAAAGAACTCAAGGAATACCTTAGACAGATGGAATGGAACCTTAAAGAGGATACAAGACAGCAAATTCAAGCAGCGAAAGAACACATTGAAAATGAATTACATAAACAGATAAAAGAAGAAGTTAAGCATCTTTATCAGGAGATAGAGATTATAAAAAAATCAAACAATAATTCTAGAAATGAAGGAAACGATAAACCAAATTAAAAATTCAATTGAGAGTGTCACTAACAGAGTGGAGCAAGTAGAAGCCAGAACGTCAGATAATGAAGACAAAATATATCATCTTGAAAAAGAGTCTAGCCAACTCAGAAAGGCTTGGAAAAAATCACGAGAAAAACATCCAAGAGTTATGGGATAACATAAAAAAACCAAACTTACAAGTCTTCGGGATAGAGGAAGGTACAGAGATTCAAACCAAGGGAATGAGTAACCTGCTAAATGAAATAATTACAGAAAACTTTCCAGAAATAAAAAAGGAAACGGATATGCAAATTGTAGATGCATACAGGACACCGAGCACAAAAAAATCACAGTAGACCAACGCCAAGACACATTGTTATGAAGATAGCCAATATACAGAACAAAGAGAAAATATTAAAAGCTACAAGAGAAAGGAGGCAGATTACATTCAGGGGTAAACCAATAAGGTTAACAACGGATTTTTCATCACAGACGCTGAAAGCGAGAAGATCCTGAAACAACGTATTTCAAACACTGAAAGACAATGGATGCCAACCAAGAATACTGTATCCAGCAAAATTAAGCTTCAGGTACAACAACAAAATAAAAAATCTTTCATGATAAACAAAAGCTAAAACAATTTGCAGCCAGAAAACCAGCATTGCAAAGCATCTTGAGCAAAACACTACACGAGGAAGAAATGAAAAACAACAACCAAAACCATCAGTGGGAAGTGCCTCGGTAATGACAGAGGGCAGGGGAGAAAGCTAATCATGGAGAAACAAACTAAATTAAAAAAAAAAAAAAAGATAAATAATCAAACATGGCTGGCAGTACAAACCACATATCAATAGTAATCTAAACATTAATGGCTTAAACTCTCCAATAAAGCGACATAGGCTGGTAACAGGGATTAAAAACACAAATCCAACAATATGTTGCCTCCAGGAGACACATCTTATTGGAAAAGAGATACACAGGCTGAAGGTGAAAGGTTGGGAAAAAATATACCACGCACACGGTCCTCATAAGCAAGCAGGGGTGGCCATCCTTATATCGAATAAAATCGACTTCAAGACTAAGTTAATCAAAAGTGATAAGGAAGGACATTATATACTGTTAAAAGGAACAATTCACCAACAAGACGTAACAATTATCAATATTTATGTACCAAATAATGGTGCTGTGACGTTCATAAAACAAATTCTCCTCAACTTCAAGAATCAAATAGACCACAACACAATAATTATGGGTGACTTCAACACACCTCTCTCATCATTGGACAGATCCTCCAAACAAAAGTTGAATAAAGAAACTATAGAACTCAATATCACAATCAATAACCTAGACTTAACTGACATATATAGAATATATCAACCATCATCAAGTGGATATACTTTTTTCTCAGCAGCACATGGATCCTTCTCAAATAGACCATATATTATGCCATGGGGCAACCCTCAGTAAATATAAAGGGGTGGAGATACTACCATGCACTTTATCTGATCATAATGGAATGAAACTGGAAATCAATGATAAAAGAAGAAAGGAAAAATCCTACATCACATGGAAAATAAACAATATGTTACTGAATGATCAATGGGTTACAGAAGACATAAAGGAGGAAATCAAAAAATTCTTAGAGATAAATGAAAATACAGACACAACATATAGGAATTTATGGGACACAATGAAAGCAGTTTTAAGAGGGAAATTCATCGCCTGGAGGTCATTCCTCAAAAAAAGGAAAAACCAACAAATAAATGAGTTCACACTTGATCTCAAAGCCCTAGAAAAGGAAGAGCAAAACAACAGCCAATGTAGCAGAAGGCAACAAATAATTAAAATCAGAGCAGAAATCAATGAAATTGAAACAAAAAAAACTATTGAAAAAATTAACAAAACTAAAAGTTGGTTCTTCGAAAAAATAAATAAGATCAACAGACCCTTAGCCATGCTAACGAAGAGAAGAAGAGAGAGAACTCAAATTAGTAACATACGGGATGAAAAAGGCAATATCACAACAGATGCTACAGAAATACAGAAGACAATTAGAAATTATTTTGAAAACCCATATTCCAATAAAATAGAAGATAGTAAAGACATTGATAAATTTCTTAAGTCATCTGATTTGCCCAGACTGAGTCAGGAGGATACACACAATTTAAACAGATCAATATCAATGGATGAAATAGAAGAAGCAATCAAAAGACTACCAACCAAGAAAAGCCCAGGACCGGATGGGTATACAGCAGAGTTTTACAAAACCTTTAACGAAGAATTAATACCAATACTTTTCAAGTTATTTCAGGAAATAGAAAAAGAGGGAGCTCTTCCAAATTCATTCTATGAGGCCAACATCACCCTGATTCCGAAACCAGACAAAGACAACTCAAAGAAAGAAAACGACAGACCAATATCTCTGATTAACCTAGATGCAAAAATCCTCAATAAAATTCTGGCGAATCGGATACAAAAGCATATCAAAAAAATTGTGCACCATGATCAAGTAGGATTCATCCCTGGGATGCAAGGATGGTTCAATATACAGAAATCAATAAATGTTATTCACCACATCAACAGACTTAAAGATAAGAACCATATAATCATCTCCATAGACGCAGAAAAAGCATTCGACAAAGTGCAGCATCCCTTTATGTTCAAAACATTAGAAAAACTAGGGATAACAGGAACTTTCCTTGACATTGTAAAGCTATCTATGCTAAGCCTCAGACTAGCATCATTATGAATGGAGAAAAATTGAAGGCATTCCCTCCAAAATCTGGAACAAGACAGGGATGCCCTCTATCACCACTTCTATTCAATATAGTTCTTGAAACACTGGCCAAAGCAATTAGACAGATGAAAGAAATTAAAGGCATAAAAAGAGGAAAAGAAGAACTTAAGTTATCACTATTTGCGGATGACAAGATTATATACCTAGAAGACCCAAAAAGGTCTACAAAAAAACTACTAGAACTAATAAATGAATTCAGCAAAGTAGCAGGATATAAAATCAACACGCATAAATCAAAGGCATTTCTGTATATCAGTGACAAAACTTCTGAAATGGAAATGAGGAAAAACACTCCATTCACAATATCCTCCAAAAAAAATAAAATACTTGGGAATCAACCTAACAAAAGAGGTGAAAGATTTATACAATGAAACCTACAGAACCCTAAAAAGAGAAGTAGAAGAAGATCTTAGAAGATGGAAAAATATACCCTGTTCATGGATAGGCAGAACTAACATCATCAAAATGGCTATATTACCAAAAGCTCTCTATAGGTTTAATGCAATGCCAATCAAAATCCCAACAGCATTTCTTGTAGAAATAGATAAAGCAATCATGAAATTCAAATGGAAAAATAAAAGACCCAGAATAGCAAAAGCAATTCTAAGCAGGAAGTGTGAATCAGGCGGTATAGCGATACCAGATTTCAAACTATATTACAGAGCAATAGTAACAAAAACAGCATGGTACTGGTACCAAAAAAGGCGGGTGAACCAGTGGTACAGAATAGAGGACACAGAGACTAATCCACAAAGCTACAACTATCTTATATTTGATAAAGGAGCTAAAAGCATGCAATGGAGGAAGGATAGCATCTTCAACAAATGGTGCCGGGAAAACTGGAAATCCATATGCAACAAAAATGAAACTGAATCCCCTCCTCTCACCACGCACAAAAGTTAACTCAAAGTGGATCAAGGAGCTTAATATCAAATCAGAGACTCTGCATCTGAAAGAAGAAAATGTTGGCTCCGATCTACATATTCTGGGGTCGGGTTCCAAATTCCTTAATAGGAACACCCATAGCACAAGAGTTAATAACAAGAATCAACAAATGGGACTTACTTGAACTAAAAAGTTTTTTCTCAGCAAGAGAAACAATAAGAGAGGTAAATAGGGAGCCTACATCATGGGAACAAATTTTTACTCCTCACACTTCAGATAGAGCCCTAATATCCAGAGTATACAAAGAACTCAAAAAATTAGACAATAAGACAACAAGTAACCCAATCAACAAATGGGCCAAGGACCTGAACAGACACTTCTCAGAGGAGGACATACAATCAATCAACAAGTACATGAAAAAATGCTCACCATCTCTAGCAGTCAGAGAAATGCAAATCAAAACCACCCTAAGATACCATCTCACTCCAGTAAGATTGGCAGCCATTATGAAGTCAAACAACAACAAGTGCTGGCGAGGATGTGGAGAAAAGGGTACACTTGTGCATTGCTGGTGGGACTGCAAATTGGTGCAGCCAATTTGGAAAGCAGTATGGAGATTCCTGGGAAAGCTGGGAATGGAACCACCATTTGACCCAGCTATTGCCCTTCTCGGACTATTCCCTGAAGACCTTAAAACAGCGTATTACAGGGATACTGCCACATCGATGTTCATAGCAGCACAATTCACAATTGCTAGACTGTGGAACCAACCCAGATGCCCTTCAATAGATGAATGGATAAAAAAAAATGTGGCAGTTATACACCATGGAGTATTACGCAGCACTAAAAAATGACAAAATCATGGAATTTGCAGGGAAATGGATGGCACTAGAGCAGATTATGCTTAGTGAAGCTACCCAATCCCTAAAAAACAAATGCCAAATGTCTTCTTTGATGTAATGAGAGCAACTAAGAACAGAGCAGGGAGGAAGAGCAGGAAGAAAAGATTAACATTAAACAGAGACATGAGGTGGAAGGGAAAGGGAGAGAAAAGGGAAACTGCATGGAAATGAAGGGAGACCCTCATTGTTATACAAAATTACATATAAGAGGTTGTGAGGGGAATGGGAAAATAAACAAGGAGACTAATGAATTACATTAGATGGGGTAGAGAGAGAAGATGGGAGGGGAGGGGCGGGAGGATAGTAGAGGATAGGAAAGGTAGCAGAATACAACAGTTACTAATAGGGCATTATGTAAAAATGTGGATGTGTAACCGATGTGATTCTGCAATCTGTATACAGGGTAAAAATGGGAGTTCATAACCCACTTGAATCTAATGTATGAAATATGATATGTCAAGAGCTTTGTAATGTTGTGAACAACCAATAAAAAAAATAAAATTAAAAAAAATTAATAATTTTTTCATTTCTTAATATTAAATTAAGATATTAGAAAAATTAAAAAGAAGAGATATAAAGAGAAAGCTCTCTGGAGTTCTCAAAAAATTTTAAGAATGTAATGGGGTTCTGAGACCAAAAAGTTTGAAAAATGCTACAAAAGAGAAAGACAATAAAGGCAAAAATGAGGCCTGGGGTGGTGGCTCAGTGATAAAGTTCTTGCCTAGCATGGTGAGGCACTGGGTTCTATCTTCAGCACCACATAAAAATAAATAAAGATATTGTATCTATCTATAACTAAAAAAAATTCAAAAAGAAAAGCAGCCTCAAAGCCCAAAATGATTCTTCAAAAGACTAAAATAGCTGGGCACAATGGCCCAAATCTACAATCCTAGCAACCTGGGAAATAAGCAGGATCACAAGTTCAAGTCCAGCCTAGGCAACTCAGCAAGACTCTTTCTCAAAGTAAAAACATAAAAAGGACTGGGAAAGTAGCTCAGTGGTTATGCACCCTTGGCTTCAATCACTAGTACCAAAAAGAAAAGAAAAAAGAATATATATGTACGGGTATATATAAGCTATCCTATAATCAATCATTAAAGAAATAAGTAAACAGAAGTATTCTCACAAAGAAAACTCTAGAATGATGTGGCTTTTCTAAAATAATATAATCATCATTTAAAAAATAAATGGCAGTCATATTTTGCACATTCTTCCGGTAAAAAAAAAAGTGGGAAAATTCTCCAGCTCATTTTATGACACCACATAATCTCAAATAAAAAAAAAGACAACAGCATTATAAGAAAGGAAAATTTACACTCATGAACGAAGATGCAAAAATCCTGATCAAAATTTAATAAACTAAGTGCAGCAAAATTTTTGCGTGTGTGTTTGTGTGTCTTCATACATGTACTTATTAGGGAAATGATGTCCATCTCATTCCATGGTCTTTCCTACTCCCATACCCCCTCCCTTCTTCTCCCTCCCCTTTGCCCTATCTAAAGTTCATCTATTCCTCCCATGCTCCCCACCCCATCCCCATTATGAATCAGCATCCTTATATCAGAGAAAACTTCAGCATTTGGTTTTTTGGGGATTAGCTTACTTCACTTAGCATTATATTCTCCAACTCCATCCATTTACCTGCAAACACCATGATTTTATTCTCTATTAATGCAGAGTAATATTCCATTGTGAATATATACCACATTTTCTTTATCCATTCATTTACTGAAGGGCATCTAGGTTCGTTCCACAATCTAGCTATTGTGAATTCTGCTAGTGCAGCAATTTTTTTAAAATTGTGACCAAGTATGTCAATTATAAGAATGAGAGACTAAAAATTTAAATTTCAATCAGTGTAATTTATCACATTAACAGTTTAAAGAAGAAAAAGCTTTTGATCATTTCATTAAATGCAATAAAATTATTTGATAAAGTTTTAAATCCATTCAAGGTATCAATTCTTACTTGGCCCGCCAGAAACAGAGGGAACTTCTTTATTCTGATAATAAGTATCTATACAATACTACAGCAAACATCATACTTATTTTTTTCATATTTCATTCTATCTTTCTTTTTTCTTAATTTTTTATTTATTTATGACAGCAGAATGCATTACAATTCTTATTACACATATAGAGCACAATTTTTCATATCTTTGGTTGTATACAAAGTACATTCACAGCAATTCGTGTCTTCATACATGTACTTTAGATAATAATATCCATCACAAAGAGAGGTGGAAGGGGAAGGGAAGGGGCTTGGAGTTAGAAATGATGGTGGAATGTGATGAACATTGTTAAACATCATAATTATAATAGTCAAACAGTGAAAACTTTCCCTTTGAGATCAGGAACAAGACAAGGATGTTCTCTAGTACCACTTCTATTCAGGAATGTACTGGAGATCCTAGCCAGAGAAGTAAGGCAAGAGAAAGAAATAAAAGGTGTAAGGATTGGCAAAAAATTGTTTTTTTTCTATTCACAAATGATATGATTGTGAATATAGAAAACAAAGTTATCTACAGAAAAACTGTTAGAAATAAAAATGAACAAGATTGTGAGATTCCAAATCAATTGCATTTCCATGTAAACAGCAACTGTAGTTAGAAAATAAAACTTAAAAATCAAGAACTCCAAAAATATAAAATACCTAGCAATAAGTCCAAGAAGAGATATTCAAAGCCTGAAAGAAAATCATAAAACTTCCTTGACAGACTTGAAAGAAGTAAATAAATGAAAATATGTGCAATACTATTTCATGATTTGGAAAATGTAATTTTATAAAGATAAATTCTTCACAAATTAATTTAAAGTCAAGGTGATATCAATGAAAATCCCAATATAAGTATGTATGTATGTATGTAACATGACATGATGATACTTAAGGATATATAGAAATGCAAATGACTAACAGCCAAGACACTTATTTTTTGAGAAAAAGAAAAAAAGAGTACGAACTCGTTTAATAAACATCAAATGTGACAAGATAATGTAGAATTTATGAAAATAGACCAATGGAACAGAACAGACATCAGACACAGAACAACAAATGTACAGACACTTGATATATGCCAGAAGTGGCATCACAAAACAGAGAAAAAATGTTTTAGTTTTCCACTAAATAATACTGGGACAAAGAGCTACTCATATGGAAACAAATGAAAATAAACTTATTCCTCCTCCTAATCACAAAACTAAATTTTACTTGGTTGATAATGAAGTTTATGACAAAAGTCACACAAAGAACTATTTCAAGTTCAAAACAAAATTAATTGATTAAATAACACAATAAGATCTATCTTATGGACAAATATCTTACTGTTACTAGTAATCTTGGTATCATTATATTTAAAATATTCCTTATATAAAGGAGTACAAAGCAAATAAGGAACTATAGTAATGTCATTAAGGAACATAGATTTTAGATTAAAAGATAGAAATACATAAACTCAAAACTAAATAAAAATCCCTTCCTAAAGTAGAACTATCACTAAGATCTCAATATTTGATTAATAAAGAGTGCTCTCCAAGCATTCAAATTTTGATCTCTAAATACCAGTTGTCATTAGAAAAATAAAAAAACTTCTTGAAAACACTGTTGATTACAGGCCTAAGACATAAAATCACTCTGATCTCTCAAATCACAAAGTCAAAGAAGCTATAAAATAATACCAGAGTCACATCAGAAGCACATAGGAGCCAAATGAAGAGACTTCCACTGATCAAAGAAAGATAATTTGAGTATCATAACGAATAACTATACTGGGCATGGTAGCACATCCCTAGTAACTCTAAAGGCAGAAGCAAAAGGAGTACAACTTTGAGGCTAGCCTTATCTAAAAATAAAAAATAAAAAGGACTGTGGATGTAACTCAGTGAGAAAACACCCCTGGGTTCAATCTCTAGCACCAAAAGAAAAATTAAAAAATAAAAACAATGATTGCAATGAATTTAAATATTAAAAATATAAAAATTGAAGCTGAATACAGTATTGTTCACCTATAGTACCAGCATGCAGGAGGATAAGGCATGAGGATCACTTGAGCTCAGGAGTTCAAGACCAGCCTGGACAAAATAACCTAATAAAAACACTTGAGGATGGCAGCACATGCCTGTAAACCCAGCAACTCTGGGAGGCTGAGGCACTCAAGTTCAAGGTCAGCCTGGGTAACTTAGGGAGACCCTATCTCAAAATAAAAAATAAAAAGGAATAGGCATATAGCTCAGTGGTAAAGCACCTTGGGTTAAATAAACCCAGTACAATCGATCAATTTTTTTTTTAATTCTCAAATTAAAATCTGTAAATTCAAATAAATGTAAAAACAAAACCACTGGTCACACTGGCAGGTTGTAAGGACCAACTGGTTATTCTGAAAACTCATAAAGGGATAGCATCGAGCCTTTATCCTGACTCTCCTAATGTTTTTTTTTTTTTTTTTTAATTTCAGTATAACCAAGAATTCAGTAAAAGGAAGTTTTTATTTTACTAACTTTAAGAGAATTATAAAATAGAAATCTGCCATTCTGTGATCCCAAAATGAAATATAGGACCCTCAATAAACATAAATGACTACTAAAACAATTAGGTGAAAGGTAGATAGTAAGCTTCAAAATGGACTGATCAGATTGGCATTACCAATTCTCACTGACCAATTTTAACATTGCTAAAAATATCATCAAACATGTTCTTCCTGATATGATACCCTAAGAAGTACATAGTACCTACCACCAATAAATACTCTCAACCAAAAACCAAACTTATCTATAATTAAGCCTCTCTACCCAATTATCAATTTACATGAAATAAGAGATTGAGGAAACATGGACAATGATCAGGAGGATACAATCCAGAATGTGATAAAATTTATATGGTAGATGACTCAATTTCTCTAATAAATGCAAATCTAAAAAGACAAACTGATATACATTGAAAGAAACTTAATACATATAACAACCAATGCAATCCACAGACCTTGTTTATATTCTGAAGCAACTGAACTTTAAAACTTTTAGACATTATGAGATAACTGATGGAAAAATGCAGCAAACAGATTGGTTATCACAAGATGTTAAGAAATTATAGTTAATTTTATTGGGTAGGATAATGGTCTTATCTACCAGAAATGTACACTGAAACATTTATTAGTGAAATTATAGGATGTCTGGTATTTATGTGAAATAAATATTCCAGATACATTAGCAAATTACTTGTGTAATTAAAATTAAAAAGATAAATACATAGGTAGGTGGGCAAATATGTGGGTGCATGGGTGAGTAGATATAACTTTCTGAGGATAAGAAGTGATTCTAGATAGATTAATTCAAATTAAATGAGAGCAAAATAATAAAGCTTTTAGATAATATTGTGTACTTTCAAGTTCTCAAAGTAATTCAAGGTTTACTAAACAAAACTCAAAAATCACTAAACAAAAATGTGTTATACCGTAACTATAAAGACTATAAAGACTATCTACTTCACACTATTTTAAAGGTACTTACTGCTGGTAAAAGAGACTGCATATTTTGATTAGAATCTGCTATTGTAGCAAGGTATACCAAGTTTGTATGCAACATCTGCTGATACCTATTAAAACAAAACAAATATCAGTATTAAAAAAACTATTCCTATATGCTTAAATATAAACATTCCAATCATTTCTATAGAAGATTTGTTAGCTTAACATCAATAACACTTCAATTTTTCCTACTTCCTCTGCAAAATAATTCCAAGTAATAATATATTTTGCCGCAGTCTGGCTGGGCACAAATAACCGAGCCGCCACAAAGCCTTGTAGATTCAAACAGCAATTCTTTATTCCCCAACTCTCACCAGCACTGCACACACCACAGGGCCCTTCCAATCTCTCCGAACCCCAAGAACTGAACCCCAAGAACTGCACAGGAACTCCAAAGTAGTGGGCGCCCTATTGCCCAACAGTAAGGTCAAATATACAATTCAATCAATCCAGCATCACAGCAATTCTATGTAGCTTAATTCAAATCACCATCTCAATGGTTCACTGGCATCACCTTTCAACCATTGCCTCTGGCAAATGCCAGGCATCATTTTGACTGGGCTGTGGTTCTCAACAATATTTAAGGTAAAAATTAACAAAGATCTCACCACATATTAACTATGAATTAAAATAATGAAAATAAGTCAAAAGTTTTATCAGATTAAAGTATATGAATTCAGGTACAAAATTAAATTCTTTCCTAAAAAAAAGACCTTAAAAGAAAACATAGCAAATTATTTGGTACATATTTTTTTCCTGTTAGAAACAACTGGCTTCACAATTTTTGTTTATTAAGGGGAAAAAACTTAATTCTCACTAACCTTAGTTTACTAACAAGTCTATACATTTAATGCTGTTCCTCAACATGTACCTAGTCAGACATGATCTATTTTTTAATGAGTCTTAAACAAGGACCAAAAAAAGTTATTACATTGTACTGAATTACTCAGATGATTAGTTTTGTTTTTCAAATTGTACTAACAGCAACAAGTAATGGGAACCATTTTGTATTCTGAAGACAGCTTAAATGGAATTTAAGATACAGGATTCTAAGGGTTGAAAATGTATCTCAGTGGTAGAGAATTTGCCTAGCAGAAAAAAGGGCCTTCCGTTCTATCCCCAGCACCAGAAAAAGATTTTTAAAAATTTAAATTTTAAAAAGATACAGAATTCTTTAAAAACCAACCTGTCATTTTTTTCCCCATTTTTATTGGTGCATTATACTTGTACATACTGATAGTTCTGTTGTTATATATTCATACACTTATACAATAACATACAACAATATAATCTGGCCAGTATCACTCCCCAGTACTTTCCCACTCCCTCCCCACTCCAACCCCTTGGTCCATTTCCTCTTCTAATCCCCTTTTGATTTTAATGAGGTTTGCCTCCATATTCCTTTTCCTTTTCCCCTCTAGCTACCACATATGAGTGAAAATACAGAACCCTAAACTTTTCAGTTTGACTTACTATGCTTAATGTAATGGTCTCTAGTTCCATCCACTTTCCTACAAAAGCTATAATTTCATTTTTCTTTATGGCTGAATAAAACTCCATTGTTCATATATACATTTTCTTTATCCATTCATCGGTTGATAGACACCTAGGCTGGTTCCATAGTGTGGCTATTGTGAATTGTGCTGCTATAAACATGGGTATGTGGGTATCACTAATCACTATCTTCAGAATAAAAACCAAGGAGTGACATAGCTGGGTCATATAGTGGTTCCATGCCTAGTCTTTTAAGGAACCTCCTTACTGGTTTCCATACTGCCAATCTGTCATTTTTTATTAGAACAAATATACTTCATTTCAAAGTCTCTTCCTTCATGCTTTCCTGATATTTAATTATTACTATGGTTGTATTAAATATTCAGATACAAGATTTTCTGAGGACCACTGACTACCACACCAAAAATAGAAATATAAATTGTACTAAAAGGCATAGTTTATTCATGATTCTTTTTTTTTTAATAGAGTCACAAAGCATTCACTGTCATCTGGTAATAACATAAGGATAATCAAAACAATATAAACAAATGTTTTAGAACTATACTCCCAGTAAAGAAGATCTAAAAAAAAAAATGTAACTTTCTCTGTGATTTCTCACTCATTCATCATATCTAGTTGGAGACACTTTATAACAGAGTAATATTATCTCCTTTTAGCATGATCCTATCCAATTGTTTTCTTTACTTTTAGTATGAATCTCTTCTGCATCATCTAATACAAGGTTCATGTACTCATCAAAACCAATAAATTCAGCCATCCACTGGCATATTAGCTTGATCACAGAACCACACCTGAATCCAGCTTCTGTTTTGCAAGTATCTAAAGTAAGGCTGATGAGCTACACCATCCCCTTCTGCCCTTTCTGGCCCTCACAATTGTAAGCCATGGTAGAATCTCACAAAGATTCAAGCAACCAGCTCTTTACCTCAGAAAGCAACTTCCAGAATTGTATTCATGATTCTTTAATTAAAAAGTTGTTATGCTGATTAGTACTTACTAAGCCAGTGTTAAAGTACTATTAAATCCAATCTGCCACTCAACAGTCTCACTTATCTAAAAATGAAGTTAAAGTAGATTTCTTCGAAAGTCCCTTGCAATTTTAAATAACTATAAATAGAGCATTGTTTATGAAGTAGATTAATTCCCCTAACCTTCTTCTAACCATCAAATTTTTTTAAAATTTTGATTTGTTATGATAACAGAATGCATTACAATTCATAATACACATATAGAGAACAATTTTTTACGTCTCTTGTTGTACACAAAGTAGAGTCACATCCTTCGTGTCTTCTTACATGTACTTAGAGTAACGATGACCACTGCATTCCACCATCTTTCCTACCAGTGTGCCCTCTCCCTTCCCTATCTAGTGTTCACTTAATCCTTCCATCCCCGCCAAACTTTTTAACTTTTAATTTTAAAATTACTTAAAACTTGCAGAAAAGTTTTGAGAACAGTAAAGAATCCCATTTATCTTTCTTTCAGATTCCCTAATTTTTAGGGGCTGGGGAGGTGGCTCAAGCGGTAGCATGCTCACCTGGCATGTGCGGGGCGCTGGGTTCGATCCTCAGCACCACATACAAACAAAGATGTTGTGTCCACCGAAAACTAAAAAATAAATATTAAAAAATTCTCTCTCTCTCTTTCACACACACACACACACACACACACACACACACACACACACACACACACAACACAAACACACTCACACTCCCTCTGTCTCTCTCTCTGTCTCTCTCTCTCTCTTTAGGGAAAAAAAAAAGATTCCCTAATTTTAGTATTTTAACACATCCTATCATTTGTCTCTAAATACACACAGGTATGCACACATACTTTTTTCCAAAACCATTTGTGTGTCAGCTGCAGATATAACTGCCCATTACTCCTAATACTTCATTGTCAGTTTCTCAAACATAAGGACGTTCCCTTAAAGAACAGTATAACCATGATAATAAGGAAATTAAAATTAACATTAACAATATTACCATCAAACCCACAAAGCACATTTAAATTTGTCCTGATACCTCCCCAAAGTCATTTCCCCCAAAACAAAAAGGTAGGGGGAAAAAAAAAAAAAAACATTTTAACTGGGCTTTTCTAACTTCAATAGGTTTTTCTTTTTGGTGAAACTGCATTTGTGTGTGAGTGTGTGTGTGGTACTGGGAATTGAACACAGGACCTTGTGCATATAGGCAAGCACTCTACCAGCTGAGCTATATCCCCAGCCCAAAACTGCATGCTTTTTACAGCATTCATCAAATAAATTTATTCTAAGATAAAACAAGGCTCAAAGACAAATACTAACAAATATAGTATATATTTATGTTTTCTAAGTCTGTGTATAAGTAAACTTAAATGCAATCAGGAAAGATTCAAGAGTCTAAATTCAGTTAGACACAAAATAATAATAAAAAATTAAATATCTTCCTGAGATTCCATAAATACCATTACATTTATCACTGGTGTAGTTTAGTTATATACCATATAATAATGATGGATGTATATCTCTTTATATATCATAGTGATCCCATAAGATTATTTCATGAAGTAACCCAGTTATCTTTGTTTGTACACTGTACACCCCATGACATCTGCACAATGATGAAACTGACTAATGATGCATTTCTCAGAATATCCCATTATTAAGCAACATGACTGCATTTTCTTAATGTATACACTTATGATTTCTAAAATAGTGCATTAAAAAAAGAAAAGCGTAGCTGAGCGCAGTGTTGTATGTCTGTAATCCCAGCAACTCTGGGGGCTGAGGCAGAAGGATTGCGAGTTCAATGCCAGACTCAGCAAAAAGTGAGGTACTAAGCAAATCAATGAGGCCCTGTCTCTAAAATAAAATACAAAATGGGGCTGGCGATTTGGCTCAGTGATTGAGTGCCCCTTGAGTTTAATCCCCGGTACCCACCACCCCAAAAAAAAGAACAGAAAATTGAATATATAAGCTAAGGGCACATATAAAACATGTTCAATCTGATGCTGGTAATTCTTTTATAAGCTAGCAGCAGATATAAAATATATTCTACATTTTATGCTTTTGAAGGTTTTTATTTGTTTATTTTTGGTACTGAGATTGAACCCAGGGACACTTTACCACTGAGCTATATATCCCAAGCCCTTTCGTTTTTTATTTTGAGACAGGGTCCACTAAGTTTCTTAGGGCCTCACTGAGGTCCCAAAAGGCCTCAAACTTGTGATTCTCATGAATCAACCTACTGAGTTACTAGGATTTGTGCACAACCACACCTAGCAAAATGTTTTATGTTTGGTGATAATACTGTTTTCATATACTGATGGTTATCCCCAAATACTTACTATTATTAAGATATTAAGTGAGAGAATGAATGTTCACCTTTTAAAGATTCCACTAATACACTACTACATCAATTACCTTGTATAATGTAAAATAACTATTAAATTTATTGATATAATTAAAAAATTAATCTGAAAAGGTCAGATTTCTTAAAAAAAAAAAAACTTTACCCAGAAGGTATAAAGGATACATTTCTATTAGACAACAGGAATACATTTTAAAGAATAAAAGTGATGTTCCCAAGTAGAAATTTAAAATTAAGTTCCCTTGGGATAGGGATGTGGCTCAGTGGTACAGTACTTGTCCAGCATGCACAAGGCCCCAGGATTAATTCCTAACATCACTCCCCCAAAAAGAAAAACCCTTAAATTTTTAGTTTCATAACTACTTATAAACACTCTGAAACAACTAGACCCAACACAAAATGCAAAAAATAAGGACTGACTAAAGTAATCAGTTGGTCAATTTAGAAAATGCTTAACTGCCATAACAGCTTAAAAATGCGTTCTCATGTTACCAGAATGAAAAAGGAAGAGGATCTGGACATAGAGGTCCAAAAGTGATTCAGACCATTGATTCATATCTGTTTGACGCCCCCCCCACACCAGAAAAAAAATTATGGTATGTTTGTATATGTCTGCAAATAAAGTTGGAGAAAGCAATATATACAAACACATTGCCAGTGAAAAATCTTTGGGTGGTAGAAATATGATAGTCATTCACTTATCTCAACATATTTGTTTTCTACTTTTTTACAATGCATATATTTTTTTCATAAAATAGTTTTTTGGGTTTTTTGGTACCAGGGAATGAATCCAGGAGCGTTAACCACTGAGAAACATCCCCAGCACTTTGTATTCTTATTTAGAGACAGGGTCTCCCAGTGTTTCTTAGGACCCCGTTAAATTACTGAGGCTGGCTTTGAACTCATAATCCTCCTGCCTCAGCCACTGGAATAATAGGTGTGTGCCACCATGCCTAGCAAAATATTTCTTTTTTTTTTAATAAGGTATTGATTCTTTTTCTTTTTTAGTTGTAGTTGGACACAATACCTTTATTTTATTTATTTTTATGTGGTGCTGAGGATAGAACCCAGGGCTTCACACATGCTAGGCAAGCACTCTACCGCTGAGCCACAACCCTAGTCCCCAAAATAGTTCTTTTAATTAAAAAAAAAAAAAAAAAAAACTGCTTCAGGCAAAGTTATCACATCTGAAGGAAGTATTTAATTAAAATTAGCCTATTAATTCTTTTTTTTTTTTTTTTTTCAGTTTTCGGCAGACACAACATCTTTGTATGTGGTGCTGAGGATCAAACCCGGGCCGCACGCACGCCAGGCAAGCGCGCTACCATTTGAGCCACATCCCCAGCCCCTATTAATTCTTAAATAGTTGTAATTTTTAACACATCTCATATTTTCCTTTTTCTTTTTCTAATTATGAAAATTGAGAATATTTTTTAAAGTTGGTAAGAGGAAATTTTTTCTTTTTACTCACAAACCAACCCTAGCTACTTAAACAAGAATATCTAAAGAACAATAAGAGGGGCTGGGGATGTGGCTCAAGTGGTAGCGCGCTCGCGGCCCAGGTTCGATCCTCAGCACCACATACCAACAAGGATGTTGTGTCAGCCGAGAACTAAAAAATAAATATTAAAAATTCTCATTCTCTCTCTCTCTCTCTCTCTCTCTCTCTCTCTCTCTCTCTCTCTCTCTCTCTCCTCTCTCACTCTCTTAAAAAAAATAAAGAAAGAACAATAAGAATAAAATTAAATCCATAAAGGCTGGGTTGAAGCAGAATGCGGTGGTGCACATCTGTAATCCCAGGGACTTTGGAGGCTGAGGCAGGAGGATCACAAGTTTCAGGCCAGGCTTAGAAACTTAGTACAGTACTAAGCAATTTAGCGAGAACTTGTCTCAAAATAAAAAAATAAAAAAGGATTGAGGATGTAGGTCAGTGGTACTTACATCTTTAATACAAAAAATTAAATTAAATTACAAACTAGGTTTGGTAGCCCATGCCCATTTCCCAGCTACTTAGGCAAATGAAACAGAAAACTAAGCCCAAGAATTCAGGCTCACCCTATGCAACACAAGGAGTCCCTGGTTCTGAAAAAGAAAGTTGTGAAATTCATCAAAGGGCAGAATTTAATATTCTAGCCTAAATCAATTTAAGCCCCATTTGCATCAAGCATATGTGAAAATGAGGTCTATTTCAATATACAGAGAACAAAGGAAATGATCTCATATGCTCCTGAAAAAGTTGAAAATATACAAAATAATACAGCATAAATTTTTGCTGACTTGAGTTATAAAAGTTAATTATCACTCTGAACATCTACTACTCATGACATGTGCTGCTGGGTCCAATAAGAAACTAAATCTGGTGATCTGATGCTTTGACACAGGCCTGTAAATCCAGTGAGTTGGAGGCTGAGGCAGGAGAATCACAAATTCAAGGTTAGTCTCAGCACTTAGCAAGGCCCTAAGGAATTTAGTGAGACCCAGTCTTAAAATAAGTAAATGAATTAAAAGGGGTGGAGATGTGGTTAAATGGCCCTGGATTCAATTCCCAATACAAAAAAAAGAAAGAAAGAAATTAAATTGTCCTATGCCATAAAATCCAATGGCCATATTTTGGGTTCTTTAAAGCCAAAGGTAAAAATAATTATTCTAATCATGTCTCCCAAGTTGAATCAATCATATAAAATGCAAAATGGACAGCTGATTAGAAAATTAAAAAATCTAATACTCAGATCTTGGTTTCTAAATATCATCCTACAAAAAAGAACTAGGCTTAGAGAAATTGGTGATTCAGACTTCTACAGGAAAAAGGATGGGATAAAACTAGAACATTTGTGGTACAACAAAATAAGAAAATTCTCAAAAAATAGAGAAATGTCAAGAATACAGAGGGGCTCCCAGTGGCTGAATCTGGAACAGTTAAAAAAAATAGTATTATTAGTGTAATAAATTACAACCTAGAGAAAACAACAAAAATGTGCAAGTCCTTTCAGATATAAATAAAGGAATGAATTAACGAATTGGGGGAGAGAAGGGAAAATATCTTTCTTAAGTAGGATTCCAAATAAATACAGAAGGAATGATGGGTCTAGTTAGCATTTGACAATGACTATAATAATAACTACATCAGGAAACAAATCACTGGGAGATGCTAAAATTAAGGTGTAAAAGTATGATAAGAGCATATGTGTGTCTCAAAGTATTTTCCCATCAAAATACATATAAATTACAAAGGAAAAAAACAATAACTTTATGGTAGAGAAAATAGTAGCCACCACCTTAATTAAGTCAAAGTTATCACCAATATTGGGACAAACTAAGAATGGACTGAGAAGGACAGAATATTGTGACTGTGGTACTACTAGCAAAGTACATAGTGTGAATTTAATCCTGAAGAAACAGCAGTCAAATCCTAAAAGAAATACAGTCCAAAAAATAACTGGTCTGTATTCTTCAACATCAATTTCAAGATAGAAAAGAATAATTCTAGATTAAAGTATAATGACAAGACAAAGGAACAGTTCCAAATTAAAGTATTAAGATAAGACATGCAAAATAAATGCAACATCTGATCCTGCATTGGACCCTGGACCAGGAAAAAAAAAAAAAAAAAAACACTAATGGGACAACTGGCAAAATCTGAAAAGGTGATAAAGACTGAGTAATAGTAGAGATCTCTTTTCAGATTGATGAAAAAATGTTAAGGCAGTGGTGATGGTGGTACAACCTATGAATATACTGAAAGCCACCGAATTGTATACTCTGAAAAGTTGCATGTTAAAGGATGTAAAATATATTTCAATAAAGCTCTAAGGTATATGTTTAAAAAAAAAGAATGAATAATAGTATTATATTCTTGATTTTGACAATTACATTCTGGCAATTTAGAAATATATTTTTGTTTTTAGGAAATACTGAGATTTCTCAAAGTAAGAAGAGAGACTCACAATCTATACTTATTCTCAAATGTTCCAGGAAAAAAAAAAACACTATGATAAAAAAATGAAAGAGCAAATAGGCCAATGTTATCATTTGAGGAATTTCAGTGAATATCACACAGAAATTTCTTGTGGTTTTTTTCTTTTTTTGTACCAAGAATTAAATCACTGAGCCACATCCCCAGCCCTTTTACTTTTTTATTTTGAGACAAGGTCTCACTAATTTGTTTAGGGCCTTGTTAAGTTGTTGAGGCTGGCTTTGAACCTGTAATCCTCCTGCCTCAGCCTTGCTAGCAGCTAAGATTACAGGCATACACCATACCTTCCAGCACCCCCACCCCACCACCCCTGGTCTCTTGTGCTATCTTTGAACCTTCATTAAGCGTGAAAATTATTTCAAAATAATGTTTTATTTAAAAAGATACCACTTTTCACCAATCACATGGACAAAAATATTTAAAAGATGGCTAATACTCACTGATGGCAGGTATGGTTTAAAACCAGGACTCTGAAAACCTGATTAGGGAAAGCAAACCAATACCATCTCTTTGTGGGGTAACATGGCAATTTAGCATGGTCTTTGACCCAGTAATTCCATTTAAAGACTATAACCTACAGCTACGGATGCAGGTCAGGGTACAGCACTTGCCTAGCAGGTGCAAGGTCCTGGGTTTAAGCCACAGCACCACAAAAAATAAAACTATCATCTACAAAAATATTAGAACAACAATATTTATCTGTGTATGTTTACATAGATATGAATACAACATATAAATGTACAGCAAAGTTTTTGGAAGGATACATACTAAAGCATTAAAAATAGTCAACTGTGGAAGGGAGAGAAATAAGACTGGGAATAAAAAAGATTACTTATGTTCTCTGTTTTTATACTTTGATTTTTTAATTTTTTAAAAATTTTTTACAATAGCAGGGATTGAACCTACAGCCTTGCACATGCTAAACAAGTATTCTACCATAAAGCTATCCTCCTATCCCCCAGGCCTTTCACTTTATTTCAAAGTAGAGTCTAATTACATCAGCCTTGAACTTGTGATTCTCCTGCCTCCACCTGTAGAGTAGTTGGGATTAGAGGTGTGCACCATCAAATCTGGATGATTTTGTTTTTACAAAAACAAAATACAACTTTTTGATTTCAAAATAGTTCTACACAAAGAAGAAAAAGTAACAAAGACCTGAAATTAATATGTAGTGAATCAAACAACAACTAAGAGACCAGCACAAAAGGAAAAGCAAGCCAGCCAGAGGTTGCTGGGAATGTCTGCCTGGAAACAGACTAGTAAGATTGCTAAGAAAGACAGATGTGCCCCACAAAATGGTCTCAATAAGATATCCAAAAGCTGTGTTGTACAATACAGCAGTACTAGACAAAATGAAATGTGGCTAATTCAAAATGAGATGTGTCATTATAGTAATATACACAATGGATTTTCAATACTTAGTATGAATAAAACAATGTAAAATATCTCATTAATACTTTTTATGTTGATTACATAATGAAATTACATTTTGGAAATAATGAGTTTAAATATATTATTAATACTCATTTCACCTTTTTCTTTTTATTTATATACTGCATCCACAAGAATATTTTATATTACATATGTGGCCTACATTTAAATATCTGCTAGACAATGCTCCTCCAGAGATGTTTGATAAAATATTCAACTTATTCTATCATATCAGTTTCAATTAGGATATACCATTTACTTCAGACATATAATTTCAAATTTAAAAAGTGTGGTTCTCATAAACAGTAACCAATTATTTATTAAACATAGGTTTGCTTTCTCATCTATATCACAGAAGCAAATAAACATACTACATAGATCAATATCTAACTTTTCCATAGATTGATCGATACAGATTTGAATTCATTATTTATAAAACAGGGTAAGAAGTGTAAAAAAAAATTGATACCCACCTCCCTCACAAAGAAAGTTTTCTTTTGTAAAATACCAAGAAAGACATGGAAACTTGTACACAGAGGTTCATAGCAGTATTATAAACCACCCAAATGTCTATTACTGACAAATAATGTACAGTGGAAAAACATTTGGCAATAAAAATGAAGTTCTGATATGTGCTTCAACATGGATGAATCCTGAAAACATTTTACCATGTGAAAAAACTCAGAACAGATCACATATTGTCTGGATCCAATAGGCAAATCTAAAATCTATAAAAATAGCAAGTAGATCTGGAGTTCAAAGATTAGAGAGGAGGATGGGAAATGACTGCTACAGGGCATAAGAATTCTTTCTGGGAAGATGAAAACTTTCTAAAATTGCATAACTCTACAAAATATTTTTAAAACACTGAACTTTACACTTTAGTTATAATTCAACCTGTTTTAAATGAAAAAGTAAAAAAAAAATACACACACAGAAAAATGAATACAAAAAAATGTTTCTTATCAATCTTACTGAGAACACTCTGAAGTCTTTCCTTTATTCTGATAGTCCATTATACACTGAATAAGATGGTTATTTTCATCCAACATCTGAAATAAAATTAGAAAAAGTTTATTGTAAAGTCTGTCAAGTAAAATAAAAAACTAGAAAATTTGAGGGAGGGCATTAATACATACTGCTTATAAAAGAACATTAAAGTGCACCCCCTAACAATATATTGCTACCCAGAAACGATTGTTATATATTCTAAAATAATTTAAGCAAACATGAAAACACAAAAAACATAATTCTCTTAAAAAATACTTTGTTAATGTTGCTACTTGCTGCTATATTTTAAAATTCATTTTAATAACAAATTATAAAGGGGATTAGTGAATTAGATCACATAAAATTTCATTACACACTAAAGAAATCTCTTTTATAAAAGTATGCAATACACAGTTCATATGGACAACGTATTAAACAAGTGATACTTCTTCCTTCAGATTTCTAGAAATACTTTATTTATTTAGAAACTGAATTCATTTAGGTCTTTTCCTACACCTACTATGGTTTACCACAAAAAAACTATTTTATATCTTTGGAATGATATCATACTTAATCAATAATTTTAAATATCCCTATTCTAAGTATTCTCCCTCTGTATTATTAACTGAAGCCCAGAAAGGAAAATTTAGGTTTCTTTTATATTCAAACATTTAATTACCTCTGCTATCTGTAAAAGTAGTTTTAGCGAGTTAAGACTAAAATTTAAGAGTCCAAGTTGGCTTTGCATCATTCTATAGCTTAGTAATTGTAAGGAGAAAGTCTGTCCTTATTATACAGAATTAAGTAAATACATGAAAATTTCAGCTCAAGAGGCTTGATAAGGTAGTGGCTAGCTTCCAAGTTCTATACCAGTATGATTTTATGATTCTCCAAATATGTATAATAATAAAGTACAAAGATTTCTATACATGTATATTAGTACAGACCTGTAAGATTACCAGATATATGTTGTTTCAAAACTTTTTTAAAAATAGCAATTTATTCTTCTTGTAACAATTCTAAGCCATCTTGGCTTTGAAAGTTAAATAAGTCACACTCTTTGAAAGAGTACTAATTATGGCAATTAAAGGTCAGTTAGTTTTAGTGCCAACTTTGCTATCCTGAACAAACCACTTAAGTTTCCAGGAGCTTTAAGATCAAGGAACAAGAGACATTCCTTATACACCTATCCTAGTCTTCCAGAATTCAATGAAAGAACAATGCTATAATCGCTATCTAAATAACTTAATTTTTTTTTCATTAAAAAAGACCCATTTAACATTAGATGTGCTGGGCACAGTGGTACATGCCTGTACTCCCAGCGGCTCAAGAGGCTGAGGCAGGAGGAATGACAGTTCAAAGCCAGCCTCAGCAATTTACCAAAGCCCTAACCAATTCAAGGAGACCCTATCTATAAATAAATATGAAAAAAGTGCTATGGCTCAGTGGTTAAACACCCCTGGGTTTAATCCCTGGTACCAAAATAAATAAATAACATTAGCTGTGACTTTTTTCCTGTATCTTCATCATAATCTTCCCTTGCTGAGGGGGAAAAACGGTCTAACAAGATTGTAATAAATACAATTCCTGGATGCCAAAAAAAATTTTGCACTTAATGTCTCAACATCCTAATCCAAACTCCAGTTTAGTGAATTCACAACGTATCTTCTCCAGTATATTCGTCAATCTAATAAACTTGAAATTAAAATATGTCTCATATATAATATCAATTCGACACTAAAGATGAGGCACTGAGTTTGGAATTCATTTTTCTCCTCTCATGTCACGATAATCAGCATCCTCTAAATTAATTATCCATGATAAACAGCCTGAGACTTACATAAGAAAAACTTTGTAGGAACAAAGAAAAATTCCAGAGTTTTTTAGAGTCCAAAAATAAGACAGAACTCCTCCAGAAACATGTTTTGTGTGCATGTGTACTTGACGCCGTTTGCCAGGCTGCAGGCTTAGTCCAGCGCACTACACCAAAGCACTGCTTTTCCAGGCACTAACAAGCCGGTTTGTTCATGAGATAAAGCAACAGTTGGGCAAATGTCAAATGCCACACCACAAAGAATCTGACAGTAAACAGAAACCGATTAACATATTCTACGGGCACACAATGGTTCCCTGAGTGGCATTAAAAGTTGACTTCTGTTTTCATCCTTGCTCGAGTGCAGAAAAGAAAATGGAAATATTTAATATAAACTGCTAAAATTAGCAAGTAACTTTTCCAAGTTCAGCCCACTACAATTTACAAAGCTGCCTTGCTCCATAGGCAACAACAGGGAGGAGGATAATACAGAATCTTTGTGTCCCCAACTGGCAGTAATACCGCAGCGACTGCGGTAGCTTTTCTAAGGAGGACGCAGCCCCTTGTGTTTTTATCACGACTTATGTAATTAGTCAGGAGTGTCTCCACCACTGGACTGCAAGCTCCAGGAGAGCAGGGTTCACTGCTCACCACAGTAACCCCAAAGCTTGCAATAGGCACTCCAGAAATATTTGCTGCAAATATAAATGTACATGGGATGATCTAGAAAGCAGAAAGGGGCCCCAGGATGACCCCCAAAGTCCATGGAGTTCTTCCTCGTCAGCCCGCAAAGACTCTATTAAGATTCTCAAGTTCTCCAGAGACATCCCCAACTCCGCGGGAGTTTACGGGGTTCCGACTCTCCCTCTGCGCCGGGAGACTTGAGGACGGGTCCCCACCAGGCAGCCGCGGCGCGCGGGGCGGGGCGGAGCGACGCCAAAGTAACTCTGAGCGACGCGCGGGGCCGCAGGCTTCAACACACTGCCCTTCCCCGCGCGGGCGCACGCGCCCCGCCGTCCGAACGCCGCCCCATCCCTAGAGAAATCGGGCGACGGTTGCGTGGGCTTTTGTGCCTCTAAGAGCCTAAACGCGCGGAAGACTCCGTGAAAGAAAAAAACCGGTTCGCCCTCTTCAGCCTCCCACTCAGGCACAGCCCGCGGCTTGGGTTCCCATAGACTGCCGCTTCCAAGCAGGCCCGCCTCCGCCTCCCCCTCCGCCCCCGGCCGGGCCGATTCCCGCCCGGCCCTGCCCTCGGGGTCTCTCGCAAAGACGGGATGAGCCTGGCATCCCCAGCCCCGAGAGCTTTCACCTTCTGGATCGCGGCGGGTGTGATCTCCCCCTTGCCTCGCTGACGCGGGGCTGCGAACGCCACAGACATGTTGCCGCCGTCACCACTATCGGCAAGTCCCGAGCGCTCCGGGTGAACGGCAAACTGGGGGAAAGACGCCGGCCTCTCGGGCGGAACCACCTCGGGAATGCAGGGAGGGGGGATGCTCCAGTGCCGAGCAAACAACCAACTGGTCTGCCCTCAACGAGGAACTCCGGGTCGTGGAGATCTTGTTTCTGTGCGGTTTTTAGAAACCACAGCTCCGAAAAAACTTCTCCATTCTTGAATGCTCTGGAGCACACCCGACCTTTTCTGGTAGGCACCCCCGTTCCTTTGTGCTAATGGTAGAGCCGTGCCACAGTCCTCCCTCCGCTTCAGCGATTCAGGAAATGGTCCCGCCGCCGCGGGAGAGGGAGAGGCAGGGGCAGCCCCTGTCACAGGAAATGCGAGCGGCCCGAGCCGGCCCGCCCCTTTCGCGCGGGTGCTGCTCGCCGCCCTCCCCGGCGCCCTGAAGCAGCCTCAAAAGTGCGTTTCGTGCGCTGTTATAGACCTAGTTCAGTTTTTCCAACTTCATCGTTACCCTTCCTTGAGAAGAAGCGGCGGCCCTGAGTTGTCCGGGCAGCCGGGAGAGAGGAGGAGGACGGTCTGGACTCGGGAGTTGGTGCGGACCCGTGGAGCATCTGCCAAGATGAGCCAGAGGTGGAAGAACTCGGTGAACGCGGATTCGCTGATTTAAATGGCTCGGTTACGCCCCAAAAGCGCACCTCCGAGTCCACAGCTTCGCTCGCACGCCAAGTCGTGTCTAACAATTAGAAAGTAATGCTGGCCCAAAATTGGGACACCAAGGCTGTGTCCGGTACTCGGGGGCAGTCGTCCAACACGGCTAGCAGAGAAGTGGGTCGATTTCATCTAATTTGGGATTAAGCTTTGAAAGCACGGTCGCTCTCGGGTTTCCAGTGATACACTTAGTGGTTTGTCAAGTACGCCCAAGCTGCTAGGCTTCAAGTCAGGGTGAAGGGGGAAAAGTTTTCGAATGAGCGAAGAACACAAGCAAATGTGGGTAATGTGTTGCTGTGGATTTTTAAATTATTCTGTAAATCTAGACTAACATACAACAAAAAATAAAAGTTTATATAAAATGTTACCCAACGTTGAGACTCAACATTCAATATTTATAAATAAAATAGAAAAATAAAAAAGACATTTTAAAATTTTGTTTCAAATAAATTGTTTTGCATAAGTTCAGTTTCATTCATTCAGCAAATTTGGGTGTGTCGTCTTTGCCAGGCTTTATGCTAGGTACCGATAGACAGGGAACCTCTGCTCAATGATTTGTATTTGAATAAAGTTGACAGACCAAAAATGAAGTTAATATGCTTATATGTGAAGCCCAAAAGACTGGCAAACAAGAGAATGATGTAAGTTAAAGTGGGACATCTTTATAAAGAGAGCAGGGAGCGCTAGGGATTGCACCCAAACACTCCATCACTGAACTACCTCCTTAGTCCTTTTATGTTTTTATTTTGAGACAGGGTTAGTTAATGAGGCTGGTCTTGAACTTGCCATCCTTCTGCCTCAGTCACCCTAGTCCTGGGATTACAGGTGTGCATCCCTGTGCCTGGCCTCCATTATATCTAAACTGAAACCTGAAAAAACTCAAGCCATTCCAAAAATAAAGGAAGGGAGTTTATACTGCCTCCCTTCAAATGGCAAATATTCTTCGGAATTCTAAGCCTTGAAGAAAACACTGTTATGTTTGTACTTTATGTATTAAACTGAATTGAAAAATAATCTATTGAATTCAGAATAGAAACTAATTCTTGCCTACCACCAGGCTGTGAGTCTAACATCTAGTATGTAAGGTCATGTTTTGTTTACACAAAAGTACCTTATTTAAGCCCAGAGTCCTGATGACACATGCCTGTATTCCCATCAACTGGGAGGCTGAGGCAGGAGGAATACAGCCTCAGTACATTGGCAAGGCCCTAAGCAATTTAGTGAAACTGCCTCAAAATCAAAAATAAAATGGCTGGGGTATGTAGCTCAATTGTAAATTGCTGAAGCTGGCTTTGAACCTGAGATCCTTCTGCCTCAACCCCCAGAGTCGCTAGAATTCCAGGCATGCTCCATCATGCCTGGCTGAAAAAAACAAATCCTAAATACTCCAACTGCTCCAGTTACGTCCACTTGGCAGATAACATAGAAATCTTAAAAAGCAACAGGAACCAATGAAAAAAGTCTAACCACTTTAAAAAAAAAAAAAAAATCCCCCAGTGGAACTCCCATTCTAGGAAGACACCCAGGGATAGGTACCATCTTTTTTTTAAATTACAAATTCCCGACAGTGGGGAAGGGAAATCCATTAAGAACAGGTTATGGGTCCTCCTGAGGTATTTTACTCCTTCATAGTAGCAGCCTAGGGCACTCTTAGCACCCCATGCAGAAATAACCACAGTGATTCTATATGAAGGATATAGAAATGACAACCCTCAAAACAGTGTAGCCTGGGAAGAGAGAAGGAGGAAGAAAACAACATATTAATAACATTGATCCTTTCCCAAAACATCCTTTCCCAGTGAAAGGACAATCCCTGGGAGGGAAACAAAACTTACCCAGTGACAAGACTATCCCTAGGAAGGAGATGTCCATCAGGCCTAAAAATGACAATCTCTGGGAAGGAGCCAAAACATTGATCCTTCCCCATATAAATCCTTTCTCAGTGACAGTACAATTAGACCCTGGAAGGTAAGAGATAAGCACTAAATGCTGAACTCTGAGCCCTCCATTCTTACCCAGTAAAAACAAATTTCAAATTCTCGCAAATGCTTCCTGAATGCCCAAACTAATATATTCTGTTAAGGTCTTCATTGGTTGAGTCATCTCCCAGTGTGTAACCTATATAAACACAGACCTCTGCTGTAATTGGGGACCATTTTTGGTCCAGAAAGCTGTGCTCTGATGCCTGACTGATAGACTCTGCTGCTGAATAAAGGCTTTGCTGAATTTGTGAGGTCTGTATCTGACCAGGTTATTTTGTGCTTACATTATGTATGCCTTAAAAATACAATCATTTTCTCAAATTCATCTTTATATTCTTCTCTCCCTCTCTGCCATTGACATAGTCTTAACTCCCATGAACCCAGAAACTTGTTGGGACCTGACTTCCCAAAATTGGTTTCACCAATTTCATGAAGACCTGTCAATCTGGACTTTCCAGTGACATTAGGGAAATGATGTCCCTCAAAAGTGCAGCAGTTCCTTTTCTAGATTGTGAATCTTCAGATTGGTAATTCTGCCATTTTCATTTCAGTTCCTGAAATTCAGGCTCAACTCATGAAAAGTTGTTAAAACAACATGCTAAATGTAAAATATCAAACCTCAGTCCAAACTTTTCCTATTCAGAACATTAAATGAAGACTTCATTGGGTTTTATGGTGGCTTCCTGATTTGGGCAGTCCATCATAGAGGGAGTTTGAAAGTTATACCATCAATCCATGTCCTACATGAAATACCATGATTGTTTATGAAGAGTATTTTTAATAAATCTGAGTACAGTTTGGCTTGGGGAAAAAAATACTATAATTTTCTATGTGTCTCATTACATGAAATCTGTAGGAAGGCACTAGCCAAAAGGTTCAGCTGGAAATGTAAATGATCTCACTGGAAGAAGACACTTAAAAAGAACCTTGCCTCATTCTCAGGCTTTCTTGTAAAACTCAGTCTTACCTGCAAAAGTTGAAAATTCAGACAGAAGGAAGATTGAAACCAAGGAGATGCCTCAGCCAGAGATGTCTTAGGGAATGTAGTAAATCCTGTTTCACTTCACCATTAGTTTGAGAGAAATCCCAAGGTAGATTGATAGAAGAGCTGGGAGGAAAAGGAAAATCAAGAGCCTCTGGCATTTAGTTAAGAAAGGAATGAAGAACGAATATGCAAAGTTAGCCTAAATCTGGGAAATGATTCTGGGGACTTAAAAAAAAAATAGCTCCCCAGTTAACCATCTCCCCAAACAAACAAACAAACAAAAAATCAGTCCCTTTATTCAGACTACTTTTGCAAAGGGACATCTGAAGGAGGAATTGAAGTCACATAATCAAGATGTGGGAGATTTTTTTGAATAATACTAATAGAAGAATGTATAAAGAGACTCAGAATAAGTAATCTATATTAACAATTCATTCTTGTTTATTCACACTAATGAATGTATAGCAGACTGTTTTAACAAATTGAAAATAGAAATAGTACTTTACAGTGCAGCTATAGAAAATTGCTTATTTGATTTTCAAATGTTTCAATTTTTAATTTGCTTTCTATGAAGTTGTTTGTATTCCTTAAATATATTTCAATGAACTGATGAAGTGCTGCTGGATAATGTCCAATATTCAGTGAAACTGTAATCATGGGATTAAAAATCTTAATCCTCTCCCCAAATAAATCATGTATATGCAGATAATGGAGATAACTTTGTTTTAAAAAAGAATTTCTTTTAGCACTTATTGTTTTATAATTAATAGAGCATCTGTACTACCAAATTTGCTGATATTTTAAGCCCCTGTGCTGCCATAAATTCTTAGAATACACTGGGAAGGCATAGACCCAGCCTGTCTGCCCATAATTGGGCTCAGGGCACAATCCCTTAGGTAATATCTTTCAAAATATTTCTGCTCACAGTCTCTGTGGCATTTGATGAGTCAATTTGAGTTGTGGCTTCCACAGATTTCAAGATTGCAAGGAGAACAGCATATGCTATATATTTATATAATCATTGTTCTAGGCAGAACAAATCGCTTTTCACAATTCTCCATTAAAGACTTACTTTCAATACTACAGCAAATTTCATTCAACTTAGATTATAACATAGCCTATCTGGCACATTGTCACTTCTTATATTATCAAATATTAAATGAATTAAGAATGAATCAAATCAATTATATTTTGGGATTTTATGATATAAAAAAGAATTGCTTTTTGAAAAATACATAGTTTCATGGATAGTTTCACCCAACTTAACTCAATATGATAAATATACAGCAACATCCTCCATCAATGCTTATTTATTTAGCATTTATTATGTACTAGCCAGTATGCTGGTGATTGCCTTAACTTACATTGGATTTTTCAATACAGATTGTTTCAATTTTAACAGATAAACTATGTAAAAACACATCAGGTACTGTAAGTTACAAGAATTAGATTTGTACATAAAAATATAGTACAAGGGCTGGAGATATAACTCGGCAGTAGAGCACTTGTCTAGCATGTATAAAGCATTGGTTTCAATTCCCAGTACTGCAAAAATAAAGTAAAAAAAGTAATAAGGAGAAAAATGTTCATTTCAAGAGTAGAAATGATATTGAGTCTATCCTTGGAAAGTTTTTCTGGCCAGAATTTATGTACCCCTCTCTGCTATTTAGTATATTCTCTACACTTAGTTAAAAAAAAAATATATATATATATATATATATTTACACACATACACATATAACTGTTCTCCAACTACTTCATAATTTATAGAGAGTATTATAATATAGTGTCTATTAACTAAATTCCCTAGGCATGGGTGTGGTAGACAGAACAATTTCACAAAGATGACTACTCCCTAATCCCTGGAAACTATTGATTATGTTATGTGCCATAGCAAATTGGAATTAATATTCTACATGGAATTAAAGTGGTTTTAGCCAACTGATTTTAAAATGTGAAGAGTAACCTGGATTATCCAGGTGAACCCTGTGAAATCTCAAGTGCCCTTAAACAGGGAATAGTAAGACTTAAAAGTCAGAATCAGAGAGATGGCATCTTGAGGAAAATGGGCATTGCTAGCTTTCTGACACTGTTAACTTCTCTAACACCTGAATTTTAGCCCAGGTATCAGGCTTACCAAACTTCAAAACAGTGTTTAAAGATATGTAATTTTAAGCTACTAAGTTTGTGATAACTTCCTAGAAAAGTAATAAGAAACTAATATAATGTTTTCCAATATAATGTGGGATTTCAACAATATGTAGTAAAATGTTGATGTTATTGAATATATTGCAAACTACCATCCTAATATATATTAAATTAAACTAATAATCACATTTCTTACACATTATCTTAAAAGAAAAATAATAGAGGCTAGGAGTGCTTTCCTAGTGGACATAAAACCCTGGGTTCAATCCCCAGCACTGCAATAATAATAAAAGAAGAAAATGATGATGACAATAGAAGAATTATAGCATAAAAAGTTAAAATATATGATAATAAAAAGCATAATATTGCAAACCCACAGGTAGTAATTCTCAAGCATTTTGGCCTCAGAATCCCTTAGCACCCTTAAAAATATTGTGTGTCTTAAAGATCTTTTGTTTAAGTGAGTCACGGCTCTCAATTATTTACCTGATTAAATATGAAAATTTGGAGTCTTTCAACATTTTCCATTTGCTCTGATAGCTACTGGATCCTCAAACATCTTGTACCTCTGGAAAATTCCATCATATTCTCCTAAGAGAAAATGAGTTTTAGAAAGCAAAGGAAAACAAACCCTTTATTTATTCATTTATTTTTAAATTTCAAGACAGGGTCTCACTAAGTTGGCCAAGCTGACCTGAAACTTGGGATCTTCCTGCCTCAGCCTCCCAATTTCCAAGCTGCTGGTATTACAGGCATGTAGCACCACACTGGCCACCTCCTAGACCTTTCAAAAGGTAAAAGGAACCTCCAAAGACCCTAATATCATACTTCCTAGCAACAAAATTAATTTTTTTCAATTAAAAAAATGTTTTGGTACTGGGAATTGAACATAAGGGTATTTTACCATGAGCTACTTTCCCAGTCCAACACTTTTTGTTTTTATTTTGAGGTAGGTTCACACTAAATTGTCCTGGCTGGCTTCAAACTTGAGATCCTCCTTCCTCAGTCTCCCAAACTGCTGAGATTATAGTTGTACACCATCACCCAGCTACGTTGATCTTAAATGAAAAATGTTCTAACACCTTGCCACTGAATATCATGTTTACTTAAGATTTCTTTTTAACAAAAATTTTTGGTGCTGGGGTGTCGCGACCCCTTGCCCGCAAGGAAGACGCAACTTGGGAATCTTCTTTCAGTGGTTTATTCAGGCCCTTGATATTTCTTCTACTGATCCCTCGGATGCCCCTCAACCTTAATAAAGCATCTCAAGGCCCAATGCGAAGCTGCCACGTGGAACTTTCTCATAGGGTGCTGAAAAACCATGCGCCAACTCTCCCAAATAAGGAGTTGTTTGTCACATACCACAGCGGAGCCAGCGCCATCTTGTAATGGCGACCACAATCTGCATAAGCGGCAGAGGCGGCTCACCACACTGGGGATTGAACACAGGTACTTTACCACTGAGCTACTTCCCCAGTCCATTTTATTTTAAGACAGAGTCTCGCTAAATTGTCCAGGCTGCCTGGAACTTGCAATCCTCCTGATTCAGCTTTTTGAGTCACAGGGATTAGAAGCATGCACCACTGTGCCTGGCTTAATTTTTTTCCCCCAGTGATGGGGATGGAACGTGGAGCTTTAAGGGTTCTTGTGAGGGACCTTGGGACATTAAAGAAATGTCTTCCTATTCTTAGACTGTTTTGAGTCAATGAGATTGCTAGAGATGGTGAATTGTATGCTTTTCTGCATTTGTTGAGTAAAAACTTCCCCTTTATTCTGTGAATCAGAAGACCTTTTCTATAAAGGACCAGATAGTAAATATTTTAGGTTTTGCAAGCTATACAGGCCCTGTGTTATTATGCAGCTTAGCCATTTTAGCAGGAAAGCAAGGATAGACAATATAAAGAAGAACAGGCACAACTGTGCTCCAATAAAACATTACTCATAAGAACAAGGGAAGCAGTAGGACAGATTTGGTCCCGGAGCAGTACTTTGCCAGCTTCTGCTGTAGTCTGTTAATGTGGTATTTCAGTTAACTTTTTCACTGCTGTGACTAAAAGACTGACCAAAACAATTTTAGAAAAGGAAAAGTTTATTTGAGGGCTCACAATTTCAGAGATCTCAGTCCATAGACAGCCAGCTCCATTCTTCAGGACTCTAGGTGAGTCAGAACATCATGGTGGAAGACAGTGGCAGAGGGAAGCAGCTCACTTGATGGTAAGACAGCAGAGACTCTACTTGCCAGATACAAAATATATATCCTAAAGCCACGCTCCCAATGACCCACTTCCTCCAGCCACAGCCTACCCACCTTCAGCCCCATCCCAGTTAATCCCCATCACTGGTTAAATCACTGATTGGATTAAGGTTGGTGTAAGACAATCATTTCTCCTTTAAACCTTCTTGCATTGTCTCACACATGAATTTTTGGGACACACCTCACATCCAAACTATAAAGTGGTAAATTAGATTCATTGATTAATTCATAGAATAAATTCAACTTGTGATACACTTATCTTTTTGTACGTTGCTTGTTTCTATTTGTTATTTTGCTTAGAATTTTTGTATGCATTCATTTTCTTCTCTTATATCAGGTTTTGTTAAGATTATACTGCTTCATAAAACAAGTATGGAAGAAGTCTTTTTCTATTCTCTTGATGAATTTGAATAAGATTGGTATTGTTTTATAGGATTCACAAGTGATGATATCCCTGGGTCAAGAGTTTCTTTAAGATAGAATTTTTATTTATGGATTTAACAAATTTGAGACATACAAGACATTTCTTTCCATCACCCCACCTTGTGTTAGGTTTTTGATGCTTTTCTAAGAATTTGCTCATTTTACCTCAATTTTTCATTACTGTCATTAAGTTACAAAAAAATTTTCATGGTATTAAGATTCATCTTGTTACTACTATTATTCATACCTACTTTCTTTTCTTGATTTGGTTTTCCAGTATCTATCAGTTTTATTAGTTTTTCAATAACCCAAATTTTAGCTTTATTTTCTATTTTTTTAATTCACTGTAGATGGAAATGATATCTTTATTTTATTTATTTTCATGTGATGCTAAAAATGGAACTCAGTGCCTCACATGTGCTAGGCAAGTGCTCTACCACTGAGCCACAGCCACAGCCACTATTCTTATTTTTTCCTTCCACTTTCCTTGATTTAATATGCTGTTTTTAAAATATACCATCTTAAATATATATATAACATCTTGACATGGATGCTTAAGGAATTGATTTTTAGCCTTTCTTCTTCTATAATGCTTTTTTAATTTTTTCTTGTGGTGCTGAGGATTGAACCCATGGCCTTGTGCATATGAAATAAGCACTCTACTAACTGACCTGTATCCCCAGCACCCTTAATGCTATTTTAAACCACCACCCTCCAACACTATTTTGGCCCTAACACAAAACTTTTACATATTATGTTTTTGTTATGATTCAGTTAAAAGTATCTACTAATTTCCATTATTAATTCCTCTTAGATCCATAGTTTTGAAAAATATTTAAAAATTTTTCAATATGTGGTGTTTTCTATTTATATTGTTACTGGTTTCTGGCCTAATTTCACTACTGGCAGAGAAAATACTTTGTATGCTTTTAATCCTTTGAGATTTGTCAAACTTTCCTCAAAACCTATTATACAGTCAATTTTTGTAAATATCTAATGTTTGTTCAAAATGTAAATGAAGTCTGCAGTTATTTTATACACACTATAAAGTGGTAAATTACATTCATTGATTAATATATTTAGTGTGTACATACATGATGGGAAAGATACTGACAGAGATAGCATGTCAATTTTATTCATCATGTTGTTTGAATAGTATATACTGGGTTTTTTGTTTGTTTCTTTGTTTTTTAGTCTGCTTATTTTATCAATTACCAAGAAAACTATTGAAATTTCCACCTATAATACTTGGTATTGGGTACAAATTTAGAATTGTTGGATCTTCCAGATTAGATTTGTCATTATAAAATATTTGTCAGAATCTCTTGCTATACTTTTTTTTTAAAAAAATTATTCAATACTCAGGATTAAATCCAGGGGCACTTAACTACTGAGCTGTATCCCCAGAACTTTTTTTAAATTTTGAGACAGGTTCTTGCTAAATTGCCCAGGGTGGTCTCTAACTTGTGATCCTCCAACCTCAGTCCCCAGAGTTGCTGGGAATACAGTCATGTGCCACTATGCCCAACTCCTTGCTATGCATCTTGAGGTAAGATCTACTTTTTAGCAGTTTTTTGTTTTGGGGAGTTTTTGGTTAAATGTTGCATGATGTATCTTCTTCACTTTCACTTTTTAAAACTCTTATTATTTATTCTAAGCAGTACATAAGTGCATTTATTTTTATCTACCCTATAAATTATTTTTTTTAAATAGAGAGGGAGGGAGAGAGAGAGAGAGAGAGAATTTTTTAATATTTATTTTTTAGTTATCGGCGGACACAACATCTTTGTTTGTATGTGGTTCTGAGGATGGAACCCGGGCCACACGCATGCCAGGCGAGCGCGCTACCGCTTGAGCCACATCCCCAGCCCTAAACTATTTTTTAATAAATGCTTTATTTATTAAATTTTTTTAATAAATGTTGTTCTTTTAGCTACTGATAGACTTTTATTTTCTTTATTTATATGTGGTGCTGAGAATCAAACCCAGTGCCTCCCACATGCCAGGCAAGTATGCTACCACTGAGCCACAGCCATAGCCCCTACAACTATTTCTTATAATTAAAATGTTTATATAATTATAGATAATAAAAGTATTAATATAGTTATCTTTAAATCTACTAAATACTATTTGCTTTCTATTTTTCCAGCCTGTAATTATTCCTTTCTCTTTCTTTTCTATCTTTTTTAGAAAAGAAAGAGACTGAACCCAAGGACTTCTACATGATAGGCACAAGCTATACCACTGAGCTACACTCCCAACCCCTTCTTTCTAGTGATATCTTTTATTATTATATTTTTTACACAATATTACATTATTCTCTTAGTGATTTTTGCAAAGATTACAACATGTCTTCTGGACCACCTGAAAATTAATATATTACAAACGTTGTGGTATATGCCTGCAATACCAGTTACTTGGGAGTCTGAAGCAGGAGGATCACAAGTTGGAGGCCAGACTGGGCAATTTAGCAAGACACTATCTTTTTATGTTTTATTTTTGGTACAGGATTGAATCCAGGGACACTTACATCCCCAGCCCTTTTTAATTTTTATTTTAGACAGGATCTCACTAAGTTGCTGAGGCTGGCTTTGAACCTGCAATCCTCCTGTCTCAGTCTCCCGAGTTGCTGGAATTACAGGCATGTTAACACATACAAGTCCTTTTCTTAAAATAAAAAATAAAATGGGATGGGGATGTAGCTCAGTGTCAGAGTGCCCATGGGTTCAATCCCCAGTACTGTGAAATGAACATACGTTTACTCTTTGAACACTGTGCAACAATGAAAGGCAATTGAGGACACCTTAATTTCATTTGCACTCTTTCCCAAGTTATATTTCATCACTGATTTTAATACTCTTATCTTAATACACACATAAGGGATTATTATTATTTTAGTCAATTATTTTTTTAATTTAGGCATGTATTTACCTTAATGCTCTTCATTTCTTCCTACATCTCCAAACTTACATCTTTGATCATTTTTTTTCTGTCTAAAGAACATTATCTAGTATTTTCTTTAAAAAGTATTTAAGTAATGTTTTCTTGTTTTCTTTGTATGAAAAATACCTTCATTTACCTTCAATTTTGAGGGACATTTTTCACTAGATACAGAATATCTTGCTTGCATATTTTTTCTTTTAGCATGCTGAAGATAGAATCCTGTATGTCATTATAGAAATAAATCAGTTGAATGTCAATTATTGCTTATTGGTAATATGCTAATTTCCCCCCTTTGGATAGCTTTAAATTTTTCTTGCTGTAAATTTTTGGTTTATAGCAGGTTTATTATGGTTTTTCTAAATGTGAATTTTATCCTGCTCAGTGTTCAGTTTTTCCTAAATCTTTTGTTTCTTTGGGTAATTTTGAAAAATTCCAAACCAAATATCTTTATGTATTATTTTGACCTTTATTTCCTATCTTCTAGCACCCCAACTGTATATACATTAGATTTTTCAACATATCCAGGATATTTTTTTCAGTGTTCCCTATTCTTTTCTCTGTGCTTTAATATAGATTTTTCTTCTTATACTATTTTATAATCCACACTTCTATCTTCAACTAGGTCTCCAATCTTAAATTCATTCATTGACCTTTTTTTTTTAATTTTAATATTTATTTTTTAGTATTTGGCGGACACAACATTTTTGTTTGTATGTGGTGCTGAGGATCGAACCCGGGCCGCACGCATGCCAGGCGAGCGCGCTACCACTTGAGCCACATCCCCAGCCCCATTCATTGACCTTTTAATTTTAGTTAATATAGTTCTTGTTTTTACAATTTCCAACTGACTATTTATTAATAGTTCTAGTTCCTGTTAAAAAATCTCAATCAGGACAGGCATAGTGGCACACACCTGTAGTTCCAGCTACTCAAGTGACTTAGGCAGGATGATCACAAATTCAAGGCCATATTGGGCAATTTAGTGAGGCCCTGTCTCAAAGGCTGAAAAGGGATTTGCCCTGGTGACACAAGCGTGTAATCCCAGCTTCTGAGGAGGCTGAGACAGAAGGATCCCACATTTGAAGCTAGCCTCAACAATTTAGGAAGGCTCTGTCTCAAAACAAAAAGAAAAAGGACTGGGAATGTAGCTTAAAGATAGACTGCTTAATGGGGGAGAAAAAGACCAAGAAAAGGGTTTGGGGATCTAGCTTAGAAGTAGAGCAACCCTCGGTTCAATCCCCAGTACTACCAAAACAAAAATAAAAACATAAACAAACCCCTCAATCTAGTTTTTAATCTCTTGATTATAATTATCTTATTTGTTTCAAAAATCTATATCTGATCCAGGTGTGGTGGTAACCCCAGAGACTTAGGAAGATCACAAATTCAAAGCTGCCTCAACAATTTAGTGAGACCCTTTCTCAAAATTAAAAATTAAAAGAAATAGGGATGTGGCTCAGTGGTTAGGTGCCCTTGGGTTCAATCCCTGGTACAAAAAAAATATGTATTTGATAACTTTAATGTATTATATGAGCCTCTTTCTATTGCCTATTGTTTATCTTGTTGTTTGATCCATCTTTTCTTTAAGTGTGCATGATTATTTTTGATTGAGCACAGAATACTGCATATAAAAATGCAACAATACAACAATTATATGCAGCTCTGCATGACATTATCTTTCAATGCACAGAATTTACTTTTGCTTCTAGTAGGCAACTACTCACTAAGCACACTAGAAATGCTTTGTTCTAGTGCTTTCAACACTTTGCCTTTTAAAAAATTATTGAAGAACCCAGAGTGTTTTCTAAATGTGGGTTATGTCTATTAATATTTATCATATTAGAAATTAAAAGAAGCTTTACTTTTATTAGTTCATGAAAAGTAATAAACTCATTATACATTTACACAGTTAACACATTTTTGTGATAATTACATTTTCCAAATTTAAAAAAATGAGAATGACATTGCAAGTCTCTTCTCTGCCTATGTGTGTGTGTGTGTGTGTGTGTGTGTGTTGGAAACTAGCCCAAGATCTTGTATATACTAGGCAAGCTCCCTACCACTGAGCTATATCCCCAGCCCTGTAAATCTCTCAATGTTTGGCTCAATAAAACAGCTTTATTCTCATATTTGCTTCTATATTCAAACTGCTGCAATGTTATTTTGCTTGAAATATAGGGAGAAAATCTAACCTTACAAAGATACATAGTAGAACAAAGAAGATAATTATTTAAATAGGCCTTTTAGATCCCTTCAAAGCAAGTATACAATTATTTAGTTTCCTAGACATCAGTTGAAGTATGTAATCTAAAATCCTATTAAAGAACTTTTAGTACTCTTTTGCATTAAAATCCACTGGTCTATTTGAATATTAGTTCTAAGGGTTGGGGATATAGCTCAGTAGTAGAGTGCTTGCCTAGCATGTGCTAAGGCCCTGGGTTTGATCCCCATCATCACCACACAAGCACACACCAAACAAACAAACAAACAAAAAACCCCTTTGATTATTGCTTTTACTTATGCACAACTGTACATCATACTTTAGTTCTGGAAAATACTGGCTCACAAAGTTATGAATATCTTATATCTTGCAAATCTAGTACATCAAAAAAATCACATCACCATAAATCTTATCAGTAGTCTTTCATCATTGGGAAACAGTTAAGTTCATAGTGATAAAAGTCTTCAAAAATCTCAACTGTTGCTTAAAAGCTTGAATTTTTATCTTTGGAAATAGATAAGATCATTAAACGTTGTTTTTCTTGAAGAGACAGACTCACTTTGTTCATCTTCAAATGTCTGTCTAAATAAGTAACTCTGAATAAACATAGTTTGTCAGTCATTCTTTCTAATATAAAAGGTGTTCCATGAGAAAGGGGGCTGATTTAGCCAGCAACTAAAAGATTTACACAGGTGCTTCAAGCTAACCATCTTGTTTTAAAGACAGTAAAAATGCTTTATATGGACTTCTCTCTTTGTCATTATGAAGAGTAAAAAGATAGGTATTCTGGGGCAGGGATTGTGGCTCAGCAGTAGAGCGCTCACCTAGCACATGCAAGACCATGGGTTTGATCCTCAGCACGACATAAAAATAAATAAAATAAAGGTATTGTGTCCAACTACAACTAAAAAATAAATATTAAAAAATATAGATATTCAAGAGTCAAAAACAAAATAATTAATAACTTAATGCTTAGTAAATCAGATTCTAAAATGAAATTGGTTATTTTCCCCCCGTGAGTGCTTAGGAATAAAGAATATAGCATGTACTAGAGTAAGTTTGGTGCTACTGCCTTGATACAGATAAGAATCCAGTAGATTCTTTTGCTTTTCATTGTCAATATACATATTCATGTAATGAAAAGCAAGATATTGTCTTAATATTATTATAATTTTAACATTGTGATTCCCTTCAAAGTTTTTGGTATTGCTCCAAAGAACTATGTAATAGTTTAGGACTACCACTGCTTTATTTCAATCAGGGATTTAGGTGAATTTAAAACTTATTATTATTATGTAGTAAATTTATTATTTTTCATGAACTAATAATTTCTAATTTCTAATATGATAAATATTAATAGACATAACACACATTTAGAAAGCACTCTGGTGTCTTCAGTAATTTTTTAAAAGGCAAAGCATTGGAAGCACTGTAATAAAGCATTTCTATTGTGCTTAGTTATTATCTCTGCAAAAAGGTTTTTGGGGGGCTGGGGCTGGGGATGTGGCTCAAGCAGTAGCGCGCTCGCCTGGCATGCGTGGGGCCCAGGTTCGATCCTCAGCACCACATACCAACAAAGATGTTGTGTCCGCCAAATACTAAAAAATAAATATTAAAATTCTCTCACTCTCTAAAAAAAAAAGGTTTTTTTAAGTTTTAAACTTTATTTGAATATTGTAAAATTGTACATTCCAATAATTAAAATCTTTGAGCAACAACAACAAAAACCCCACAAGGAATCTATTAGACTGCATTTTACAGCCTTCAGAACACGTTGAATCAGTCTGGTTTTTATTCTGGATTTCAATTATCATCCCACCCCATTTCTTACATCAACATTCAAGTTCTTTTCTTTACCTGCCAGCTAGATAGGCATATTCGAGGAGCAGGCATGGCCTTCCCTGTCAGTAGTTCTTTTTTTTGTACTGGGAATTCAACTCATGGGCACTTGACCACTGAGCCACGTCCCAGTCCTATTTGTATTTTATTTAGAGACAGGGTCTTGCTGAGTTGCTTAGTACCTTGCTTTTGCTGAGGCTGGCTTTGAACTCGCAATCCTCCTGTCTCCGCTTCCCAAGCCACTGGATTATAGGTGTGCACCACCGCACCTGATTTAGTTCTCAATATTTTGATGTGAAAGGGGCAGCACAGTTATTTAGACTTGATCCAACCTCTTTGCATCTTATAAGCTAAACAGCTAAAAGAAGTAAAATATGAAGGCAGTGCTCACACAAGGCATGTTGGCAGCACTCCTGTTCCATTGTTTCTTTTGATGTGGGAAACCAACCTTACAGTGACTGAGTCACACTCCCTGGCTGGGTGCTGAGGTGCTCAGTCACAGAAATGTGGCAGAGCTTTTCCCACCCTTCTTGGGTCTGAGGGTCGAGGGTCGGTGTCTCATGCATGGGTATGTCTTGCTACAGTTCCATGGGTGAAGCTATGCTCACCTGTTCCTTTGTAATATAACCCCTTGCCCTGTTTAAGATAGAATCTTCCATGGAAGTGCCTTGTGTGTGTCCCCATCTCTTAGGGTGTCCTTGGGTGTGGCCTACCCAGATATCAGTCAACCTGCTGACAGTGGACATCATGAAGACAGACTCAGCCCCCTGAAACCTGATACCTTGCCTCATTTAAATAACTTCCCCTCAATAAAAGGGGTCAGGGTGTGCTCTCGCTCTCTCTCTCTTCCTGTGGACCCTTAAGGTCAGAGGAGCTGTCACAGTGACCCCAAGGAAAAAGGTATTTGTGTCTCTTGTGTGGTTATTTCGTGAAGCCCAATTAGCCCAGTTTAACTGGAGTGACCCCTGAGCGTTTTAGTCATGAGAACAGAAACCCGGCATTTTGAAGGATACTACTTTGTGTTTCTGTGTTCTTCAATTTTGACTTCTCAATTTCTCAATCTCAATCATACAAAGTTTGTCAAACGTGGTTGCAGAAAAAGCAGAACAAGGTATATGAGCAAGCAAGGTATATGTAGGAGCCACGTCAGAATGTAGAATAGGTCTTTTTTAACTTCACTCTTGTGGGATAATGGTTCCAACAAAAAAGCTTAAATGATTTGCATAACATCTCGTCATGCTTTGAACTCCAATTTTTGTCTAATCTAAGATCTGCTTTAGCTGGGCGCAGTGGAACAAGTCTATAATCTCAACAGCTTGGAAAGCTGAGGCAAGTCAGTCTCAGCAATTGAGCAAGATCCTGTCTCAAAATAAAAAATAAAAAGCACTGGGGATGTGGTTAAGCACCCCTGGGTTCAATCCAGGGACACTTTTAAAAAAAGATTTGCTTTAACTTCTAAACTAGGCATCAGGAACAGGCAAATATCTCTGGGTTTTCCTTCTCCTTTAAATATAAGCACCACAAATGTTCATTCCTTGTTAGCTCTTTAGGAATAGCATATAGATTTTGTTTTCTGTTTTGGTTTATTTGTTTTTTTGTGTGTGCCAGGAATTGAACTCAGAGGTGCTTAACCACTGAGCCACATCCCCAGCGAATTTTACATTTTGCTTTGAGATGGGGTCTCGCTAAATTATTCACGGGCTCACTAAATTGCTAAGGCTGGCTTTGAACTTGGGATCCTCCTTCCTCAGCCTCTCTAGTCACTGGGATTACAGGCGTGTATCACTGCACCCTGCAACATGGATTTGAAAACATATTTTGTCCCATATTTCTAGTTGTTCTCAATAGAAGATTTGGGTCAAATCATTAAGATTACCATCGTTAAAAATCTCTAGGCATTAAATTGTTTCTGACCATTGTTTTTGTTAGTCTAAACTATGCTTGTTGTAAAAAATAACATAAGGGCTGGGGATGTGGCTCAAGCAGTAGCACACTCGCCTGGCATGTGTGTGGCCCGGGTTCGATCCTCAGCACCACATACAAACAAAGATGTTGTGTCTGCCAATAACTAAAAAATAAAATATTAAAATTCTCTCTCTTCCCTCTCTCTAAAAAAAATCTATAAAAAAACATAATATAGTTACACATAAACAGTTTAAAATGGTGACTTCTCTTTGTTTACCATGTCTTTCTATTCTCTTTCCAATCTCTGTCCTCCTGCAAAGAAAACCACTTTTGTCAACTTGGTGTATGTCCTTTCACTCTTTTCCCCACATATTTAGGATCATATATTTGTAGACATATATTCTTTAAAAGTATAAATGGGTTCATGCTATAGCTTTACACTTCCAAATTTCTCTTTTATAGAGTAATCAACTTTTCAGTTAACTCAATGACAAATAACAATAGCTACCATTTTGTAAGCATTTACTCTGTATCAAGTAGACCTGGGGACTAATGTATTATTTCATTTATTCTTCACAACAACCTTGTGAAGTAGATACTATCCCCATTTTACAAGTAAGGAAACTGAGTTTTAGTAAAATTAATTTTATCTACCTGTTATGGTTAGATATCAGGTGTCCTCCAAAGCTCATGTGTGACACAATGCAAGAAGATTTAAAGGTGGAATGACCAGGTTATGAGAGCCTTAATCCAACCAGTAAATTAATCACCTGATAGGTATCAACCAGAATGTAAGTGTAGGCAAGTAGGGTGTGGCTGGAAGAAATGGGTCATTGGGAACATGTCTTTGGGGTATATATTTTATCCCTAAAGAATGGAGCTCTCTGTCTCTCTCTCTCCCTGCTTCATGGTGCAATGTTCTGAGCTGTTTCCTTCCACCACACTCTTCCACCATGATGTTTTGCCTTGCCTCAAGCCCTAAGGAATAGAACTAGACTTCTATAAAATTAATATTGAGCCCCCAAATAAACTTTTCCTCCTCTAATTGTTCTTGTCAGGTCTTTTGGTCACAGTAATAAAACACTACCCCAAACCACAAAACTGTTAAAATTGTAGTCTCAATATGAAGCCTGAATGTGTGAATTAATCCTTGTCAATATTTCTAAAATGTACACTATAACACATTATAACATTCATAAAATTCCTTTCAATCAAAGTTACAAAAATCCTCTATTCAAATGTCAGTTTTCTCATTTTCATATTATACCATAAGCATATAAGATGTCACCAACTGGGAGAACTAAATGAATGGTACAAAGACCCTCTGTAAAATGTCCTTAAATGTGAGTCAATAAGTTCTTTTGTTGTTTTTGTTTTTTTGGTATCGCACCTGGCTGAGTCCATAATTAAAAAAAAAAAGTCACAAACCTTTACATAATGTAGAATTCCATTTATATACATTTTTTGAAATGACAGAATTATAGAGAAGGAGAACAGATTAGTGGTTGTCAGGGATGGTGGAGGTAGAAAGATATGTTTTCTAAGGTGGACAGTATAGGGATCTTTGTGATTTGAAACAGTTCTATATCTTAATGGTGGTAGTGGTTTTAGCACACAATATATTACCCAGAAACACACATAGGAGTGCATGTAAAATTGCTGAAATCTGAAAAGCCTCTATGGGTTGTACCAATGTCAGTTTCATAGCTTTGTTATTTTATTGTACTATAGGTATGTAAGGTATTACCATTGGACCAAACTAGGAGAAGAGTAGGAGACTTCTCTCCACTATTTTTCTATTATTTCAATATAGAACAGAAAAGGGGGTTACTTAACAAGAATAACGAAATACTTCTCAAAAAAACATCTTCTGGCAAACAACAGTTTTGTAACCACAAAATAAATTGTTCTGTTGGAAATTTTTGTTTTTCTTAGTAGAATCAAACTTTTCTAGAGTTTCCCACATTAAAGAAAAGGGGTTCTTTATTCAGGTAGCCGAGAAGGTGGCAGACATTTAGACTCAGTGCGCTTATCAAAAGCAGCTAACCATCTTTCAAAACAAGAAGGGGGTCTTGCTGGGAAAAACTGGCAAGGAGACGCCTCTAAATACCACAATAATATTAGCCTGCACTTTAGGACACCCAAGGAGGCCATTGAGGACACCTACATTAATAAGAATGTCCCTTTACTGGTAACATTTTCATCCAAGGGCAGATTCTGTTTGGGTGTGGTGACCAAGATGAAGATGCAGGCACCACTGTTATCCTCTGGGACTATTTCCATTACATGTGCAAGTACAGTTACTGGGAGAAGCACCACAAGAACATGTCTGTGCACCTATCCCCCTGCTTCAGGTATGTCCAGATTGGTGATATTATCACATTGGTCAAGTGCGGGCCCCTTAACAAGATAGTGCACTGTAATGTGCTCAAGGTCATCAAGGCTGCTGGCACCAAGAAGCAATTCCAGAAGTTCTGAGATTGGATGTCTGCCCATTCCCCAAAATGAATTATCTTATTTTCCAATGGAAAAAAAGAGACCAGAAGGGGAATGAATACAAATTGCTCTCAAGAGTCAACTCAATTCTAGCTTTTTGGAATTAAGAAAAATGAGTTTCCTCTTTTGTGGATAATTTTTCTTTCTTTCTTTTTTCTTTTCAGTACCAGGATTGAATCTAGGGGTACTTAACCACTTAGCCACATCCCCAACCCTTTTGAGACAGGATTTTGCTAAGTTGCTGAGGCTGGCTTGAACTTAAGATACTCCTGCTTCAGACTCCCAAGTTGCTGGCATTACAGACATGCCCCACCATGCCTAGCTCTTTTTCTTAAGTCCAAGTTGATTTCACCAACTTTAAGATCTTGTCCATTTTAATACAGCATCTAATAAACAATACAGAGTAGGTAATAATAGCCAAATTTACTTGGTCATTAGCACCTCCTGGAATCATTTTTATAATGCACATTTAATGTTCGACCTTTGGACCACATTGCTGAAGAATTTTTTAATACTCTCATATTATTGATAAAGACAGAGTTGTTTCACAGGTAGTAATGTTTTACAACATAATACAGATATAGCTAAACTCCCATAAATCATTCAAGTCACATCTTTGGATTTTTTAATTTTTCTTCAATGAAAAGAGTATTTTCTTTTTTTTCTTTTTTTATTTTTATTTTTTTATTATTTATTTATTTTTTATTGTTGGTCGTTCAAAACATTACACAGTTCTTAATACATCATCTTTCACAGTTTGATTCAAGTGGGTTATGAACTCCCAACTTTACCCCGTATACAGATTGCTGTATTTTCTTAATTACTGTCATTAGTATTAGTTTGATGGACAATTTCCTCTAGTTAATGGACCATTTGCTCACAGGATCTATTTGCTCACAAGGCAAAACAAAACAAACAAAGAAAAAAGAATAAACAACACTATTTTGAAAATTATCATTTCTTGGATTCAAGTGACCAAAGATAACCAGAGAAAGAAAAAGGGGGTGGTGGTAGGGGACTTTAGAATTTAAAACCAAAGGCAAGAGGCTGAAATTGTACGTACCATTCTTTCTGTTATTAAGTGCATACAAAAATACCTGACCTTTGAAGATTTTATCTTTAAGCCCTTAATCTTGCATATCATTTTTATAAATCAGTGAGCTGTCATCACGCCCAGGATTACACTGATGGCAATCTGGGAGATTTATGAGACAAGAAGGCAAAGGAAGAGGCTGAGGTCACCTAGACCGTCGAGCACTAGGATTTCTGGGAGGCAGCCAAAGGCGTGGGCGCAAAGACTTCTGGGAAGCGGCTCCAGGCGCGTGCGCGTGCGTGAGACGCAAAGACTTCTGGGAGGCGGCTCGAGGCGCGCGTGAGCACTTCCGGGAACCAGCACGTGGCGGTGCAAGCGGTTTCCAGCCACGTGTAGCTCTGGTAGCGTCTTAGGCTCCGCGGGAATCTTAGTTTATGCGATGGCGTCTCGGTATGACCGGGCGATCACCGTCTTCTCCCCAGACGGACACCTTTTCCAAGTGGAATATGCCCAGGAAGCAGTGAAGAAGGGATCCACTGCGGTGAGCAGCGACTTCCCGACCTTCATTCCCCTGGGTCTTGGCAGGCCGCCCGCACTGCCCCAGCTTAGTGCTTGAGTGTTGGGGAGAGTCCAGCACTTGTGGAAAGTGCTTTTTTTTTTTTTTTTTTTTAATTGAAGGAGATGCTACTTCTGAGATTTGGGCGGAGTAAAATCTGGTAGATTTCATTGGTTTTTGTTTAAAGATAGTTACAGACCAAAGACTAGTTGTGTTTGATAACCTGGACCCCAACGAGTATTAATGCTATGTCTGGCCGTAAATAAGGCTAGCACAGCTAACCTGAATGCTCATAGCCCACTGCCTCAGGAATTCACACAATCATGGGAAACGTAACGGTACCTTTATGGCAGAGGCCGTTGTTTAAATCATCATAAAAATTAAAAAGGGGTCCAGATCCTGTGGTGCGCGCTTGTAATCCCAGCCACTCAGGAGGTTGAGGCAGGAAGATCCCAAGTTCAAGGCGAGCTTCAGTAATTCAGAGAAGTCCTAAGCACTTCACAGGGACCGTGTCTGAAAATTAAAAAGAACTGGGTGACAGGAAAGCGAGGAACCCGGATGGGCCAGCGAGAAATGAAAGACGGTGACCAGGTGGAGATACACAGGAGAGTTTGTCAGAGCTGACAAAGGGCATCAGTCCATAGCCCGTGAGAGGCCACGCAGGCTGGGGGTTGGAGATTTATGGCGGTGGCTCAGGAATGCAGAGCCGTACAGGTCGGGTCCTGATGTGGACGATTAAGGGTGGGATTGGTAGGAGGGAGTGGTGATATGCCCTTGGCCGGGGAAAGAATGCAGGTGCTGCAGGGTTGGATTGGTTTGAGGGAGTGGTGAGCCTTTCTCTGAAAAACCCTAGGGCGGGAAAGCCTTAAAATGGCCACCCAGATGCTAGGCAAGGCACTTAGAAGAGGAATGTAGCTAAGTAATAAAGCACCTCTGGGTTTAATCCACAGTACCTTCCCCCACCCAAATTAAAATTTTTCTTTTATATGGTTTAAACCTACATAATATTAAACTCTTATTCGTGAGGAAACAGCTAAAAATGGTAGTCCAGATACATCCATGAAAAATAATTGTACCAAAATCTCCACCCCAATATTTGGTGGCCTTTTAGAGGCTCAAAATCCCAAGAATCTCCACTTTTTGCCACCTTTGTTGTTGTTTTTAAGTGATAATGGAAGTTTCATGAGAGATTATACTTTGTTTGACTTAGGTACCACATTACTGAAAAACTTTCAAATACTCAAGGTAGCAGTAATATTGCTGCCAAATTTTAACTACGTTCAGTAAGCTTAGTGATTTATAAAAATTAAAAAGGACAAAAGTGCCCTGGTGACCAAAGATCTATTATCCCCAAACTTTCAAGACTTAGCCTATGAATTTAAAAGGATCTGATTTTTTAAAAATATCTAAAATTTCATGAGCATGTTTGTTGTATGTTTTGGAAATTAGACAGTAGCTGTGAGAATACACAGCATTTCTGAGTCTACAAGTGTCTTTACTCTCACTTTTCTTTACCCACTTGATAATGGAAGGAAATAATTCACTCTCATTATAAACCTATCAAATATGATGGGGCAAAAATAACATTAGAAAGCAGAATCATTTTAAAGTATTTTTCTATTTAATTAGGCCCACTAGTTTAGCTTCTGTTTTATAAGTAATTTTTTTAGAATTGTAAATTTAAGAAAAGCCTGATGTAGCTTAAACCAAAAGGGTACCATTTTGATAAAAACAAAAGTTATATAATCCCCAGCATGACATGTAGCATATGGTTAGAAAATAATGCCCAAGTTTTAGAGCCTAAAATAAAGGGTGTAATGGGAGAAGACTGGGGTGTAATAAGAAACCACATTGGCTCATTTAAAATGTTTTAAGAACGCTGTAGAACTGATTGATAGTTCCTTTGTAATGAGCTGTAAAAGGGTAAGGATATAAAAATACCTATAGTGGGCATTTTTAAAGATACATTGGAAGAATGAGAATTTTGTCTCACGATTCTGAAATTATAATTTGCATCTTTGTATGAAGTTATTCATTGTGTTTCCTTGAGGGTGCTATGACCTTTTGCATAGGGTAAAGTCTATACTGGCATTTGTTTATTAAAAGAGGTTGTAAATTAGTATGTCTATAAACAACAGTTAATATGAAGAATTACAGATAAACCAGGATTGGCCAATTTTGGCCAGTATGTACATGTTATATTGTTTAGTAATACGAAAGTTATATGGGCCATACTTAGAGGGCTTGGGTTCTCCTCTCTAGATGATTACCTGACAGCATGAAATGGGGTGAGAAAGCTGTTGGATTTTTTTTTTTTTTTTGGTTTTAGTTTCTTTTTCTTTAAATGCAAAATATGTTGAATAATATTTTGGAGAAGTACTACCTTCCTTCTTAGGGAAAAAAAGTAAACCATGATATTTCTGTGGAAAAAAATATAAGATTTATTATCATTCCTCAGTCTGTCCTTTCCCTGACCCCAGATTCTTAATTGGCTCCATATTTCTTTCTTTTATGAATCTCAGCTCCACAATTCTGCCATCAAAGCTTTCCATAATCCTTATCCACCTTCTCTTTCTCTCTCTTCTTTTCTTTCCCCCCTAGTGTTGAAAATTGAACCCAGGAGTGCTCTACCACTGAGATACATCTTATTTTTTATTTTTGAAGCAGGATCTTACTAAGATGTCTAGGCTGACCTTAAATTTGTCATCCTCCTACCTCACCCTCCTGAGCAGCTGGGATTAAAACTTGTGCCACTATGCCTAGTTTTTTGTTGTTGTTGTTGTTTGTTTTAAATCTGCCTTCGTTAATTGAAGAGCAGTTCCTTGATTTCATTAATATATATATGCTTCTTCCCCTGTGAGGAGGAAGAGGGGAAAACACCTTTCTCTCTACTGTTGTACATCTTACATATCCCTTTAACTTTGTGATGGTGGTTGTTTGCAATGTTGGGGATTGAACCTAGGGGCCTTGCACATACTAAGCACACATCTTCTTGCTGAACTACCTTCTCAGCCCTTACTTATACTTTAAGAGTCTCCACACATTTCTGTTCCTTCATGAAAGCTTTTTCTAATTCACACACTCATCGTGGATCATTTTCTTTTTCTGACTTTATAATCTGTACTGCTGGGTGTTGTACATGTTTACTGTTTCACATCAGATTCTATTTAATTTCAGGAATATTTAATGAAATAATCTCATCAACCGGATAGTAAGATCTTTGAGGTTCTAAATGGTGTAATTTCTGTTTTATATTCTGCTGCACAGTATAAGTAGTAGGAAGGAGCTAACATTTAAGCAGTATTTTGTAATAGGCATTTTATGTACCACATCTGGTATTAAGGACAGCATTTAACCACTTTTTTACATTTGTGAGAAACATGATTTGGAAGCACTCATAGTTTGCTGAAAGTACCCAGCCAGAAGGTGAAGGAGTCCATATTCATACTTATATTTTTCTAGTTTCAAAGTTACTCTGTTCAGTAAATATTTGTATATCAATAAGCTGTCATTATCATGAATATGGAAATAGATGTGTGTTGCTTAAGGCAATTAATTTCTCTGAGGTTCAATGTCTTTAGTAGGAAATAGACATCAGAATAATGCTTGTTTTCTAGGGTTGATGTGAGAGTTGGGGTAAAACATGTTAAGCATCTTGCATAGTGCCTCGTTCACAGAAAGTACTTAATAAATTGAAGACATTATTATTTACTGTTCTTTTGGTTTTTCTCTTTTTCCTTCAGTTCAATTTTGTCTATAATTCTTTAAGCACATTTATTTATTTCTTCAAGACATTTTTAACATGCTAAACTGGGTGTTGAACCCCAGTATTTTATTATAGAATTTGCTATTTAGTAGGAAGTTTAGATGATTGAGAAAATTAATAAATAATGAATATAGTAATAGAGAATATCATATTGGATATATTAAATATAATTATGGGAATTCTAGGTATAAGGGAAGCCCCATTGAGATAGTGATATTTTAAAAAGGAAAAAAGTGAAGAATATTTTAGACAAAGGAAATAGCATGTGGGAGGACCAGTAGCAGAAGACATCTGTGTTCTGTGAACTGGAGGACACTTAACATTGTGAAGTAATGGAAATATATGAAGACAAGAAGCTAGAAAGCAGAACCAGATCATGGAATACTTTTAAAACTGTTTTAGTAGAATATATTTGATCCTGAGAGATAAGAGGCCTAAAAGGTTTTGATGTGACTACTGTAACTTTCTAGATTATTGCTATTCTATCCATCTAGTAGCATGAGTACACTTATCCAACCTCGTAGGTACTCACATAAGCCAGGTAGAGTCATCATAGTTTCTTTCCTCCTGGCCAGAAGTCATGAGCACATGACTCAGTGCTATAAGTCCACCTTCGAGAGTTAATTCTGACTAGAGATAATGGTAACTTTTATTCTGTGGGAGAGCTGTTGGGATATGAGTTCAAGATGCTGGTAGCCATATTTGCTTCTATAGAGAGAAAATCTCTAGTTTAGAAGTGCTAAAGGACAACATGCAAAGAATAAATATTATAATTCATAGATCCTCTTGTCCAAGTTTGTCCTGTCTTGATTTGCCTAGTGAGAAATGGTTCCTACCTGTAAAGTTTTAAGTAGAAGAATGGCACATTGAGGTTTTCATTTTACTCTCTTGTGTGCTTGTGTGCATACACTCTCTCCTCTTTCATTTCATTTTCCAAAGATTTCTCAGACTACATTGTGATCTGTAGATTAGATGAAATCATAACTAGAAGCAGGGAGATAGGATACTATGGAGATAGTGTAGATGAAAGATGTTACTAGTTTTTGCTAGGGTTGATGCAGAAATGGAAATACAGCAGATTCCAAAGAGATGTCAGCAGTATTGGATGTGATGATTATTTGGATGGTGTTTGCTGGTGGTGGGAGGGGGTAAAAAGAGGTATTGGAGAGGGAAGAGTCAAAGATGCTGCTTCTGTTTGTTTGGGGGGTTGACCACTAAGTTAATAGTGTTGTCTTTTTGATAAAGAATATGAAGCACCAGGTTTGAGCAGGAATATAATATTTTTGGTCTTCCTGAAATTGAGATATGTCTGAGCACTTCCAGAATGGCCTCCAGTGATCCCTACTTCCTGGTTTTTCATGCCCCTCCTTGGGTGTGGGATGAATCTTATGATTTAATTTTTTTCAGTCCTGGGATTGAACCCTTGCAAGTGTTCTACCACTAAATCCCCAGCCATTTTTTAATTAATTAATTAATTTTTGTGTGTGGTTCTGGGATTTAACCCAGGGCTTCAAGCATTCTAGGCAAGTGCTCTACCACTAAGCTTAACCCCAGCCCCTGTATGAGTGACTTTGAAGGAATGAAATATACAAAATTGATGAAATGTCATTTCAGAGATTAGATTATGAAGAGATGATTCACTTTTGCTTGCCATTACTTGCTCTCTTACTAGCTCACTGTCATAGAACCCAGCTTCTTATGTTGTTAGTTGCCCTACCAAGGGAACTACGTGGCAATGGACCTTAGAGAAACATATGCTCAAAATTCAGTGTGGTACCAAGACCCTTAATCCAGCAGTATAGGAGAAACTAGATCTTGCCAGCAATGATATGTGTGAGCTTGGAAATGGTTCCTCTTCCAATGGAGCCATGAGATAAACGCAGTCCTGGGACACAACTTGATTGCAGCCTTGTGAGTTCCAGAGTCCTCTGGCTAAAAGATGTTCAGATTCCTGACGCACAGAGACTGTGAGGCTATGAAATATACCTGTTTAGAATTGAGGAAATTTATCTTTCCTGGAGATTATAATTTTGAAGTGTATCATTTCTCTTCCATTCTTAACACTTATGTTAAGTTTGAATAAATGAAAATTCTTGAGTACTGTTCATATTCCTTTGAGAGGATAGCCTGTGCCTTGAAGGACCTTAATGACCTGTGTCTGAACTCTCAGAGGAGATAGGAGATAGAAATCAGGTTGCTGTGAGCTGAGAGAAGATGACAATATGTGACTTTGGAGGGGTTGAGGGGGGAAAAAAGCTGGATTAAAGTGGAGTGGATTTTTAAGATTATGTTTAAGAGAGACTAGAATAAGTTTAAATGTTGGTGAGAAAGGGCTAATAGAGAAAGTTGAGGTTTACTTATTTTGAAGTTTATTTTTAACCTTTTATTATGGATTATTTTAAATACATAAAGACATAATAGAGGGCTGGGGTTGTGGCTCAGCAGTAGAGCGCTTGCCTAGCACATGTGGGGAGCTGGGTTCGATCCTCAGCACCACATAAAAATAAAATAAAAGTATTGTGTCCAGCTACAACTAAAATAAAATATTTTTTTAAAAAAGACATAATAGAAAAATGAATTTCTGCTCTATGTCCATCACCCAGCTTCAATAAAGTTATCAACATTTTTATCAGTTTGCTTCCAGTTAAACTCATTTCTCTTTCTATTGGAGTTTTGTGGGATTTTTGTTGTTGTTATTTATTTATTTTTTTTGGTGTGCCTAGGATTGAAACTAGGGCTTTGTACATGCTAGGCAAGCATTCCACTTCCTAGCTCCCAGCCCTGGAGTTTGTTAAAATTGAAATCTTTATTGCAGTACTTATAAATTCACATGTAGTTTTAAGGAATAATACATAGAGAAAGCCCTTGCATGCTTTACCATTTTCTGCCAATGATAACATTTTGCAAAACTATAGTAAAAATAACACAGGGGCTGGGGTTATGGCTCAGTGGTAAAGCCATGACTCATTGTCTCACACATGTGAGCTACTGGGTTCAATTCTCAACACCACCTAAAAATAAATAAATAAGGTATTGTGTCTATCTACAACTTAAAAAAAAACCACACACACACAGCCAGGTTATTGTAATTGATACACCACCGATTTTATTCAGATTTCTCCAGTTTTCTTTGTACTAATGTGTATATAAAGTTGTATCAGATCTTATTGTACATGTACATTTGTATATCTAGTCATCATATCCTTCTTATCATGTCTTAACCCCTGGCAGCATTCATCTGTCCACCATACCTAAAATTTTTCCATTTCAGAAATATTACATAGGCAGATCACAGTGGCACACACCTGTAATCCCAGAGACTTTGGAGGCTGAGTTAGGAGGATCGAAATTTCAAGGCCAGTCTGGGTAATGTAGTGAGACCTTGTTTCAGAATGAAAAATAAAGAAGCACTGGTGATTAGATCAATGGTAGAGACCCCTGGGTTCAATTCTGAGTAACTAACACACACACACACACACACACACACACACACACAACACAGAAAGAAAAAAAAGAAATGTTATATAAATAGTATCTCATAGTATGAAAACATTTTATAGTTTAATATGCAGGCTTTGTGTGAAAATAAATTTTTAAAATCTTGAACCTTTACTTAGTTATATATTATATCTCCTGTTTGAGATCACTGTAATCTTTATAACAGAAATCAATCTTTTAAACAAAACTTTTAAATGAGCTGAAGTCTAGCCTATTTTGGAGCCATTCTAACATGTTGTAAGGTGGGAGCCAGAGCCCTATCTCAGGTAGGGAGGGGCTCTTCACAAATAACACAATACAATATTATATCTGATACATCAAAGAAAGGCTAAGAGCTTTTAACTTTCTTTTTATGGAAAGAGTGGAAGAATGCTTCCATGTTTTACAATATCACCTTTAAATCAGACTCTCCTAATACCTTCCAAAAAAAATTTGAAATCTAATTCCAGTGTGAAGAATAACACAAATTGTATCTATAACTTATTGGTAATAGTTTATTTTATCCAGCTCTAAAACATCAAATACATGAATAAATACCAACAAAATCTTGTTATTTCCGTACAAACCCAAGACTTTTGCTACACATAACTTTTAGTTTGGAGAACACAGCTTGGCAAAGGTTTACATTTAACTGAGCTTAACTTTTAAAGAGTGATTTAGAATCCAGAGTGTATGGTAACAATAATCACAGGTGTGAATTGGTTAACAAAAATCAAAGGATAGCCATAAATATCTTACACATTTAATATTAGATATGGAAAATGACAAACCCCCAAATAGTGTGGTCTGGGAAGAGGGAGTAAAGAGGAAAGCAGCACATTGATGGCATTGATCCTTTCCTAATGATAAAACAATCCCTAGAAAGGAAGCCAAAGAATGAAAACAAGTTTTTGTTTCTCTGGTATAAGTGCCTCAGTGTGCAGGTTATGTGTAATTGCTTGGGTAGTTTATAAGAAACTGCCAAATGGTTTCCTACAGTAACTACATAGTTTTATACTCCTACTAGCAATGTATGAGTTATCTAGTTTCCCTACATCCTTGCCAGCATTTGGTGGTGTTACTGTTTTTTGGTTTAATCATCTTGATAAGTGTGTAGTGGCTCGTATCTGTGGTTTTAATTAAATTAACTAAGTTGGACATTAATGGTTAATGATAGATGGTTGAACATATTCTCATGTACTTATTTGCCATCTGTCTTCTTTGTTGAAATGCATCTTTTGAGCATTTTCTAATGAATGGCTTATTTTTATACTATTGATATTTGACAGTTCTTTACATATTCTATATACTAGTCCTTTTCAGATATGTGTTTTGCAAATATTTTCTACCAGTCTGTTGCATATATTTTCATCATTTTTTTATAGAACTTCATGGATAAATTGTAACTTCAAAGAAGATTTATAATTTCTTCTTTGTGTAGTTCATGTTTTTGGTATCAATTCTAAGAATTATTGCCTAGCTTTAAATTCCAAAGTTTTTCTATTTTTTTCTAAAATTTTATTATTTTACATCTTATATTTAAATCTGTGATCCATTTTGAATTAATTTTTATGTAGGTGTCAGTTTAAGAATGAAATTTATTTTTGGGTGAAGTATTTAAAAACAAATTCTAGATAATCATTACATTTCAGTATATTTCTCTAAAATATAAAGATGTTTCTTAAAACCATTCTCACTATGAGTGAAATTAATGATAACTGTTTAATATATTATAATAGCCTGTGTTCTGATTTTTCTAATTGCTCACAAAATATCTTTTTATAGCACTTAGTGGTTAAATATTTCTGTTTTATTATTGAACAACATCTTCCCCTATTCTTATGCCTTGACTTAAAGAGACTGGGCTAATTGGTTTGTAGAGTGTTGCACTTTCTAGATTCAGCTCATGGTTTCCTTGCCTTTGCAGAATTAATGTTTAGAAAGATAACTATAATAAGCAAATAATTATAAATTTGTTGATTAGAAGAAAATAACTTTTTTTAAGAGAATGACTTTTTGAGCTAAAATTTAAGTTGAGAGAGATAAGTGTTCCAGGTAGAAGGAATGTAACACATGAAGACTTGGAGGAAGAAAACACACTAGTTTGGCTGGCACTTGATGAATAAGGAAGAATATGACATGCTGTTGGAGACACATGCAGGAGTCAGATAACTAAGCGCCTTGGCAAATTGTGGAAGGGAAGTCAATAGGAACATAATCTGACTCTGTTGATGTTTTAAAATGCCCACCTTGGTTGTTTTATGGAAACCGCATGAAGGTCCAGTGGGGACTGTGTAGATTCAGATAGTCGGGAATCGAGAGTAAAAACTGAGAAATCTTATTAGGCTGTTGCCGTAGCCTGATGATGAAAATGGTAGTTGCTTGTACTGCAATGGTGATAGAAAGTAGTAGGTAGTTTCTGTAGGTAAAATGGACAGACGCTTGGTAATTGTGAAAAAGGATCGGGAGGGACAGAGAGTGATAAAGGATGGTGCTAATAGTTGAATATTGAATGTCATTCCCCTACCCATGTGTTTACTTTTGGTCTCTTTTGGGAGATGGTGGAATTTTTAGGAGGTAGAACATTGTAGGAGGTGCATAGGTCACTGGAATTGTGCCATAGAAGAAGATCATGGGATCCTGATCTCTTTCCTCTTCCTTTTCTCTTTTGCTTCCTGGCTCACGATGTGAGTAGTTTGCTTCCCACCATTACCATGTAGCACCCCCATCAGAAACCCAAAATGATGAGTCCACCTGAACTTGGACTGGAATCTCCAAAACCATGAATCAGAGTAAACCTTTTCTGTTCATAGGTTAATTATCTCAGATATTTTATTAAAATAACAAAAAACTGACTACTACACATAGCAACTGGGCATTTGTTTAAACAGTTGAGCAGATAGAGATTCATTTTCTGAGATGAATCAGAAAAATTAATTTGGTTTCTAGTTTGTGACAAATTTAATCATGTGGAATATAGTCTTCTGTTTTTCTGTTGTTAGTAAATTAGGTATGGATGTTGAATTTTATCAGATACCTTTGTAAGTTTTCTTATTTACATTTGTTTCTATATTTAATATAATTGTGTTACTATAGTTTTAACTTTAACGTAGAATAATTTAAATAGCTTAGGAATTACTCAGAAAACTAAAAGAATTCACCATTCATTGAGTCCTCCAAGTCTCATACTTATTTTTGAAGAACAATACTTTTTCTGAATATTATCTGTATTTATTAGCGAGACTAAGGTGTCTGTATTTTTTTTCTTAAAAAAAATTATTTCTGGGCTGGGGATGTGGCTCAAGCAGTAGCGCACTTGCCTGGCATGCACAGGGCACTGGGTTCAATCCTCAGCACCACATAAAAATAAAGATGTTGTGTCCACTAAAAAATAAATATTAAAAAATTTTCTCTCTCTCTCTCTCTCTCTCTCTCTCTCTCTCTCTTAAACAAAATTATTTCTTAATTGTAGTTGGACACAATATCTTTATTTAATTTATTTTTATGTGGTGCTGAGGATCAAACCCAGGGCCTCACATGTACTAGGTGAGCGCTCTACCACTGAGCCATAACCCCAGCTTTGTCTTTTCTGGAGTCGATTTATTTTTTCCCTGTCATCCTTTTCAGTTTTTCAAGTTTATTAAATTATTGCTATAATTTTTAAATTGCTACTTTTTCACATTTGAATACATTTTTAAATAGTTTTTTTAACCTTTTATTGATTGATTGATGTATTTTTATGTGGTGTTGAGGACTAAACCCCCAGTGCCTTACCCGTGTGAGGCAGCCTTACCCATACGAGGCAAATATTCTACCACTGAGCTACACCCTTAGCCCCTGAATACATTTCTTTTATTCTGTCCTCATGGTTAGATTAATAGAGAGATTTCTTTTGTTTAAAAAAACTCTTGGTATTATTTATCAATTTTATTGTTTTCTCCTTAAACATTCATTTTTGCTTCTTTATTTTTCCTCTTTAGCTAAGCTTAAATATTTGAAATTTTTTGTACTTTTTGAATGCTTTATTACTTTATTTTTAATTTTTTTCTTATTTAATTAGATACATAAGATAATGAATTTTCTCCTGGGCATAATTTTGGCCATATCCCAAAGACTTTAATATTAATATATTTATTATCAACATTTTCTAAATAATCTGCCTTGGGAGTTAAATTATTTAGATGAGAGTTATAGAAATAGCTTATGATCAATAAATTTCATTTGATTTGTTTTAATCTGGGGAATATGCTGGGATGTTTTTGAGTCATAATGTATGTTAAATTGTTATAATGTCCATGAGAAGAGTACCTATAGTATATAAAGTTAAACATTTGTCCATTCGATGAAGATGGGATATGCAGAGAGCATTGATCATCTTAGGATGATTAGGAAAGGTCTCTTGGATAGACAGATTTAAATGAAATGAGGGAACAATAAAAGCAAATGCCTTGAAAAATTGTCTATGTTTTACTTAACTGAAAGATTTAATCTCAAGTCTGTCTTTCTAATTAATCTATTGTGTACTTATACTTCAAAAATGCTGATTCAGAGAACACCTCTTTGCATTGTTATATAAAGCATTTTTAATGTCATCACATTTGGCTTTAAGTACCATAAACTGATTAGCTTATAAACTAAGAAGTTTATTTCTCATAATTCCAGAGACTGAGATGTCTAATATCAAGGCCAATTTAGTGTCCGATGAGGACCTGTTTCCTACATCACAGATGGTGCCTACTTGCTTTGGCCTCACAAGGTAGAAGAAGCAAATGAGCTTCCTTGGATCTTTTTCTAAGGCACTAATCCAATCTGTGAGCACTCCACCCTTATGAACTAATTATCTCCAGGAGGCCCGAATGCCTAATATTATCACTTTGGGGATCAGGATTTCAACATGTGTATTTGGAGTGGAGCTACAACAACCTCCAATTTCTATCCCTCCAAATTGTGAGATACATGAGAGAGCTTTTGCAGAATTTTGTATACCTCAGGTTTTCTTTTTTTAACTACTTTCATTATCAGTTCTGCTATTGCCACTCTATAAGGAATTCACATAGATTACCATCTTGTTTTAGTTAAACTTGTACTATAATTAGATAGTACTTTTTCAATTGCGTTGTGTGTGATTAGGGTGTTCATGTAGTTTCTCAGTGGTGGTGTTTTCTTTGCAATTTCTACCCATCTTCTTTGCTTTGAGTTTAGGGAATGGGCCTCCCATAAGCTAGTATCTATGCAACTATTTTCCTAGAAGTCTGCTTTTCTCATTTTATTGAATACTTAAAGAAAAGTCATTTATTAGAATAACTTGTCAGTCTTAAGTTTCAAATTAACTGTTTTTTTAATGACTCAACAGGTTGGAATTAGAGGCACCAATATAGTTGTGCTTGGAGTAGAAAAAAAATCTGTTGCTAAACTTCAAGATGAAAGAACTGTGAGGAAAATTTGTGCTCTTGATGATCATGTCTGCATGGCTTTTGCAGGTACTTATGGACCAACAATAATGATGCATAATAGTAGTCTAGTGCAGTGGGGCAACACAGTTGGCCCTACTACTGCAATTTGCTGTATATATGCAGTTTATATAGTTATACTTCATAGCTTATTGAAAGCAAACAATATAACATTTGTAAAAGAAAATTGTGACTTTATAAACTGGGATTTATGATAATGCTTTGATAATAAAGCATAAATGTTAGAAGAAGTATTTTAACTACTTAGAACTTTAGGGAGCAGTTCTCCTTTTAAGCTGTTTGTGTGTGTGTGTGTGTGTATGTGTGCGCACACGCACTTTGTTTTGTTTTTGTAGTGCTAGGGATTAAACTCAGGACTTTATGCATGGTAGGTATACACTCTAACATTAAGCTATATACCTAGCTACTATAAACTTTTTTTGGGGGGGATACTGGAGATTGGACCCAGAGGTGCTCAATCCTTAACTCACATCTCTGGCCTTATTCATTTTTAAAAAATTTTTATTTTATTTTTTTAGTTGTTGATAAATCTTTATTGTATTTCTTTATATATGGTGCTGAGAGTCAAACCCAGTGTCACACATGCCAGGCAAGTGCACTACCACTGAGCCCAGCCTCAGCCCCGCTTTTTATTATTTTAGTTTGAGACAGGGTCTCTCTAAGTTGCTTGGGGCTGGCTCTGAACTTGTGATCATCCTGCCTCAGTCTCCCAAGCCACTAGGATTACAGGTGTGTGCCACTGCACCTTCTAACTATCAACTTTTTATTTTGAAATACTTATAGATTCCCAAAAAGTTTCCAAAAATCTCAGGAAAGTTCACTTTAACTTTACCCAGTCTCTCTCAATGGCCATACCTAACTAAATGAACTTATACTTGTGGTAAGTATAACTACAAATATGCACATATACATGCAATTGAATGCATATAAAACTGGTGAAATCTGTAAAAACTCTTTAAATATACAAATAAGAATTTATGGGTTTTGAAGGTATGGCCATTATTGAATCAAAATAAGAAAAAAAGGGAATTTTACTGCCAATTTTAGAGAAATAGAGGATTTTAAGAGAGTACTATTGTATACCAACAAAATTTCTTCAAATACACAGATCCCTTTAAGTACTCAATATGAAACTTAAAATCTCAATAGGCATAACAAAGAAATTGAATCAGTTACTAAAGATTCCCAACAAAGAATAGTCCAGGATCTAATGACTTCACTGGTAAATTCTACCAAACATTTTAAAGAGGAATTAATAAATCATTTTCAAACTTGTCCAAAAAATTAAAAAGAACACCTCTAAATTAATTTTATGAGACTGATATTATCAAGATGCCAAAAGCAAAGATACTACAAGAAGATAAAATTATAGAAACAGTGTTGCTGATGAACAGTGATATAAAAATATCAACAAAATACTAGCAAACTGAATTCAACATATTAAAAGGATCATACCTCATGACCAAGTGGAATTTATTTTTGGAGTGTAAGGATGGTTTGGCATAAGAAAACTAATCAATAAAATACATCATCTTAACAGGAAAAGACTATTCAAGGAAAAAATACATGATCTTATCATTTAGTACAGAAAAATGCATTTGACAAAATTCAAAATTATACTCCTCAGAAGACAATAGGGGCTGGGGCTGTAGCTCAATGGCAGATTACTTGCCTTGCACAAGGGAGGCACTGGGTTCGATCCTCAGCACCACATAAAAAAATACACATAGTAATAACATGTAATAATAAAGGCATGCTATCCATCTACAACTACAAAAAAGTTTTAAAAAACACTCAATAACTACAGAATAAAAGGAAATTACTTCAACATAATTAAGATCACATATGAAAAACCCACATCTTATTGGTAAAACACTGAAAAGCTTTTCTTCCAGAATCAAGAATAAGACAAGGGTGCCTCTTTTGCTCTGCTCCTATTCAATATAGTAATGAATGTCCTATTCAGAGTAGTTGTGCATGAAAAAGAAACAAAAGGCATCCAAATTATGAAGGAAGAAGTAAAATGTTTACAGACATTGTGATCTTATAAGTAGAAACTCTATCAATTCCACACAAAAATATTGTTATAAATAATGAATTGAACAAAGTTGCAGGGCACAAAATCAAAACTCAAAAAATCAGGTGCATGCTCTCGTAGAGTATTAACCCTATATGCTCAAGGCCATGGGTTCAATTCCCAGTACAGCAAAGAAAAAAAAAAGATATAAAAGAATTCAGTCATTTCTAAACCTAACAGTGAGAAATTTGAATAGTAACTTTAAAAAATTTTGTCATGCTAGGCACAGAGGTGCATGCCTTTAATCCTACTTACTTAGGAAGCTGAAGCAGGAAGATCACAAGTTCAACTTGTAACAACTTAGAGAGACTGTCTCGAATAAAGAACTAGTAAGCACCATTTACTAGTTCTTTATTTATTTTGAGATAGAACTGTCTCAAAATTCTGACAGGAGATGGTACTAAGAGGCAGAATATTCCTAGTTTCAATCTGTATTCACGCACATACACAGAATTCATTTACAGTAACATCAAAAAGAATAAGATACTATTTTAGAATAAATTAACAGGAGGTAAAAGACTTCTATGCTGAAAAATATGAAATGTTGCTGAAAGAAATTAAAGAAACAAAGAAGTAAATGCCCCTCATTTATGAACTGGAAGACTTAATTTATTATGAACATACCAGTACTATCCAAGGCAGTATACAGCTTCAGTGGCATTCCTATCAAAATCCCAATGATATTTTTAATAAAATCTATTTGAAATTTACGAAATCTCAAATGGCCCTGAATTGCCCAATCTTAGAACAAAGCTGGAGGTCTCATATTTCTTGATTTAAAAACTCAATACAGAGCTGGGATTGTGGCTCATCGATAGAGTGCTCACCTAGCACATTCGGGTTCGAGCCTCAGCACCACATAAAAATAAAGATATTGTGTCCAACTACAACTAAAAAAAAATAAATAAGTACCTTTTTAAAAAGACCTCAATACAAATGGGCATGGTGGAGCACACCTGTAATTGCAGCAGTTTGGAGGCTGAAGCTGGAAGATCACAAGTTCAAAGACAACCTCATCAACTTAGTGAGACCCTGTCTCAGAATAAAAAGTAACGTGGGCTAGAGATGTTGCTCACTGGTTAAGCACCCCTGGGTTCAATCCCTGGTACCAAAACACAAACACAAACGTTCTGAAGTCCTTATTCCCACTGAGTTCAAAGCCAGACTTCGTTATCTACTATACCTGGACTATGGACAGAGTACTTGAATGCCCCTTTCCTCGCTTTACTCATCCATTTGAGTACTTCATTGATTTGTTACAAGAATTAAGGGAGTAATACATATGATTCATTGAAATAGTGTCTGGGCACAGTGGTAATTCCAGCGACTCAGGAGGCTAGGTAGGAGAATCACAAATTTCAGGCCTGCCTCAGCAACTTAGTGAGGCCCTAAGCAACATAGTGAGACCCTGTCTCTAACAAATGAAAAGATCTCCGGATGTGGCTCAGTGACAAAGTGTCCCTGAATTCATCCCCAGTACCAAAAAGAAAAAAAAGATGTCTGACGTGTGTTGAACAGATATTATTATTACTACTAGTAGTACCATATATGGTTAATATATAAAAAGGTCAGGCACAATGGCACAAGACTGTAATCCCAGTGGCTCAGGAGGCTGAGGCAGGAGGATCATGAGGTCAAAGCCAGCCTCAGCAAACTAGCTAGGCCCTAAGCAACTTAGCAAGACCCTGTCTCAAAATAAAACATAAAAAGGGCTGAGGATGTGGTTCAGTGGTTAAGCACCCTCAAGTTCAATCCCTGGTACCTAAATAAATAAATAACAAGAAAGGATGTGGCAAAATATGTACTAGCTTAAGAAAGTATCCATTTTATATTTATATGAATATACATGTATAATATAAAGCAATTATAATATAAAATGGCAAGTTACAGAAGAACATGTATAATATAATTATATTTATGAATTTTGGAATGGTAGCTTTTGTTTCCTAGTTTATAGTGAGCATATATAAAAAAATATAGTTTCACTTTGAAAAAAATGACATTTTGTTGATATTGTTATACTGTGCTTTAAATGTTTAGGAAACAAACCTTCAGAAGAATGAAAGAATCTTTTTAAATTATGTATCATATGGAGTTCCATTGTATAAATTTTATATGATGATAGTATTTTCAAGATAATGTGGTATAAATTTAAAATAAATTGAGAGCTCATTTGTTCTATGTGTGGCTTGCTTTTAAACAAAATGAAATTATGATTTTAAATGCTTTCCCCAAATAGAATTTGTTCTCTTTTGCCTAACCAAATGATGGATATAATTGCTACTTATATTCAAAACAGACATATAAAACTGTATTACTTATAAAGTTTGGCAAATTTATCATTGATTTTTTTTCTTTGAATCAGTTATATTTACTACTTCTTTATGTCACTTAGTTTTGTATCACATTTCACGTTCTAAAGAGAAAATACTTTGGCATACCATATCTGATTATATTTCCTTTTTAAAAAAATTTATTAATTGCTCAAGACAATACAATGACATATCATATATTTGATCCAATACAAAATTACATATCTGATTATATTTCTAATTGAAGATTTTTGTTTGTTTTAAATTTTTTGCAGTATTGACTATTATACCTAGGGTTTCCTGTATGCTAGGCAAGTGTTCTACCATTGAACTACATCCCCATTGCTTTAAATTAATTGACTAATTAAGACAGATCCTTGCTGAGTTGCCCAGGCTGGCCTTGAACTTTTAGTCGTTCTGCTTAGTCTTCCTAGTGCCTGTGATTACAGGTATGTGCCACCATGCCAAGCAAACTGACTGAAGTTTTCATCTGTAGGGTAAACTAATCAATCTCTTGCTGTTTCTTTATCTTAAATAAGTTTCGCAAAGAGAAGAGAATTGGTTTCTTTTCTTTGACTGTGTATGTGATGATGATTCACACCCTACATGAGTGTTAGGGGGATTGCAAACAGAGGTTCAGACAGTTTCTTCATTGTTAGCTAACATTATCTGTCTTCAGATTCTTTCAGGTTTCTAGAAATAGGTTTTGAAACTCTGTTGAAGGGAATCCATGAAAGATGGATAGTTATGTGAGAAAGATTTTATAAAACTGTGTTTTTTGTTTTTTTGTTTTTTTGTTTTTTTGTCAATCTAGTTAGTATTAAGAGAGTGGGGAAAGAAAATGGCGAAATAAAAGTCAAATGCTAAATAAATCCTTAATACAAATGTTTGTGACCATTTTATCAGTTAAAGTTTGTAGTCAGTTTGTTATTCCTTTGATAGAACACATCTGTTTCCTTATGGAAGTATTGAGAACTAATCACAAGACATTTTGATACTGTAAAAGCAAAGTCATATGTTTTCTTTTTCTGGCTGGGTGCAGTGGTGCACACCTATAATCCCAGCTACTCTGGAGGCTGAGGGAAGAGGACAAGCTCAGCCAATGGGGCAAGACTGTCTCAAAATAAAAAATTTAGAGTTGGGTTGTAGCTCAGTGGTAGAATACTTGCACAGCATGTTATAGGCCCTGGATTTTTCCCCAGCATTGAAAAAAAAGTTTCTTTTTTCTGTTTCAACATCTTGATTTTTAAATCTTGATCTTAGGCCAAAAAAATTATGGTTTTATTAAATGCAGTTTTAATTCAGTGGAAGTATGTTTCACAATATAAAGTAAAACTCTTATTTTCAGGAGATTAAATCCAGCTTATTATTACTGTTTAAATCATTCTTTTTACTGGGGATTGAACTCAGGGGCACTCAACCACTAAACCACATCCCCAGCCCTGTTTTTGTATTTAATTTAGAGACAGAGTCTCACTGACTTGCTTAACAACTTGCTTTTGCTGTGGCTGGCTTTGACTCGTGATCCTCCTGCCTTAACAGGAGCTGAACCCAAATCGCTGGGATTATGGTGTGTGCCACCATGTCTGGGTCTTTTTTTTTTTTTTTTTTTTTGAGCTACATCCTTAGCCCCTAAACCATAAATCTTGAAAACTATTTTCTTTACAAAAAAGAATGCATCAAATTAAGTTTGAAAAGGAAATAAATCAGAATGTTTAAGTGACACCTTATATCATAATTCCTTTATAAAGGTCATGTATTGAGAAAAAAGATGTTATAAGAAAGGTTTGATTGGAGAAGGAAAATATGTATAATGAAAAAAAGTATTTTTGTAAAATTTTGACTATTTTTATAGGATTGACTGCTGATGCTAGAGTAGTAATAAACAGAGCCCGGGTGGAGTGCCAGAGCCATAAGCTTACAGTTGAAGATCCAGTAACTGTAGAATATATAACTCGCTTCATAGCAACTTTAAAGCAGGTAAGCTAATATTCTATTAAGTTTCTTCAAATCAGTTAAAATATCTAATCTAGTAATAATCCATTGTTTTAGGTTCTGTCATAGAAACAGTACAGCTACCCCAAGCATTTGATCTATTAATCTACTAGATACTTTATTCTTTCTCACAGTTAATTCACAGTCACACTCTTATTCAGATAAAAATGCATTGACTTAATCAATAGATATCCCAGTCAATTTCAATTCTGGAAATTATATAAAACTTAAAAGAACATAAGTCTATAATCTTTTAAGGCAATTTCTATACTTCTGGAGATACAGATACTAGCATTCTTTAATTTTTTTTCCAAAGAAATGCCCATTTTTTTCACCTATGAACCTAAACACAGCTGATCAAGTTTAGATATGACTTCTTCTGGAACCCATGCATAGATACGTGGTTTAATGATAAATGTAATCATGATGTATACAAGTATTATTTTTCTCTTGTTTTATGTGCATTTTGTCTATGGCAGCAGAGGCTGTGCATAGAATTTTTATGAAAAGAATTGTAAATTTGTAACAATGGGATCGGGACTGGTAAGGTCTGGGGCAGAAGATAGATCTCATGAGCACCTTTTGTTCTTTTATATTATTTTAACCCTGTGCATATATAATTTTTTTATTTAAAAAAATTGATGAAGGGGATATAGCTCAGTTGGTAGAGTGCTTGTCCCGCATGCACAAGACCCTGGGTTCAATCCCCAGGACCACACACACACACACACAAAAAGTTGATTAAGCAAAAAAAAAGTAAAAAGTCTTCTCCTCTAAAGTATATTTACAGAGCAACTACTTCATGCCTAGAGGTACACTAGGCACATTAGGAAGTACAGAGGAATTAACACATAAACTTTATTTTCAAAGAGGTTCAAGTTTAACTATTAACATTGAATTCTGAAGTGGCTTTTTAAAAATTCATATAATAAAATTGAAAAGTAAGAAAATAAATAGAAAGCTGGGTACCATGGCACATGCCTATAATCCCAGCAGCTTGGGTGGCTGAGACAGGAGGATCACAAGTTCAAAGCCAACCTCAGCAAAGGTGTTGCGCTAAGCAACTCAGTGAGACCCTGTCTTCAAAATACAAAACAGGATTTTGGGGATGTGGCTCAGTGGTTGAGTCCCCCTGAATTTAGTCCCAAGTACCTCCCCCTGCAAAAAAAAAAAAAAGGAAAATAGACACAATATATAGACAAGACCAGGAAGAAAGCTGCTATTAAGCTGTTTCAAACCACATAATTAAACACAGACACAGAATTTTATACAGTTTATATAAAGTTGCCCAAATTTTTAGTCCTTAGCTTTCTATCATGGCTGCTTTTTTGTATGACATGTAGGAGCACCAGTCTCAGTGTGAATTCCATCCTTGGAGCACAAATCCAGGAAGTTCCCTGGCACTGAATTAATAAGAAATATAATTGGTTTCCAGTGCCACTTTGTCTGTGAGAGAAAAAAAACAACATGCTTTTTATTCAAGAGAAACAAAGGGTTCCTTGTCTTGGGACTGAAAGAAATATCTCACTTGGGTTTTTAAGTAAAGATAACTTAGTATAAGTGAACAGAATATATTTGTTAATAATAGTATCAAGTAAGGATACTGGATGATAATAGTAGCAATTATAGTGTTCCTCCAGGTAAACCAAGGATGTGCTTCAAAAGTATACAACTCATTGAAGTCAGTTTTGCTGAGAACCAAGATGGGTATGGCATGAACACTGTTCTCTACTATTAAAGAAGTTACAGTCTAGTTTGTTACCAAAATGTACACAACACAATAGGAAAACATTTTGAGAACATGTAAGTCCCGAGTACCTCCCCCTGCAAAAATGAAAGGAAAATAGAAACAATATATAGACAAGACCAGGAAGAAAGCTACTATTAAGCTGTTTCAAGCCACATAATTAAACACAGACACAGAATTTTATACAGTTTATATAAAGTTGGTTTTATTTTATAGATTGTATACATTAATTTCTTTCAAAATTTGTTATGAATTGAAATTAGTCCAGAAAGAATTCTAAAAATGTGTAGAATAAGAATTAGGAAGGGAAACCATTTTGATAGCAATGCTCTATTAATTATTAGAATTTGTATGTAATAATTAATAGTGTTATTCTAAAAATAAATTTTATTTTTCAGAAATATACCCAGAGCAATGGGCGAAGACCTTTCGGAATCTCTGCCTTAATTGTAGGTTTTGATGATGATGGTATCCCAAGATTATATCAGACAGATCCCTCTGGTACTTACCATGCATGGAAAGTGAGTCTTCAATTTGTTAATACTTTTTGAGAAATTGAAAAAATGTTTTCACTTTTAAATGCTTAATAGCAGGCGGGGGTTGTGGCTCAGTGGTAGAGCACTTGCCTAGCATGTGTGAGGTACTAGGTTCGATTCTCAGCACCACATGAAAATAAACAAAGGGCCACCAACAACTAATAAAATATCTTTTAAAAATAAATAAATAAATAAATAAATGCTTAATAGCTTTCAGGAACATGACAAAATTATGCTGCATTAAAATGTTTGCACTGGCCAGTGATATGAAAAATTGTGCTCTATATGTATAATGTAAATTTAATGAATCTTGTCATATATAACAAATTAAAATTAAAAAGCAAATGTTTGCACTGTCAAAACCTTTATAAATATAGTCAGCTGGTCAGAAATTACAATTTTTGGATAATGAAATGCCTTGGTGTTTATTAATCACAGGATCCTTTCCTTACTTTTGAAAAGATGTGACAGACCTAACTGACAAACCTAAATGGCCAAATAAGAGAAATACTGTCTAGTTTCTATTGAGCATTCATTTTTTTTCCAAATTAGTATTGCTTCATATAGATGCTTGTTTTGAGTAAAATAGTGTTTTTGCTTTTAGTGAAGAACTAGATGGGCACTTAAACTCCATACTGAAATGCTTAATGTGTTCTCTATTCTAAGTCAGTCAGAGCACCCTAAACTCTGATATATACTTATTTGTTAGTATACAGCAATGACCTCTACATAATTTGTGGAATGTAATTTGTTTCTTGAATAAATTGTTATTCTTGTATTTGTACCGAACTGCATTGTTTATAGTGCACTCAAATCCAATAAAAAAGCCCAGAAAAACTAGTAGCAGTTTCTAGAAATGAATTTTTATATATTCTTATAGAATAAGATGACAGTTCAGAAATGTGACTTTATCAAAAGTTTAGTGGGAAACACTGCTATGGTCTTTGTGCATATCTTAAGAAATTGGTTGACTCTGATCATATGTGTAAGATACTGTTTCATAAACCAGTTAACCAGCTGGGTGCAGTGACACACACCTGTAATTCCAGAGGCTCAGAAGGCTACTACAGGAAGATTCCAAGTTTGCGGCCAGACTTAGCAACTTAATGAATCCCTAAGCAATTTAGAGATATCTCATCTCAAAATAAAAATGGCTGAGGATGTAGCTCAGTGTTAAAGTGCCTCTGATTTCAATCCTCAGTACCACAAAAATAAATCCATTTAACCAGATCACTAAAACAGTGGATTGTAATCTTCCAACAAATACCAGAATACTTGTGCCAGATGAAATCTTTGAATCTGTTTGTGTAATCTAATTGGTAACAGAAGGTATGGTTTACCTGCTGCAAATATCAGAACTTTTTCATGCCAAGAATTTTTTAACATCTATTAGGTTTCTGTGCCTTCCAAATCAGTGACCTAAACAAAAGAAGTTAGTATATTCCCATCTTTAAATAATTTAAAGCCTGCCATCTTCTGTTTGCATTTATCATTACATTTAGTATTTATTTCAATACCATAACAGCAATTTCTAAGTTTACATGAAGTTTTCATTTTAAATTGCTTTCTGGGGACTTACAGAGAAGTATTTTAATTTTCTCTTGGGAAAATTATGGAATTCTTTTTATTAATATTTATTTTTAGTTGTAGTTGGACACAATACTTTTATTTATTTATATGTGGTGCTGAGGCTCAAACTCAAGGCCTCGCACGTTCTAGGCAAGCGCTGTACTGCTGAGCCAAAACGCCAGCCCTGGAATTCTTATAATTATTGTAAATTTTATTGATCATTTCATTGATCTGAACTGTGATCTGCTGTGGTGTCTTCAGGCCACATGATAGAGTTAAGAACATGTGAACAGTTGTGAATATGCACACACATGTGCCTCACTATTGTTATTTTACTCACTTCTTATACTATGTTTTTTTTTGTAAGGCTTTGGTTGAAAGAAGTATTATGCAACTTAAAAACTCATCTATAATAAAACATTTGAAAAATTTTTTATTTTATGAATTTGGTAATTGAGATTCAGGGATTAAGAGATTGATTTAGGTTCTAATCCCTATTTAATAGCAACATTAAAATTAAAACTCAGTAAATACTGAAGCAATATTGAAAACATTTAATTCTTTCCACTATAACAAGTTACCGCCCTTAGCCAATTGACACTCTGTACACATTATATAAATTCTGATATCCATTTTTGAAAGATAGAATAAAAACTGATTGGATTTCTACTTCTGAAGGAGTATGGCATTTTATCTATGATCAAGTTTTTTGTTTTGTTTTTCTGTGTTCCATTTGTTTGTTTTTATGATGACATATTATTTCACGTAGCCTAACAAAATGGTACAGTGGACTGTTGGGAGCAGCCATGGCACTGACTGGAATTACAACACTTTGCAGTGCTAGATTTTAGTCTTACAAGGTACAGGAAGAATAACATGTAGAATAGGTAATAGAAATGGGAAGTTATAAAAATAAACTGTCTTCATGACCTGTTATAGAAATGAGAATAGAAGTAGCTAATGCCAGTACTTTAGTTTGTTGAGGGATCATTACCTGGCACATGACACAGCTTTCCTTCCTTCCTTCCTTGTTACTGGGGGTTGAACCCAGGAAACCCCACCTTTTTTTTTTTTTTTTTTTTGAGACAGGGTCTCATTAAGTTGCTGGAACTAGCATCTGAACTTTTGATCCTCCCTAAAGCTCCTGAATGGCTCAGATTATAGGTATGTACCATTGAACCCAGCTCACAACTTTTAATTCTGAAGGTTCTGGTCCATTAGTGATCTTGCCTTAGTGGGTTATAGAGCCTTCCATTAACTTTTTCACTTTATGTGGAAGTGCTAAGAGAAACCTTCAGAAAATCTCTTTTGAGTTCTAATATCTTCTCCCTGTATAGTAGTCATTTTTAATTTTGATAACCAGAATAAATCATAGTATCTGTTATGGTTTAGATTTAGGTGTTCTCCAAAAGCTCGTGTATGAGACAATGCAAGAAAGCTTTGAGGTGAAATGATTGGTTATGAAAGCTTTAATCTAATCAGTGCATTAATCTTGTGATAGGGATTAACTGGGTGGTAACTGTAGGCAGGTAGGGTGTGCCTGGAGGATATGAGTCATTGGGGCCATACCTTTGGAATATATATTTTGTCCATGTAGAGGGGAGTTTCTATCTCTCTGCTTCATAACTGTCATGTCCTGAGCTGTTTCCTCTACCACTCTTACACTATGATATTTTGCCTCACCTTGGACCCAGAGCAACAGAGTTGGTCATCTGTGGATTGAGACCTCTGAAACCATGAGCCTGCAAATAAAATTTTCCTCTTCTAATTGTTTTTGTCAGGTCTTTTGGTCACAGCAGCAAAAGAAGCTGACTAAAACAGCATCCTTACAATGATAACAACTCCTTCTATAGGTTCAACGGCATGAAAAGGCCCAAATAGCCAAGAGGAAGTCTCAGTTCCTAGTTCGTTAAAATTATGACGTCTCCTGGTACCAATATAACCCCTTCCCCACTTTGAGGACTAGGACTTTAAATTAGTAGAACCAAATGGGAACAGGAAGCAGAAATTTTACAAGTGGGCCATTAGGGATATTAATGAGGCGCATCCATTCTTTGGTTTCTGTATCTGTAGGTTTGGGAAGAAATTAATTACTGGTGCATGATTCAGGACACAGACAAGATCTTATAGAACAGAATCCTAGCCTTGACAGATGTTGTCTTATAACTGCTGCTGTAACTGAGTCTTCATATTTCTATCTGACAGGCTCCTTCAAGGTTATAAAAAATATGATAAGAACCAGTGAATGCCCTGAGCATATGTCAGTTTCCCTGCTTCTTCACAGTTAATTCATTGCTTAGAAGCAATATTTTGTGGGATACCATGATGTATAATACTGAAAAGCATTCAGTAAATGTACATTTGGCATATGTAAGGGTAAACTGTAAGTTCCTCTTCCAGTGAGATAATGCTGCTACTCCTTCCATGATGGAAGAGGTCAGCAAAATCAGTTACTCATGTTGGCAAGTCAACTTTAAATTTTTGTTTCTTGAACCCAGGGCCTCCCATGTGTTAGGTAAGCACTCTGCCACTGAGCTGCATTCTAGGCCTCCCAATTTAAAAAAAAATGACAAATGAAAATTTTATGTATTGGTGAAAATGTGATGTTTTGATAACACACCTATCACCATACCTAGAATCTATTCTCTATAAGCAATTTTTAAGTCCCCAGTATATTATTATTATTAACTATAACCACCATGCTATGCAGTAGATATCCAGAACTTATTTATCCTGACTGAAAGTTTGTACTCTTCAACCAGAAAGTTCCCATTTCCTTCCCTCCACCAGCCTCTAGTAACCACTATTCTATTGTTTCTATGAGTTTGATTATTTTAGATTCAATGTAAGTGAGGTCATTGAATATTTGCGTTTTGGGACTTAGAAGAAACTTCTTTAAAATTGTTGTAATGGGTTCCTGGGTTTGTCAAATTACATTAACTAAAAACTATCCTTTTATAAAAACCTCCAGTGCTAGAATAGAATAGTCATTATGTTATGAGGTTTGTTGTTGCTTTTGATAGTGTGAATGAACCCAGAGGCATTTTACCACTGAGCTACATGTCCAGCCCTTTTTATTTTTATCTTGAGATAGGGTCTCTCTAAGTTACTCGGGGTCTTGCTAAATTACTGAGGTTGGTCTTGAACTTGTGATCCGCCCATCTCAGTCTCCCGAATCATTGAGATTTTAGGCATGTATGACCATGCATGACTTCCATTATAAGTTTTTAAATGTATATTTGAACTCAAAAGGAGGAAAATTCTAAAGTGGCAGTTCTCAAAATTCCATCTGCAAATCCCTGGTCCATAAGGTTAAAAAAAAAATCATTTTCAGAGACCTCACTAGATTAATGCTTGCTTCATTTGCAGCATAGCACCCTCTGCTGATTCTTTCCTGGGCAACAAGAGCTGGTGGTCAAAAATTCATCATGTCTGTTTCAAAATCCATCCCAGGGAGATCTTTAACTCTTATGAAAATCCCATGTTGAAGCTGTTCTTTTCACCTTAAGACAGTCTTTTTAGGCTTCTAGATAACCATGATGTGAGCTGCTTCCCTCCACCACACTCTTCCACCATGATGTTAAGCCTCATCTCAAGCCCAGCAGAATGGAGCCGGCCTTTTCTGGACTAAGACCTCTGAAACCATCTCCAGAATCTGGGAAAAGTAAAGCTTCCTTTCAACTCAGAACACTGAACACAATATTCCAGTCTTTGCAACAAAAATTTCTTTTGAAGTCCACCTGACAGGCAAGCAGAAAGGGAAGACAGATGTAAAGGGTGGGAGATCAAAATACAGACTCTGGAGCATATTCCTTGGGTAGCACTACAGATACATAACCAAACCAAACCAAAGACACAGACAACAAAATGTGTACAAGGAATAAACAATGACTCAGGATTCTGGATCCACAACACAGAATGCATACTGAAATAAGGCAAAAATGGAAGGGTGGGATTGAGCAAGGACAACGGTTATATTAAAGAGAGAAGTATATGCAGACATGAGAGTAACAATAAATCCACATTTAAGATGGAGCTTCCACAGCCAGTTACAAAGACATCTAAGAAGCCCTTTATAGGTCCTAAGACACTTGAGCCCATTAAACCCTAAAATTTCCAATTCTGGAACTATTGGAACTATATCAGTGAAACGGACACAAGTGAAATAAAATAAAATAGAAATAAGAATCTAAAAAAAAAAATCTTTTTAGAGCTGCTATACCCAGTAGTGTCTCAACTGGTATATGTGGAGGCCATAGCACCAGGATCTTGATAAGTCTTGTTCTATGGAGAAGGGTGTCTAAAAGGCTGCTGAGCACATCAATAGTATTGCACCTTCCCTGGTTAGCAATAAAGGGAGTGTCATGGGACAGAAAATTGATGGTGATCAAAATGGGTGAAATAGAAAATAAATCCAAGTTCATGTGAGTCCCATTCTGGGGCTCTCTCAAACTGTCACCACTGAGAAGGAGGTACACTGTATTGCCATATCACAGACTTCCAAGTTCATGTGAGTCCCATTCTGGGGCTCTCTCAAACTGTCACCACTGAGAAGGAGGTACACTGTATTGTCATATCACAGACTTTACTGGCAACTCCAAAATAAGACTGCCAGTTCTGAATTCCTCCTGCCAGTTCCAGCTTTTAGTATGATTTTTGCTGGCTTTCATGGTGTCAGAACTCAGGCAGGAGTTCATGATCCTGTCAGTGCAGCCAACTTCATCCATGCATATTGGAGTAGAGGACTACCATAACCTGAAAAATGTCATCAAAAAGACAGATGGTGGGGCTGGTGTTGTGGCTCAATAGTAGAGCACTTGCCTAGCATGTGTGAGACACTGGCTTCCATACTTGGCACCACATAAATAAAGGTATTGTGTCCATCTACAACTAAAAATATGTTAAAAAAAAAAAAAAGAAGAAGGAGAGAGATGTAAAGATGCTACAAAGTGGGATCAAGTGCATGTTTGCACCTAACATCATGAAAATTAAGAAATCCTGGAGCTACTGAAAAAATCAAAGTCAATAAAAACCTGTTATACTGTTTAGACTGTAATTAGCATGGATATAGTTGTCTCTGAGTTCTTCAGGTCTAGGAAGTATGAGTTGGACTTCAAGTCTTCTGATAACACTAGAGGTACATCACACTTGATAGCTGTCCAGCCTGTACAAGTTCTTCATCAAGGAATATCCAGTATTGTCTATCAAAGATCCCTTTTACCAGGAATGATCTCACGGTGACCTGCAGATACCAGCTGGCTATTTAGCTCCTGTCCCTGATGTTGACATAGGCAGCTTGAGACCCCCAACTAGTACTTGCCAAGAATTATGGTAGTTATCTCCCCTTTCCCATCTCTGTGATGTTCTCATTGGTTCCTTACAACTTATATAAAAGTGAAGATTGACCACTTGGACCCTCCTGGAAACCCCATCACTGTGATCATGCCATTGGCTCAAAACATTGTTTTTTTCTTCTAACCACTTCGTGTTTAGAACCAGGTATATGGCCCATGTAATTTCCAAGGTATCAGTAGGGAAGATGCTCAGTGGCTTTGTGTGCAAAAGAAAACATCTCAGTGACCCATGAAGGAGGAAAATCCGATTTTCATAATAATACCAACATGGTATTTCACTTTTTAAAATTTTTTATTTTTAGATATGCATGACAGTAAAGTATATTTTGACATATATATATATATTTGATAGAGAAATTAACAAGCATAATTATTTGATATTAGAAATCAAATAGGTCAATATTTAAAAGATCTGCATAATGTAGTGAACCTGTTTAAATATTAACTTATTTAAAAATAATAAGACAAGGACCAGAGGAGGAAGCCCAGCACCAGCCCAGCCCAGAACAGAGGAGGAAGCCCAGCGCCAAGCCCAGCCCAGACTGGAGGAGGAAGCTTGGCCCCGCCCTGAGTGCTAGTCTGGAGGAAGCCCATCAACCCTTAAAACCCATCAAAGGGGGTGTGGCTACCAGCACGGTTCTGCGGCTAATCCAGGTACCCGGTTTCCAACCCCCCCCACCCTTAGCTGCGATAACTCAAAATATTTCCCACAAGCTTTGGGGGATTGCAGCTATCAACGCAAAACAACAACTGTACAGGCACCTGGTTTCCACCTCAGAGACTAGAGTAGGGAAGATACAGGTGGAAGCTCATGTCCTTTCACACTGGCTATACCCACCACCCTGAAAACAGAGGCTCAAGCTAGGAATAGACAATGCCACCTACTGGAAGCAAGGAAAACAGTGTTCTGAGAGACTTTTTTTTTCTCTTTCTCTCTCCTCTCTCTTTCACAACTTCAGCATATGTGAAACCAAGAATTGTGCATGAACAACCAAATTACCAAAGTAATATAATATAGAGGAATTGCATATACCCCACCTTCCCCCCATTTTTTTCTTTATTTATATCTTACTTTCCTTTTCCTTCTCTCTTATTTCACTTTTCTTCCTTGTTATTTTTTTCTTTTCTTCATTCATATTCCCTCTATCCCACTTTCAACTTCCTAACTTTTGCTATCTATACATAGGGTAACTATCTAAATATAGATAGGAGGTTGAGTCTATACATTCTTCCATAAATTACCAGTCTATTGGTTAGAGTTCTCCAAAGTTGCTGAGTAAGTTAGTTTAACCTCATACCCTCACTCCTTCCCTCTAAGTATAACATCCTTCGTCTAAAATTAAGTTTTCTATATGCCACCAGATATGGTATGCCTTTTATGAAGCTAATGACTGTATTCTTAAATAATAATTAAAACCAATATCTATAGACTTAGAATCTAACTATAAATGTATTCATAATGAAAACTTGTGCTTAGATGATGTACTGTTGATATTGGGAACTGTTAACATTGTCTTTCTCCGCAAAAGAGGGATTTTAGAGCTATACAAGAACAATATAAATATATAAGGGGAAAACCATTAACACAACAGTTTCACAAAGCTAGAAAGAAACATGAGCAGTATGAAAAGACAAAGAAAGAAAGGACCACAAACAATACAGGTCAATTCAACATTAGATGAGGTAATATCTGCAGCTGATGGAATGTCAGACAAAGAGTTCAGGATATACATGCTTCAGATGATCAGGAGTCTCAAGGAAGACATTATACAGCAGATTCAGACAATGAAAGATCACTTTGACAATGAATTAATAAACAAATCCAAGAAGCAAAAGATCAACTCTATAGGGAGAGAGAGAATATAAAAAGCAAACAAACAGAAATCCTGGAAATGGGTTGGGAATGTGGCTCAAGCGGTAGCATGCTCGCCTGGCATGCGTGCCGCCCAAGTTCGATCCTCAACACCACATACAAACAAAGATGTTGTGTCTACCAAAAACTTAAAGAAATAAATAAATATTAAAATTCAAAAAAAATAAAAATAAAGTGCATATCTTTAAAAAAAATTTAAAAAAAAGAAATCCTGGAAATGCAGGAAACAATAAACCAAATTAAAAACTCAAGAATATTGCCACCAGAGTAGAACACTTAGAAGATAGAACTTCAGACAACGAAGACAAAGTTTTTCAACTTGAAAAGAACATAGACAGCTCAGTGAGAATGTTAAGAAATCATGAGCAGAACATCCAAGAATTATGGGATAACATAAAGAAACCAAACTTAAGAGTTATTGGAATACAAGAGGGTATAGAGGTCCAAACCAAGGGAATGAGCAATCTGTTCAATGAAATAATACTAGAAAACTTCCCAGACTTAAAGAATGAAAAAGAGGGGCTGGGGATTTGGCTCAAGCGGTAACATGCTTGCCTGGCATGCGTGCAGCCTGGGTTGGATCCTCAGCACCACATACAAACAGAGATGTTGTGTCTGCTGAAAACTAAAAAATAAATGTTACAAAAATTCTCTATCTCTCTCTTTAAAAAAAAAAGAAAGAAAAATCCAAATACTAGAAGCCTATAGGACACCAAATGTACAAAATCATAAGATATCCACACCAAGACACATAATAATGAAGATGCCCAACATACAGAATAAGGAGAGAATCTTAAAAGCCACAAGAGAGAGGAAGCAGATTACGTTTAGGAGTAAACCAATCAGGATAACTGCTGATCTTTCCACACAGACTCTGAAAGATAGAAGATCCTAGAACAACGTATTTCAAACACTGAAAGAAAAAGGGTTCCAACCAAGAATCATGTATCTGGTGAAATTAAGCTTCAGGATTGAAGATGAAATAAAAATCTTCCACGATAAACAAAAGTTAATTTGCAGCTAGAAAACCAGCTCTTCAAAACATCCTTGGCAAAACATTACAGGAACAGGAAATGAAAAATAACAATGAAAACCAACAGCGGGAGGTAGTACAGTAAAGGAAAAACTAATCATAGAGGAAAAACAAATCATGTTAAGTAACATACATAATCAAATATGGCTGGAAGTACAAACTATATCTCAATAGTAACCCTAAATGTTAATGGCTTAAATGCACCAATCAAAAGACATAGGCTAGTAGAATGGATTAAAAAAAAAAGATCCAACAATATGCTGCCTACAGGAGACTCATCTGATAGGAAAAGACATACACAGACTGAAGGTGAAAGGTTGGGAAAAATCATACCACTCATATGGACCCCGGAAGCAAGCAGGGGTGTCCATACTTGTATCAAATAAAATAGACTTCAAGCCAAAGTTAATCAAAAGGGATAAACAAGGACACTACATACTGCTTAAGGGAACCATACACCAACAAGACTTGACAATCATTAATATATATGCCCCAAACAATGGTGCAGCTATGTTCATCAAACAAACTCTTCTCAAGTTCAAGAGTCAAATAGACCACAACACAATAATCATGGGAGATTTTAACACACCTCTCTCACCACTGGACAGATCTTCCAAACAAAAGTTGAATAAAGAAACCATAGAGCTCAATAATACAATTAATAACTTAGACTTAATTGATATATACTGAATATACGACCCAACTTCAAGCGGATGCACTTTCTTCTCAGCAGCACATGGATCCTTCTCAAAAATAGACCATATATTATGTCACAGGGCAAATCTTAGCAATTATGAAGGAATAGAGATACTACCATGCATTTTATCTGATCATAATTGAATGAAATTGGAAATCAATAATAAAATAAGAAAGAAAAAATCCTACATCACATGGAGATTAAACAATATGCTACTGAATGAACAAAGGATTACACAAGACATCAAAGAGGAAATTAAAAAATTCTTAGAGGTAAATGAAAACTCAGACACAACATATTGAAATCTCTGGGACACTATGAAAGCAGTACTAAGAGGAAAATTCATTTCATGGAGTTCATTCCTTAAAAGAAGGAAAAGCCAACAAATAAATGACCTCACACTCACCTTGAAGCCTTAGAAAAAGAAGAACAAATCAGCAGGAAATACAGTAGAAGGCAAGAAATAATTAAAATCAGAGCTAAAATCAATGAAATCGAAACAAAAGAAACAATTGAAAAAAATTGACAAAACTAAAAGTTGGTTCTTTGAAAAAATAAATAAGATTGATAGACCACTAGCTACACTACAAAGAGATGAAGAGAGAGAACCAAGATTACTAGCTTATGGTATGAAAAAGGCAACATCACAACAGACAATTCAGAAATACAGAAGATAATTAGAAATTATTTTGAAACCCTATACTCTAATAAAATAAAGATAGTGAAGACATCGATAAATTCTTTAAGACATATGAGCTACCCAGATTGAGTCAGGACGATATAAACAACCTAAACAGACCAATATCAAGTGAGGAAATAGAAGAAGCCATCAAAAGACTACCAACCAAGAAAAGCCCAGGACTGGACGGATATACAGCAGAGTTTTACAAGAACTTTAAAGAAGAACTAATACCAATACTCTACAATCTATTTCAGGAGATAGAAAAGGAGGGAGAACTTCCAAATTCATTCTGTGAGGCCAATATCACCCTGATTCCCAAACCAGATAAAGACACCTCAAAGAAAGAAAACTACAGACCAATATCCCTAATGAATTTAGATGCAAAAATCCTCAATAAAATTCTTGCAAATCAGATACAAAAACATATCAAAAAGATCATGCACCATGACCAAGTGGGATTCATCCCTGGGATGCAAGCCTGGTTCAATATATTTCAATATATGGAAATCAATAAATGTAATTCACCACATCAATAGACTTAAAGAAAAGAACCATATGATCATCTCGATACATGCTGAAAAAGCATTCAACAAAATACTTTTATGTTCAAAACTCTAGAAAAATTAGGGATAACAGGAAATTACCTCAAAATAGTAAAAGGTATATACGCTAAGCCTCAGGCCAGCATCATTCTAAATGGAGAAAAATTGAAGGCATTCCCTTTAAAATCTGGAACAAGACAGGGATCCCCTCTCTCACCACTTCTATTCAACATAGTTCTTGAAACACTAGCCAGAGCAATTAGACAGACAAAAGAAATTAAAGGCATAAATATAGGAAAAGAAGAACTTAAATTAGCACTATTTGCCGATGACGTGATCCTATACCTAGCAGACCCAAAAAATTCAACCAAGAAACATCTAGAACTAGTAAATGAATTCAGCAAAGTGGCAGGATATAAAATCAATACCAATAAATCAAAGGCATTCCTGTATATCAGTGACAAATTCTCTGAAATGGAAATGAGGACAACTACTCCATTCACAATATCCTCAAAAAAAAATACCTAGGAATGAACTTAACAAAAGAGGTAAAAGAGCTATACAATGAAAACTACAGAACTCTGAAGAAAGAAATAGAAGAAGACCTTAGAAGATGGAAGGATTTACCTTGCTCATGGATTGGTAGAATTAATATTATTAAGATGGCCATACTACCAAAAGCACTTTACAGATTCAATGCAATTCCCATCAAAATCCCAGTGACATTCATTCCAGAAATAGAAAAAGCAATCATGAAATTCATCTGTAAAAAAAAAAGAGACCCAGAATAGCTAAAGTAATTCTAAGCAGGAAGAGTGAAGTTGGTGGTATCGCAATTCCAGATTTTAAACTATACTATAGAGCAATAGTAACAAAAACAGCATGGTACTGGCACCAAAACAGGCTGGTAAACCAATGGTACAAAATAGAGGACACAGAGACAAATAAATAAAATTACAACTACCGTATATTAGACAAAGGTGCTAAAACCATGTAGTGGAGAAAGGATAGCATCTTCAACAAATGGTGTTGGGAGAACTGGAAATCCATATGCAACAAATTGAAATTGAATGGCATCCATTATGAAGTCAAACAACAATAAGTGCTGGTGAGGATGCGGGGGAAAAAGGTACACTCATACATTGCTGGTGGGACTGCAGATTGGTGCAGCCAATGTGGAAAGCAGTATGGAGATTCCTGGGAAAGCTGGGAATGGAACCACCATTTGACCCAGCTGTTGCCCTCCTTGGACTATACCCAAAAGACCTAAGAAGAGCATACTACAGCGACGCAGCCACATCAATGTTTATAGCAGCACAATTCACAATAGCTAGAATATGGAACCAACCTAGATGCCCTTCAATAGATGAATGGATTAAAAAATGTGGCATTTATACACAATGGAATATTACTCAGCACTAAGAAATAATAAAATCATGGCATTTTCAGGCAAATGGATGGCATTAGAGCAGATTATGCTAAGTGAAGTTAGCCAATCCCTAAAAAACAAATGCTGAATGTCTTCTCTGATATAAGGGGGGTGACTCAAAATGGGATAGGGAGAAGAGCATGAGAAGAAGACTACCACTTAATAGGGAAGAAGAGAGGTGGGAGGGAAAAAGAAGGAGAAGGGGAGTTACACAGAAGATGGAAGGAGAAACTCATTGTTATACAGAATACATATATGATGTTGTAATGAGAAAAATTTTTAAAAAGTGTGTCACATTAGATTGGATAAGAGAAAGGATGGGAGAGGAGGGGAGGAGTAGGGAGGATAGGAAGGGCAGCAGAATAGAATTGACAATTTGATTGATGTATGTACATTCCATGTATGTATTATATGTCAAAATGCATTCTACTGTTATGTATGACTAACAAAATAAATTAAAATTTAAAAAATAATAAGACAACATACTTTAATGTAACAAAAGTACAAAAACAATTCACTCATATGGTTGCAGATTCCAAATTGCAATTAACTTTTAAGAAATTACCACCCCCTCATCAAGATAGCTTTGAATGGGGCAGTGACAGAGGACCTTGCCATGTCAGAGCTGGGCACACACATGCCCGGGTGTACCGTCCTCGAGTCTCTCCTTCCTGGCACTGGCAATGCTTTCTACAACTCTTCCTTCTTCATCTTGGCACTGAGTCTGTTCATCTCTGCCCTGGCTCCGTCAGGCAGGTCCATGCTGCCCACTGGTCCATCTCTTCCTTCTCTGAACACAGTATCATGAAGATGCCCCATAGAACACTGAGGTTGCACATTCTCAGTTGCCACCAACAGCTACCACCTACCTTGTTCACACCTTCAGGGAGGAATTCCTTCTGGCCAAGGTCACCAACTAAAAGTCATGTCTACACTGGCTCAAGGGGAGAGACTCCCTCCACACCAGGTCGGGGGAGTGAAACTGTCTGCACTAGTTTATGGAGAGGAATGCTCTATACTGCTTAAGGCATGTGAGTCCCATGTATTCTAGATCAAGGCCAGTGAGTATCTACACTGCAGAGAGAGGCATAGAGGTCCAGACCTTGGAGAGGACAGCTGATGGGATGCTGCCCTCAGCTTGGGGCCCCACCTTTCTTTTCATCAGCTTACATTTTAATCTTTGGAACAAAAATGTTCTGGTCCAATTTTCTAAAACCAATTTAAGAAACAGGTCAGAAGAAATGGGACAAAGAACAGAGGGGCAAGGCAGGGCAAAGTGTCCCAGGCAGAAAAGTCTCTGAGGTCTTCCACAGGTGGGGACAGAAGAGAGATGAGCTGTCCACTTGTGGTGTCTGAATCAGCTCTCCCCTTCCTTGGAAGGATGCTGCTGCTTATGGATGTAATGCATTTCTTTTCTATGTCATTGGAGCCACTTTATTGCTGATGCATGTCATGCAGCAACACGTTTGTCAGACATAGGCAGTGATCCTCCTCTTCACCCACTTCCAACCATTTCTGTTGCCAGGGTCTTGCTCTGTGGATGTATCCTGAGAAGAAGAACTGCTGCTCTCTGTTCTGGACTGCCTAATGAAGGTGGCAGAGGGATCGGGCATGTGGAAGAAGAATCAGACTGGGAGGAACTGCTGAGAGTTGGGGCCTTTTGCAGGCAGGAAATGGGAGGAATGATAGACAGGCTCACACTTGGGCTCTAGTTTTTGGGCCTCCTCAGGTAGCTGATACTCATAGGGAAAGGGAAAGGTACAAAGGACAGGCTAAGCTGCACTCCCCTTTGGGAGGACAGGGACATCTGAAAGATCCTTGGGAGGCACAGGCTTTCCCTGGAACACTCACCCTATCCCCTTGCCTTGCTGTGGTTCAGTATCAGGTATGTGACCATCACTGCCACATTCCCTTTTGGCCAGAGACACCCAGGTTTGGTATGGATCAAAACCCATGTCAAACAGGATGATCATGATCATAGGGTCTGTGTCTTTGGGGAGTGCCTCGCTAGAATGATGGGGTACACACTGCTCATCTTGCTTTAGCCATGGATGCTGTGAGATTTTCTTGAGTGTGGGCCACTTCTTATGTTTCATGGTGAATATTTTGCAGATGAGCCTTTGTGCTTTGATGGAAACATGGGACATGATAACTGCATCAGCATCTCCTGAGCGGTGGTTCCCCTAAATGGGTGGCTCTCTGTCAGTATAAAATACAGAAGGGCATCTAGGCTCCAGATGTCCACTGGGGAACTCTCACATACTCCTGCTTTAGGACAATTTCAGGGGCAAGGTATGTGAGAGTATGCCAGAAATTGTTCAGCTTCTGCCCATCTATGAACCTAGCTCTGAGGACAAAGTCATTGAGTTTGATATTGCCTCTGGCATCTACCATGATGTTCTCTGGCTTCAAGTCTTGGTGCATCCCCAGGGTGGGGCACGGTGATGCACACCTGTAATTCCAGACACACAGGAGGCTAAGACAGGAGAGTCTCAAGTTCAACGCCAGCCTTAGAAACTTGGTGAAACCCCCAGGAACTTAGTAAGATCCTGTCTCACTTTTCATTTTCAAAATAAAAAATGAAAAGTATTAGGGATGTAGCTCAATGGTAAAGTGTCCCTGGGTTCAATCCCCAGTGTACCCAAAACAAACAACCTTCTGAGTAGAATATTCATACTTTTCTTCTGGTACTATGATTTGAACCCAAGGCCACTTTATGACTGAGCTATATCCCCAGCACTTTTAAATTTTGAGACAGGGTCTTACTAAGTTGCTGAGGCTGGTCTTGAACTTGCAGTCTTCCAGGTCACTGGTATTACAGGCATGTACCACCATGGTCAGCTCTGAATATGCACACTTTCTGAGAAGGGTATTAAAATATTTCTCCCTTTCATAACTGTACATTCGCATAAGATTGCACTTTAACCGCAATAATAGTATTGCAAATTGTTGAATGCAGAACAGAAGAATCCAGCTTTTAAAATAAAGCCAAACAGTAAACTTCATTACAAAAATATAAAACAGAATCAATCTTTTCATGAAGTTATATGTTGTTGTTTGGGGAAATATAATTTTTTCATTAAAAATGGTATTTACATTACATGTTATGGACTAAACTGTGTTCCCCAAAATTGATATGTTGAACTAGTGTATTTGAAGACAGAGCCTTAAGGAGATAATTAAGGTTAAATGTAAAGGTGAGGCCCTAATTTTGGTGTCCTTACAAGATGACAAAGATATACCAAGGAGATATTTCTTTTGCATTTTGCGTGTACACATAGATAGAAAAAAGACCATATGAGGACACAGTAAGAAAGTGACTGTCTGCAAGCTATGAATAGAGCCCTTACCACAAGCCAGAATTGCCAGCACCATGACCTTAGATTTTTAGTCTCCAGAACTTTAAGAAAATAAATTCTATTGTTTACGCCACCCAGTATTTTGTTATGGAAGACCAGAGAGCCTAATAAATATGTAATTTAGTATTTATAAATTAGTTAATTGTTTTTAAATTTTCAGTTTTGATTTCTAATTCGGTCTGGATTTGATTTTATACTATAATACTTACATGCTAATAATTAGCCTGCCGCTACTTCAAGGATAGGGGCCCAAACCACAAGACCCACTGGGTTTGAAACAAAGGAATTTATTCCTAATGACACAGCAAATGGCATGAGTATCAGCATATTTTCATAGATTCCCTTTGTCTTCATGTCCCACATAGTTGATGTCATGTGTACTAGTTGAATGCTGCATACACCATTGGTTTGCTTCACAGCTGAGGAACATTTAACATAAAGAGAATCAGTTGCATTTAGAGCAAAGATTAAGCTAGCTTGCTGTGTATCCAAAAAAAGACATTACCTTGTATCAAGATCTCCAGCTGTTGACCATCATGATAAAGTGTCAGTTTGTGGTTTTGTAAACTGGTCAGAAATTTGCAGTTCTTAAATGCTTTGGGGGAAATTTATATTGGATGCTGTCTGGCAAATAAAAGAAGTTAGATATTCCTGTTTGAAAAAAATAAAGATTACCAACTACATAGACAACTCTGAAAAACAGAACCTTACTTGGGGCCAAGGAACAGAACTCTTTTAACACTAATTTGGTAAATATCAATAGGTAAAATAAACAAAAGCATTTTGGAGGTCTCTGTAATTTTTAGGAGTATAAACTACTGATTTATAGTAGGAATGAGCTGTCTTTAAAAGCCCAGTGGTAAATAGTTTAGGCTTATAGGATAGTCTCTGCTCTAATTACTAAGCTCTGTTGTAATAGCATAAAATGAGAAATTGTTAATATGTAAAGGAGTGTGTGTGACCATATACAATGAAACTTTATTATAAAAACAGTGAATTGGCCCAGAAGCTGTAATTTCTGACCCCTGTATTTTAGCACTGGTGTATATATCTATAATACATTGATACAGATCTTTTTGAGAAAGGTTCCTGAACATAAAGTTAAGCTATGTATGGAAATAATCTTTCTTAGAGATCAATTGGAAAACCATAAATCAGACTATTTTTATTTAATAAGATCAATCTAGAGAGATTTCGATATGGTAGAATAGAGAACGTCACTTTCCTAGAAACCAAGAAAGCAGATAGGCAGCTTCTCAGCAAAATGGGTGAACAAAAAAGGGAAGTGGGGGGCATTACTGGAATATAATACTGGACATTCAAAGGAGACTGGGGACTCAGGAGATCGGATATAATAAGGAAGAAATCCTTAGCGCCATAGCCACTGCCATGGCCAGAAGCATCAGCCAGAGTGGTCCCTCCACAAGCCAGGGACAAGGGAATTAAAGAAACCTGCATTTTTAGTGGGTGACTGAAGTGTGTGTGGGTACAGAGAGTTTAGAGATCAAAGACGCTGCCCGACTTACCTGAAAGGTGTACTGCACAATATCCTAGTGTGTGAAAGAAGCTGCATCTCCCCCAGGTACTTGTAGAGGACAGAGGAAGGAACCATTTTGCAGCCTCAGAGCAGGGGCTGACAGCTATGGGAGCAAACTCCTGGCAAACCCACACTGCACGACACAGTGTGCCTAAGTCACCAGAAGAAAATAAAATATGGAGAGAGGTTTACACAGGGAACTACTAGTCATGGAAACTTACCCAGCTCTTCCCCTCCTGCTCTAATCCAGCTGCTTGCAGGGCTGGCTGGGAGAGAGGTGCCAGGCCAGGAATTGGAAAGGGCAGGGGCAGGAGAGATTGAGTTTGGAGATAGAACTCAAAGACCAGGAAACATGTGGTCCACAGGTACCATAGTGAACTAAGAATTGGCTCCTCCACCACACAAGTGGAACCCAAAGGAGATCCTTGGGATGCAGTCTTCCAGTGTGGACTGACAATTGCTAGGCCCTGGAAGAACATTGGTTTAAACTCTCCAGACCAGTTGGCATTCAGTGAAGAACCTGGAGCATACCTAAACCTAAACTTCCCTCCAGGAGTTCTGCCTATGGGATTACCACACTAACTGAAGCAATCCTGCCCTGAGGGTGGAACAAGCATCATAATCCAGATGACCCCACCTAACACTGCTGAGAAAGGAAGCTGAGAATCTTTGAACACCATGGAAATAATTCTTTAACTTTTCATTGAGATTTCTTTTTTCTTTTCTCTGTTTAACTGTAACCTTAATGGTTCATAGATATTTATATATAATTATATTTGTCTTTTTCTCATTTCTAGTATTTTTGAAGCTAGTTATTTTTCGTGGATCAATTGTTGAGGACTAGGATGTTTGATAAGTATATTTCAGTTTTGTTTTGGTTTCTTTTATTTTTATTTAAAAATTTTACTTTATATGTATTTTTTACTCTCATTTATCTGTTTCCATTTCTCTCTTTTCTTCTACTAATATTCAATCACTATTATTCTTTCACTCTTCCTTTATTTTTTTACTTTTATCTTCTCTCCTCCCTCCCTAGTATCATTAGATTCTGTATCACATCTGTTCTCTCCCTGTCTACCATTTGAAATTTAAAACCTTTTTTGCAGATTTACTGTTTTTATTGTAGGCAGTAACTGATCACCTCATTCCTACTTATTGTGACAATTGACGTTGTAGATGTCATAGCAGGAATTATTTGATTTAATTCTTATATTGTTTGCATTGATTGTTGTTATTATTTGTCTCCCCCTAAATGGTGAGGTACTGGAAATCTTTGGGGACACAATATTAAGTCCACAGGGTAGAAACTCTACAGCCTCAGATCCATACTGTTATATGCAATGACACACAAACAAAATGAAAAAGCAAGGGAGCAAATCTGCTAAAAACAAACTAAGATGCTTCAATAACAGAATCCTTCTGCACACTATGGAAGAAACATCAGAGGAGTTTAGAATGTACATAGTTAAACTGATCTGCAAGATAAAGGACAATGTAAGGAATGAAATTAGAGAAAATAAAGGAAGTGAAAGATTACTTCAATAAAGAAAGATTCTGAACAAGAAATCAGAAATCCTAAAAATGAAGGAATCAATAAACCAAATTAAAAATTCAGTGGAAAGCATCACCAACAGACTAGATCATTTGGAAGACAAGACTTTCAGGTAAAGAAGACAAAATATATAATCTTGAAGATAAAGTTGACCATGGAGAAAAGATGTTAAAGACAGTGAACCAAGGGCTGGGGTTGTGGCTTGGTGGTAGCACACATCTAGCATGCATGAGGCACTGTATTCAATCCTCAGCACCACATAAAAATAAAAAATAAAGATATTGTGTACACCTAAAACTAAAAAATAAAAAAAAGTTGATGAACAAAACTTCCCAAGAAACATGGGATAACCTGAAAGACCAAATTTAAGGTTTATCAGGATAGATGAAGGCTCAGAGATGCAAACCAAAGGAATGCACAGTCAATAATATCAGAAAAATTCCCAAACCTAAAGAATGAAATGGAAAAGTCAAATACAGGAGCTACAGAATCCCAAATATGCAAAAGTACAATGCCTGACATACAGAATCAAGATAGGATTTTAAAGGCTTCCAGAGAAAAATAGCAGGTCATAGAGGTCATATTTAGAAGAAAACAGATATCAGCTGATTTCTCAAGGAAGACATTCAAAGTTCAGAGATCATAGAATAATAAACACCAAGCTCTGAAAGAAAATGAATGTCAGCCAAGAATACTATACCCAGCAAAATTAGGCTTTAGAATTGACCAAGAAGTAAAAATCTTTCATGATAAACAAAGGGTAAAAGAATTTACAGCAAGAAATCCTGCACTATAAAATATATTCAGTAAAATATTTCATGAAGAAAAATGAAAAGTAAAACTGAAAACAAGCAAAGGGAGGAACTACACTAAAAGAATAGTGAATCAAAGGAGAAACTAATACAAATTAAAACCAGAAATGACTTAAAATGACGGAATAAAAATCTTTCTCAATAATAGCATTGCATGTAAATGGCCTAAACTGTCAATCAAAAGACATATACTGGTAGATTGGACGAAGACCCAAGACCCAGCAACATGCTATCTCTAAGAGACTCACCTCATAGGCAGAGACATCCACAGACTGAAGGTAAAAGGATGGAGAAAAACATATCATTTACATGGATCATGTAAACAGGCAGGGGTTTCCATCCTCATATCAGGTAAAATGGACTTCAAGATAAATTAGAAGGGATAAAAAGGACATTTCATAACTGTTTAAGGGAATTATACATAAACAAGACATAACAATTGCAAATATTTATTCCCCAAACAATGGAAAATCTATGTACATCAGACAAACCCCTTTTCATTTCAAGAATCAAATGGACCACAATAAAATAATACTGGATGACTTTAACATGCTTCTCTCATCACTGGATAGATTATAGAACTAAAAAATGCAATTGATAATTTAGATGTAACAGACATATGTATAATTTTTCATCCATTAAGGACTGAATACATTTTCTTCTCAGTAGCATACAGATCCTTCTCTAAAATGGACCATATCTTATCCCACAAAGCAACTCTCAGCAAATATGAAAACATAGAGATAATACCTTGCATTTTATCATATCATAATGGAATGAAATTAGAAATCAAAGATAAAATAAGCTACTCTGGAGACTAAATAATAAATTATTTAGTAGAAAAAAATCACAGTTTAAATAAAAAAATACTTAGAGGTAAATGAGAATGGTAATACATTATACTAAAATCTCTGGGATCCTTTGAAGGCTATTCTGAGAGGAAAGTTCATTGCAGTAAGCTCATTTATTAAAAGAACAGAAAGTCACCAAATAAGTAACCTAACATTACATCTCAAAGCCTATAAAAAGAAGAACAAATCAACACCAAAATCAGTAGAAGATAGGAAGTAATTAAAATCAGTGCTGATATTAATGAAATTGAAACAAATAAAAATTCAAAAACATGATGATACAAAAAGTTGGTTTTTTAAAAAAATTAAGAAAATTGATATAAACATTTAGGCAAGCTAACAAAGAGAAAACTCAAATTACTAAAATGCACTATGAAAAAGGAAATATCACAATGGACACTAGTGAAACACAGATGATAATCAGAACTTATTTGGAAAATTTATTCTCTAATGTAATAAAAAATCTTGAAGACAATGACAAATTTCTAGAAACATTTGACCTGCCCAAATTGAGTCAGGAGGACATAGAAAATTTAGACAGATAAATTTCAAGCAGTGAAGTTGAAGACACCATCAAAAGCCTACCAAAGTAACTCATGAGAACAACACAAAAAAAAAAACCTACCAGGAAAAAAAAGCCCAGGACCAGATTCTCAGCCAAGTTCTACCAGACCTTTAAAGTAGAACTAACACCAATCAAATTATTCTATGAAATAGAAAACTTCCAAACCCATTTTATGAAGCTAGTATTACCCTGATACCAAAAAACAAAAACACATCAAGGAAAGAAAACTTCAGAGCAATATCCTTGATAAATATAGATGCAAAAATTCTTAGTAAAATACTGGCAAATTGCATACAAAAATATATTTAAAAGATAGAACACCATGATCAAGTGGAGTTCACCCCAGGGATGCTAGGTTGGTTCAGTATCCGGAAATAAATAAACATAATTCGTCAGTCACTTCAATAGCCTAAATACAAGAATCACATGATTATCGTAATTAGATGCAGCTTTTGACAAAATACAGCATCCATTCGTGTTCAAATCATTAGAAAAACTAGGGACAGTAAGAACATACCTCAACATTGTAAGAGCTATATATACTAAACCCAAGGCTAGCATCATTCTAAATGGAGAAAAATTGGAAGCGTTTTCTCTAAAAACTGGAACAAGACAGGATTGGCGTCTTTCACCACTTCTATTCAACATAGTCCTGGAAACTTTTGCCAGAGCAATTAGTTAGAAGAAAGAAATTAAAGGAATATGAATTGGAAAAGAAGAACTCATACTATCCCTATTAGCTGAGGACATGATTCTATATTTAGAAGACCCAAAAAACTCCATCAGGAGACTTTTAGGACTCACAAATGAATTCATCAAAGTAGCAGGATATAAAATTAACACCCACAAATCATTGCATTCTTATACATTAGTGATAAACCAATGAAAGATAGGAAAACTATCCCATTCACACTTGCCTCAAAAATAAGTATTTGGGAATTGATCTAAAAAAGGAGATGAAAGACCTTTACAATGAGAACTATAGAACACTAAAGAACGAAATTGAAGAAAACCTTTGAAGATGAAAAGATCTCCCATGTTCTTAGATAGGCAGAATTAATATTGTTAAAATGGTCTTACTACCAAAAGCACTATACAGACTTAATACAATTCCTATTAAGGTTCCAGTGATGTTCTTCATGAAAATAGAAAAAGCACCTGTGAAATTAATTTGGAAAAATAAGAGGCCCAGAATAGCCAAAGCAATCCTTAGTAGAAAAACAGGAGGTATCAGACCTTAAACTATACTACAGAGGTATAGTAACAAAAATGGCATGATATTGGCACCAAAAACCGACATGAAGACCAATGGTACAGAATAGGAGACACAGAGATAAGCCCACATAAATACAATTACCTCATACTAAACAAAGGTGCCATTAACATACATTGGAGAAAAGGATAGCCTCTTCAACAAATGGTTCTGGGAAAACTGGAAATCCATATGTAGCTAAATGAAATTAAACCCCGTCTCTCACCCTGATCAAAACTCAACTCAAAGTAAATCAAGGACCAGGGACCTTGTGCCTAGTAGAAGAAAAGGTAGACCCAACTCTTTCTCCGTCATGTCATCTTAGGAACTGAATTCTTCAACAAGACTCCTAAAGTGGAAGAAATAAAATTGAGAATCTATAAATGGGGAAACAATCAAGAACATGAAGAGAGAGCCTATAAAATGGGAGAAAATCTTTGCCACCTGCACCTCAGATATAGCATTAATTTCCAGGATATGTAAAGTACTCAAAAACCACCAAAACAATAAATAACCTAATTTAATAAATGGGCAAAGGAACTTACCAGGCACGTCGCAAAAGAAGAAATACTATCAGTCAACAAATATAGGAAAAAATGCCCAACATCTCTAGCAATTAGAGAAGTGCAAATTAAAACTACCCTGAGATTTCATCTCACTCCAGTCAGAATAGCAATTATCAAGAATATAAATAATAGTAAATGTTAGTGAGGATGTGGAGGAAAATACTCACTCATACATTGCTGGTAGGGCTGCAAATTGGTGCACCCAGTCTGGAAAGTAATATGATGGAGATTCCTTAGAAAATTTTTTCCATGTATACCCAAAGGGCTTAAAATCAGAATACTATAGTGACACAACTACATCAATGTTTATAGCAGGTCAATTCACAATAGCTAAGCTATGGAACCAGTCTAGGTGTCCTTCAACAGATGGGTTGATAAACAAAATGTGCTGAATATACACAGTGGAATATTACTTAGCCATAAAAAAAGAATGAAATGATGGCATTTGCTAGTAAAATGAATGGATCTGGAGACTATCATGCTAAGTGAAATAAGCCAGTCCCAAAAAACCAAAGGGCAAATGTTCTCTGATATGCAGATTCTAATGCACAATGTGGAGGTGTGTGCCCTGGGGAAGAGTATAAGTTCATTGGATTAGACAAAGGGAAATGAAGGTAAGGCAGGGTAGATGGGAATAGGAAAGACAGTAGAATGAATTGATAACTTTCTTATGTTCATATATGAATACACGACCAGTGTAGCTCCATATCATATACAACCACAAGAATGGGAAGTTAAACTCCATGTATGTATAATATGTCAAAATATGCTGTAATGCCATGTATATCTAAAAACAACAAATTAAGAAGTCAACCTAAAAATACTCTTTTATCTTTCACTAAAGAAAAAAAGAAGAGCCAAGCCTTGGTCAATCACACTACATCTTTCAAGCTCATCATAACAAGCAGCATGAACTCAATGACTGTGCCAGTTCTCCATGCTCTTCAAAATGCCATAAGCAAAACAGAGGAACCCAGATGGACCAATGGGTTATCCTAGTAGCCAAGAAACCCTAAACTTGGGGAAGCTACAACTTTTAGTGATCAAGTCTCTTCTTTCTGCAGAGAGACATTACCTCCTAGGTTGTTTGCTACTAACATGGTCCTGACATATTCCTCTGCCCCATCAACAGTAATCAGATCCTTGAATCCATGGCATCCCAGCCTCTTTGGGGGGGAGGAGAGAGACAGGTTCTTTCTAATTTGCTTAGGGCCTCACTAAATTGCTGAGGCTGGTCTCTAACTTGTGATCCTCCTGATTTACCTTCCTGAGTTGCTGTAATTACAGCACCACTGTGACTGGCTCTTTTGAACTTCTGAAGCATTTGTAATTCTTTTTCTTTTTGGTACCAGGGATTGAACTCAGGGGAACTCTACCGCTGAACCACATCCCCAGTCCTATTTTGTATTTTATTTAGAGAGAGGGTCTCACTAAGTTGCTTAGTGCCTTGCCATTGCTGAGGTTGACTTTGATCTAGAGATATTCCTGCCTCAGCCTATGAGCCACTGGGATTACAGGCGTGTGCCAGTGTGCCCAGCAAGTAATGTTTTCCTTTTTTGCTTATTTTATTTTCTCTATTAACTAAAAACTTATGAGGGAAAGTTTATGTCTTAAGCATATAAGGTTTGTTTTACAGTAATCACTACTCATGTTTTATGGTTAAAACACTTAAAGCCTTCAGAGCATGAAATTCTACTTCTAAGTGCCCTTTTCTGTAGTCCTGTTTTATTTATTTTTTTCAAAATAATATAGACATTTAATTGAGGGAATTAATAGGTTTTTGCTTAGTAGTTCTGAAATCTAGCATGGCTGGGTGCAGTGTCCCACACATATAATCCCAGTTGTCGCAGCCTGGGCACAAAATAACCGAGCCGCCACAAGGCACTTGTAGGTTCAAACAGGAACTCCTTTATTGCCCGAACTCCACCAGCACTCCTCACTTCCCGCGCACTCCCCGGGAACTCTCCGCCCTCCACTGGGCTCCACTATTCATTAGCACACACTAGACAATGACATTTTTCTGCAGTCACATTATCTAGAGGTCTATCACAAAGGAAAAATGAATATTAAATTTGACACTGTTAGTATTTACCACATTAAAAAAAATCATGTGCTATGCAGATAGGAAGGAAAAACATTGCAAAACTATCAGAGCCTTTATTGAAATAGGCTAGAGTAGGTGATGGGGGCAGAGGATATGAGTGTTAGAAACAGGCTAGATCTTAGGAAACCAGTCTGGAAGGTAAGAGTTAAAGTTCGTTTTGTTATTGTTGTTATGTAGTACTAGGGATTGAACCCAGAAGCATCTACCACTGAGATACATCCCTAGTATTTTTTATATTTTATTTTGAGGCCAAATCTCACTGAGTTACCCAGGCTGGCCATCAACTTGCAGTCTTCCTGCCTCAGCCTCCTAAGTAGTTTAGATTATAGATGTGAGCTTCTCTGCCCTGTTAAGAGTTAAAGAATTTTAACATCAGCATTTGGAGAAGGTAAACGAAAAAGCCACCAGGAATTTACAGGGTGACCTTAAGGACCCAGTGATTTAAAAAAAAAAAAATATATATATATATATATATATATATTTGGTTGTAGTTGGACACAATGCCTTTATTTATTTTTATGTGGTGCTGAGGATTGAACCCAGCACCTCACATGTGTTAGGCGAGCACTCTACCGCTGAGCCACATCGCCAGCCCCCAGTGATATTTTTGGATAAACCACTATTAAAGTGCCTCCTTGCTGGGCAGCAACCAGCTGCAAAAAAAACAACAAAATACTATAAGCACCTAAGTGCAGAGCACACAGTTGCAACAGCAGCGACTCAGTGCTGAGGCAGGAGAATCACAAACTAGAAATACCCTGTCTCAAAATAAAAAATGAAAAGGACTGGGGTCATAGATCAGTGGTAGAGCACCCCTGGGTTCAAGCCCCAGTACTGCAAGAATCAAAAATAAATAGAAAGACCTAGAAGCAAGTACAATCCAAAATCACAGGCTTTCCCTGTGAGCTTAGAAAAGTTTCAGGGCTGCAAAATTTTATGTAAAAATTCACAGTTGCTTATTTTAATCCTCTGAAATATAATAATGTAGAAAAAAGTGAAGTAGAAAAATCTTCTTCTAGCCAGAACAGTGTAATCTCATGTAGTAAAAAGATATATTTTCATGACCACTTCCTAAAATCTGCTTTGAGATTCCTTTCCTGTGATCACAGTAGAGCTGTTATGACATTCCCCCATTTAACACCAGTAAAATGATGGGCTTTCTGCTGATTCTTTCCCCTCTATAGTTCATCATAACAAAGGGGCGTAAGGCAAGACATGTATAGAGTTAAATGCATGACACTTGATTCAGACAACTTGGTTTCAAAACCCAGTTTTATGTGATTTAGGGCAAGATTACTGGAGCCAATAGTTAACAGGGATTGTTTAAAAGCTACTTGAGCCAGGTGAGGTGACGTACACCTAAAATCCCAGCCACTCAGGAAGCTGAAGCATGAGGACCTCAAGTTTGAGGCTAGCCTCAGAAATTTAGCAAGACCCTGTCTCAAAAAATAAAAAGCACTGGGGATATAGCTCAGTGGTTCAAACACCTGGTTGAATCCCCAGTAGGAAAATAAAAAAGAGATTTGAGAATGTCCCGAGACATTTGGTTGTCACAACTTCTATTGGGTGTGGGGGAGGGTATGAGTCAAGTTTTTCCCTTCTGACCAAAATATCTGATAAGAAAAAACTTAAGAGCTGGGCACTGTGGTGCATACCTATAATCCCAGCAGCTCAGGAGGCTGAGGCAGGAGGACCACAAGTTCAAGCCAGCTTCAGCAATTTAGTGAGGCCAGAGTAATTTAGTAAAACCTGTCTCAAAAAAAAAATTTTTTTTTAAAGGCCTGGGGATGTGGCTCAGTGGTTAAGTGCCCTTGGGATCAAATGTTGTGTTGGTACCAAAAAAAAAAAAAAACTTAGAAAAGGTTGGCTAGTTGCATTGCTCTAGGTTTAAGGTAAGACAAATATCATGGCAGAAGATGGCAGAGGATGCTGCTCAACTCATGGCAGCCAGAAAGCAGAGAAAGGAAGAAACTGGAAAAAGATAATCCTTCCATCCCTCACCCCCCACAATGACCTTCTTACTTCAACCAAATCCCACCTCCCATCCAGCCATCAATAGACTTATCCACTGATGGGGTTAGAGCCCTTGTGATCCAGTCACTTCCCAAAATCCCACCTCTGGACATTACTGCATTGGCAACATATGATACGTTGGGAGACATTGCATATATATAACAAAGTGCCTCTGGCATCCAATTAGTAAAGGCTGCTAAATATTCTACAACTCACAGGACAGCCTACAACAAATTATCTGGCCAAAATACTAATAGTGCTAAGGCTCAGAAATCGTATTTTAGCCTTTCCAAGCCTCCATTTTGTCATCCAAGAATTGGAGTTCATAATCATTTTTATGATGGTTAAATGAGACAATCCACTTAAAATAGCATGATTTCTAGCTCTTAAGTGCTCTGTTAATATGAATCATCATCATCCTCATCCATACTGATCTGGATATTTAATCTGAATTAAAAGAACACACTATTTGCTACCTATAGCCATGCAACTAGGGAAATCAGTTTACCGCTTTCCTTCATCTGAGGGAAATTTCTAAAGAATAGAGAATGGATAGAAGCCCTTGTTGCTTATAGAGTTACAGAAATAAAGAGTAAGTGACCCAGTACACCTATTCAAAGTACACATTTAGTCTAAGAAAATGCTGTTTGGTTCTATTCATGTTAATAGTTTTCTTTTTCACATTGACATTGATGTCTTTTTTCTCTCTTCCTTTTGCATCCTATTGAAAAGTTATGCCTCCTTTCTTCTCCATACCTTTTGGAGTTTCAACTTTTTCAGTGTTTTCTAATGACTAAAAAAGACTTTTATGAAGGACTTAGGAGCCATCGAACTAATATAAAGCATTTATCAGGACAAAACATTGGTATATTTGCAAATAAAAGTAATGTCACCATTATGGATTATTCATATAATAACCAAATGAGTTTGTGAGATGTTTACTAAGTTATTAAGTCCACAGTTTTTACTAAGAAATAAAAAACTTCAAAATCATAACTTCAAAATCATAAATTCATTTATATTGTAATGATATTAATTATTATTATTTTTATTTTGAAAGGCAAATGCAATAGGCCGAAGTGCTAAAACTGTCCGAGAATTTCTAGAAAAGAATTACACAGAAGATGCTATATCAAATGACAACGAAGCTATTAAATTAGCAATAAGAGCTTTGCTAGAAGTAAGTGATCACATTCAGAAAACTAGCTACTTTTCCTCATCCATTTTAATTTACTAAACACATTTACTGAATGATTGTGTGTGTGTGTGTGTGTGTGTGTGTGTGTGTGTGTGTGTGTTTTAGTGCTGGGGATCAAGCTCAGGGACTTGCCCATGCTAGGCACACAATTGTACCATTGAACTAGACCCCAAGCCAGCTGAAGTAGTTCTGATATATACTTGTTCTACATTAGGTTGTCCAGTCTGGTGGAAAAAACATTGAACTGGCTATAATAAGAAGAAATCAACCTTTGAAGGTATGTTATTAACCAAAGAAGAAAAAATATCAGTAGTATAGTTTTGAGAAGTTAAAATTTTGAAACTATGAATCTTCATTTTAAGTGTCAGATATCCTTTCATACCCTTTGACACCATGATGACTTCTGTTTTGTATAGTATTAGCTTCTGTAAGCTATTGTACTCATTTATACATACTCATTTCAAGCAGTTATGAGTCCCGGGCTCTCTTTGAAGACTTAGAGGTACTTGATCTCTACCTCCACCATTTACTATGTTTCTGTAAGGAAGGCTTACTGAGCCAGCCCCCTAGCCATTAGAGAACATGTACTCTCTGTAAATTCATTGCTTAAGAGAGCAGTTACTCTTCCTGTCTTTTAGATCTCCTGAATGTATCAGTGTCATTCAGCTACTACTTTTATATAATTGTTGATGCTCTAGGTTTCTAATATAAATGTTATCCTTCCTTATATCAAGGAAACTCCTACCCTCTTCTGATTGTGTACTGGTTTGGGGGTTTGTTTCGGTTTCGTTTTTTTGCCATCCTGGGGATTGCACCCAGAGCCTTGTGTGCACTAAGCACAGGCTCTACTATTGAGCTGTGTCCTCAGCCTCTGTCTGCTGGTTTTGATCTATTTTTCTACATTTCACCTGGAGCTCCTTGAACCTCTTTCAGGCTTACATTTTAGTACCTAGCATGATAATCTTTCCATACATCTTTTGTGGCAAATCTGACATTATCTATATGCCTTTTCCAGCCATTATGGATTAAAACCATTGAGCCACAAAATAAACTGTTCAGAGTATTTTGATAGAGGACTTATTAGCTAAAATAGCATTTGGAATAGGGTTCATTAGGTAAAACTCTGTTCAATCTAGTTTGCCAGTGAACTCTCTAGCTGAGAGTACAAAGGCACTCAAATCATGGAAAATTACATTTAAAATACATAAAATATAATATGTCCAGGTAATATGTTTTACAGATTATTGACAAATATAGACTTTCTGCCACATACCTTATTGGTGAAATAAAAAGAATTCTGGAATTGAAATCAGAGTCACAGAGACCTGATTTTTAAACCCTCTTCAATTTTTGACCAGATAAATAAACTTTATGAATTTAAACTTCTTTATATTGCAAAATCTGGTGGTGAATTAATAGCTAAAATCACTTTGTTTTCTTAACATCTTTGACAATATTTCTTCTCATTAAGTTGATTATGTTTTTTTCAAATTCCAGACTCTCTTTTTTTTATTATTAAGATAATTAAATTTATCTTAATATCTTTACAATAATTATTACACATATGTGGCTTTTAAACCTTTTGAACCATTTTGTTGTACACTTGAAGGTATAAAATGCTAAATTATAAGCAAAATATAAGCTTATGAAAATGAGATTGCTTTATGTTGTAAATATTTAGACATTGGCATAATTGAAATTTGCTTTAATTTTTTTTCTTTTCAGATGTTTAGTGCTAAAGAAATTGAGTTACAAGTAACTGAAATAGAAAAGGAAAAGGAAGAAGCAGAGAAGAAAAAATCAAAGAAAAATGCCTAATTCTTAGAATGAGCATTAGGAGCTTTTTATGTTTTGCTGTACTGCTTGGAGTTACTTAATGAAGAGTTAAAAGAAATAAGTTAGTTTGCAGTATTACCTTTAGTACTCAAATGTGCTACTTTGAGAATGCCAAATTTGTGGCTGTCTTCAGTCTTACATAGATTGGTGTGAAGGTTTTCTTTAGATAAGCAGATATAATTAAGAAAAAAATTCTAATTTTAAGAAATGAGTAATTTGGGTGAAGTTTGAGTATTCACCCTCAGTTAAAGAGCTGGCTATTCCACAATAAATTGAATGTAATACTGAGTTGCATTTATTTTTTCCTAGCTTATTCTCTGTTGTTTATTCATTCAAGAAGATATTAGAAGGACTGTATATACAATTAGAAAAACCAACAGAGAGGAAAAAAACAACAGTTTCCTCTGTGCAAGCTGTATAAGTACAAGTTGTCAACTCAGCATCCCTTCCCACCCCTTCCTAGGAATAAGAATTGTATTTCCAAAATGTTCTTCTACATATGGTTCCAGGTTGGAATGTACCTATGACATACCTTCATCTAAAATTTGGAAGGCAATAAAGAAGATGAGGTCATTGTTCTCTGTATGCAGCCAGCCAGCAGCATGGGCATATGGCAGACCTTCAGTTCACAGCAGCTCCCTGGAAAGTTACCATCAGTCACTCATTTTGTATGGATAATCTTCAAAGTAGCTTCCATGGAAGCTGATTGGAAGATTCCCTGTGAGGTTCTTTGCACTTTCACTGCTTGGGGACACATTCCTGAGGAAATTACATTGCTTCTGATGATTACCAGCAGCCTTGGTGTAGTCTTTCCTGTCCTTTGCTGCCACGGAATTTCCAGTGGTTCTGGATAACTTTGGGTAGAAAACAGAATGACTTCCATAATGTCATTACCCTGCCTATTACAGAGATCATTAGAAATGCTGATTTAATACAGTTTTGGTTTATGTGCCCTTACAATGCTGGTTTTTTAAAAATATTTGTGTTAGTGCATGAGAGTTACGCATAATAGTAAAGTTCATTTTGACATATTCATAAGTGCATATAACACTGCTTCATTTCAGTCTCCAGTGCTTACCCCTTCTCTCATCTTCTCCCTTCCCCAGTCCCCTTACTCTACTCTATTGGTCTTTAATTTATTTACTTATTTATTTTTAATTGATGTATTATAGTTATACATAAAAGTAGAATTAATGTATTCATACATGTACATAGCATAATTTTGTCAGTTTCATTCCATAGTCGCTCTTCTTTCACATCCCCCTTCTTCCCCCTTTCTCTATGCCATTCTTCTCCCATCTATTTTCATGACATACCCTTTCTTTAAAAATCCTTATTTTTTTCTTGTTTCCATGTGTGAGAGAAAACATTCAACCCTTGACTTTCTGAGTCTGGCTTATTTCACCTAGCAATAATATTCTCTGATTCCATTCATTTACCAGCTAATGACATAATTCTGTTCTTCTTTTTGGCTGAGTAAAACTCCATTATGTATATACAAACTTTTTTTTTTTTTATCCATTCAGGTTTTGACAGACACCTAGGCTGGTTCCATAACTTAGCTATTGTGAATTGTGCTGCTGTAAACATTGGTATGCATGTATCACTTTAGTATGCTGATTTTAGTTCTTTCAAGTAAATACCAAAGAGTAGATAGCTGGGTTATGTGGTGACTCCATTCCTAGTCTTTTGAGGAATCTCCATACTGCTTTACAGAGTGGTTGTACTAATTTGCAGTCCCACAAACAATGCATGAATGTGTGTTTCTTCCCACATCCTCACCAGCATTTGATATTTGTATTCATAATGATTGCCATTATAACTGGAATGAGATGAAATTTCACTGTAGCTTTGATTTGTATTACCCTAATTGCCAAGTATGTTGAACATTTTTTCATATATTTGTTGGTCATTTGCATTTCTTCTTTTGCGAAATGTATGTTTAGTCTATTTTCCTATTTATCGATTGGGTTATTTGGGTTTTGTTTTGGTTTTTTGTTGTGTGGTTTTTTGTTTGTTTGTTTGTTTTTTTTAGTTCTTCATATATTCTGGATATCAATCCCTTGTTGGAATAGTAGTTGCTGGAAAGACTTTCTTGTATTCTGTAGGCTTTCTTTTCATGCTCTTAATTGTTTTCATTGCTGTGCAGAAGCTTTTTAATAAACCCTCTATTGATTCTGGGTTTAAGTTCTTGCGTTTTAGGGAGTATTAAGGAAGTTGGTGCCTGCACTAGTGGAGTGTTGACTCTGCTTTCTTCTAGCAGTTGCAGTGTTTCCTACGTCTTTGATCTACTTTGAATTGATTTTGGTACAGGGTGAGAGAGGGATTTAGTTTCATTGTTCTACATATGGATTTTTGGTTTTCCCAGCACCATTTGTTGAAAACCCTATCTTCTCCAGTGTATGGTTCTGTCTTCCCTTTTAAAATAGAAGATATGTAAGAAATGTTAGGGCTGAGAACTGAGTCTTTTTCATCTTTGTTTCCACAGCCGCCTGAAGTTATGACTTAATACATGCTTGTAGGACTGTTAACTTGCAGATTGCATTCTTTAAAACATCAGATTTTTGGCCAGGTATGGTAGACCATGCAACTCAGGAGGCTGAAGTGGGAGAATTGCAAATTCGAGGCCAGCCTTGGCATTTAGCAAGACCATAAGCAACTTACCGAGATCCTGTCTCCAAAAAAAGTATCTAGAGTGTCCCTGTTTTCAAAAAAGAAATCAGGGGCTGGGGATGTGGCTCAAGCGGTAGCGCGCTCGCCTGGTATGCGTGCGACCCGGGTTCGATCCTCAGCACCACATACCAACAAAGATGTTGTGTCCGCCGAGAACTGAAAAATAAATATTTAAAAATTCTCTCTCTCCTCTCTCACTCTCTCTTTAAAAAAAAAAAAAGAAATCAGATATTGAGAGAAAGAGGAGACTAATCAACTAGTCTAATCACTTACTCACTGTAGAAGCCAACTTCTAATCTCTTTGACACTCGTTGAACATTATAGTGATGGTAAGATACCACATAGTCAATAAATACATATTTAACAGTGGATTCAGGCTCTAGTTAAGTAAAAATGGGAGTACTTCCAGGAAGAGAGGACTGCATTACAAGCAACAAAGTAAGTCCCTACATCCTGGGAAACCTGAAGGTGCAGTAATTTGAAGTGACATTCTATACTATTCATCCTTCATTGAACATTCTCTGTGCAGGTACCAGAAATGACCTAGATACAGTCCTTATCCTGAAGAAGTCAAATGCCAAATAGTTAAGCCTATTCTTTGAGTTATATGAATGCTAAAATGTCTATTTCCTCATGAACTGTGAATTTAATAAAGTATGGTAGGTTGCTAGTGTTTCCTGAGCAACTTATTTGAATCTTCCCTGATAAATGTAGCAAACAACACCAGATCTTTTAAAAAGGAAATTAAATCTATTTTGGGTGATAATGAAGAAAAGAGGAAGTGAGACCTCCCTGTATCCCAGTTTCCACCACATATCTGAAAACAGAACATTCTACACCTCTGGATGGATTTGACGTAAATAGATAAAATGTTAATGGCTCTTTTATAAACCATAGCTCAGCTCTGTGCATTTCCACATTTCCTATCTGGGAGAAATAGAGATACATTGTCTCAGGATATGGTTGTAATTCTACCCATTATTTTTACTTGACAAATAAATATTCATAAAATGTTGCATGCTAGAAACTGTTCTGAATTCTTTATAAACATTCACTCATTTAATTTTCTTAATGACCCTCATGAGACAAATTCTATAACTTATGCCCTCCTGGTGCTGCTGATTACAATGCTTTGCCAACACAACTGTCCATCAAAATGGAGTAATTTCTCACCAGTCTCTCCCTCACAAAGATAAATCATGAGAAATTATGAGAGGCAAGAGCTTTTTTTTTTTTTTTTATCTCATTGGGTTTTTTTCTCCAGTGACTCAGTTATTCTCAGACATCAGAGTCTGGTTATATTTTGGCTCATTGCTTTACTTGACTGGAAGTCTTAAGTGTTATTTTGGCCAAGTTTTATTCATCTGTAGAAAGCAATTTTTGTTTGTTTATGCAATACTGGGAGTTGAACTCAGGCCTTGTTTATGCTAGGCAAGTGCTTGCTTTCCACTGAACAATATCCCCAGCCCAACAAAGCAATTTTTTATTTAATGTAAGATTGTAACAAAAAAAAAAAAACTCAAACATTACTGCTATTATTTAAGACATCACTTAGGGTTGAGGTTTAAAAGATAGTAGATTCAGGGTCTGGGGCTGTGGCTCAGCCGTAGTGTACTTGCCTGGCATGTGTGAGGTACTGGGTTTGATTCTCAGCACCACATATAAATTTATATCAACTACTAAAAAAGTTTAGAAAAAGATAGTAGATTTAGAGGCACCCAGCACTAATACATTTTTTTAGTACCAGAGAGTACTAAACCCAAGGCCACCTTACTACAAGCTGATCCTCAGACTTTTTTTTTTTTTTTTTAAATAGGACCTCTCTAAACTACTTAGGACCTCAGTAAATTGTTGAGTTGTGATCCTTCTGCCTCACCCTCCTGAATCTGGGATTACAGGCATGCACCACCACACCCAGCACTCACATATTTCTCCACAAAGTTTAGTCAAGATGGGTGACTGGGAGAATGCTGAAGTTCAATGGTGAATACACAAAGACTTGAAGAAACCCCCAGATTTCAAGTTTAAAGCCAGCCTCAGCAGTTTAGCAAGGTCCTAATTGACTCAGTGAGACCCTGTCTCTAAATACAATATAAAAAAGGAATGGGAATGTTGCTCAGTGGTTAAGCCCCACCCCACCCCCTCACCCCACCTCACCCCCACCCCCTTCCCCCCACCCCCGTTCAATCCTGGGTACCCCACACACACACAAATAAAGGCAGTGGACTACACAGGGCCCACCACCACACCCATGCATCCTAATACATGCCACGCAGCAGTGTGGTGGAAGGCAAGGGGTAGGGATGAAAGAGTCTCAGTGAGTGACACTAGCACAGGAATCTGTACCTTGTAGGAATAGTCTAAAGAGCTAATATCCCCATGAAACTGGTTCTGGAGAAGTTCACTTTGCACTGTAGTCTCATGATGCTCTAAGGGGCAACCTTGAGAAGGTCTTATCTGAGCTTACTGCTCTGGGAGTGAACATTTTCTGACTGCAGGTCCCTGTGGCAATATTACTGTACTGGCTCAATGGGCAGCTGTCTAGAGAGTTGGGCCCCAGACACAAAGCTGCTGGAAATTCTCTTGTGGGAAAGGTATACTGTAACATGGAATGGAGAGTGCTTCCCCTTAAAAATGAGTGGTTCTATAAGCAGGATTCTAGAGAAATGAGCATTCATATGTGATTTTGCAAGGGAGCTAAGTATCAGAATATCACAGCAGAGCTGGGCACAGTTGCCCACGCCTGTGATCCCAGCAGCTTGGGAGGCCAAGGCAGGAGGATTTCGAGTTTAAAGCCAGCCTCAGCAGTTTAGCAAGATCCTAATTGACTCAGTGAGACCCTGTCTCTAAATAAAAATATAAAAAAGGACTGGGAATGTTGCTCAGTGGTTAAGACACACCCCACACCCCACCCCACCCCACCCCCGTTCAATTCTGGGTACCCCCCACACACACACACAAATAAAAGAATATCAGAGCAGAAGGCAGTGGACTACACAGGGCTCACCACCACACCCAGCACAGAGACTGTGTTAGCTTATTGTCACTTTGACAAAGATGATGAATTTAGAAGAGGAAAGATTTATTTTGGCTCACAGTTTCAGAGATTTCAGTCCATGGTTAGTTGGCTCCACTGTAGACACATCATAGTGGAAGGTTGTGGAGGAGTAAAGCTGCTCACTTCATGGCAGCCAGGAAGCCAAGGACCAAGGAAGTGGCCAGGGATAAAACATATGCTCCTGCTGGCACAGTGGCTCCTGCCTGTAATCCCAGCAACTCAGAAGGATGTGGCAGGAGAATATCCTGGGCCATTTAGTGAGACTCTGTCTTAAAAATAAAACGCTATAGCAGTGTACACTTCCAAAGCATGCCCTCGGTAACCTACCTCTTCCAAAAAACCTACATTGGAAGTTTCCACCATCTCCCAATGCCATCAAATGGATTAATCCATTGATAAGATCCGTTCCCTCATAATTCAATCACTTCCCCAAGTCCCCACCTCTAAACATCGCTGCATTGGGGACCAAGCCTTCAACACATGAGCCCTTAGAGGATTTTACATATTCAAACTGTCACAGATTCCATAACCTCTCCTGAACTCTGAGTGAACAGCACAAAAGTCTCCACTGTCCTTGACCTGCTGCAGCGTAGGCACCTGCTTGGCCCTCAGAGTGCACAGCCCCAAACTCCAGAGTAAATCTTTGCCTGGAAAGCTTGGTTCTGCATTGGCTTTTTCTCCATGCAGGGCAGCTAGGAGGTGTTCTACTGACCACAAATAATTCTCACTGGTTGTCTGGTGAGTACAACAAAGGAAAAGAGGGGTGAATAACCCCCAGCCTTTGGTCTTGCCAATGGACAGGCAGCCTAAGAAGCCATAGGAAGAAGCTCAGATGAACATAGGTTGTGATCATCCACTCTGCAAAATACTATTAAGCACCTCAACCCAGAAGAAAACTTTACTCTTTAATTACTTCTTTTTGTTTGGTTTTTACTTTTCTGAGAGCACAAGAATAGCACAGTTTCTTACATATGGCAGCCAAGAAGACGAAACAGAAGGAGAGCAAGTGAGCATACATTTTTAAAAATTAACTTTAATTTTTAAATATTTTTCTTTTAGTACTTAATTTTTCCCTTTTTTTCACTTGCTTACCTTTTCCAGCTTTCCTCATTTTTTCTTTTTAATTGTCTAATTTTTCTTTTTTCATTTTATTTTTCTTCCTTTTTAAAGTTTTATGTTTTGTTTTTATTATTATTTTTTTACTTTTTTGTTTATTGCATATTATTTTTGCCCCTTTGTTGGTGGCAGTGTTGAGATTGTTGTTTTTATTAAATTTTTTATTTCATTTCTTTCGAGGGGATACCAGGAATTGAACTCTGGGACACCCGACCAATGAGCCCCATCAGCAGCCCTATTTTTTTGTATTTAGAGACAGGGTCTCACTGAGTTGCTTAACACCTCACCATTGCTGAGACTGGCTTTGTTCTCACAATTCTCCTGCCTCAGCCTCCCGAGCCCCAGCTACTCCATTGATCTTTTTTGTTTTTTGGGGTGGGGTAGGGGCGGTGGGGATACAGGGGATTGAACTAGGGCACTTAACCACTGAGCCACATCCCGAGCCCTTTTTTATATTTTATTTAGAGACAGAGTCTTGCTGAATTGTTTAGGGTCTCACTAAATTGCTGAGGCTGGCTTTGAATTCACAATCCTCCTGCCTCAGCCTCAGGAACTGCTAGGATTACAGGCATGCACCACTAAGCCCAGCTCTTGATCTGTTTTTGTTGCTAATGTTAACACTATTTGTTTTCTCCTTTCTGTGTAGTTCTGGGGATGAAGCCCTGAAATTCAAGCATATTGGATGGGTCCTTTGCCACTAAGCTACATTCTCAGTCCAGCTCAGGGAACTATTGTTTCAAAGGAATAAAATGCAACAGAAAAGTGAATGGAATGTATAAACAGTTTACAGGAGGGGACACCCACATTATTTTCTCTTGTGAGGATCTTATTAAATGATGCTTTCCCATTCTAATAATCAAGCAAACACATAACTATGTTGAAATACTCTTTTTTATAACCATCAGACTGTAAAATAAAAATGACTGTATAAAGTCATTTATACAAATTTTAAATGACTATATAAAGTGTTGGTTATGCTGGGCATAGTGGCACATCTGTAATTTCAGCAATTCAGGAGGCTGAGGCAGGAGTATCACAAGTTCAAGGCCAGCTTCAGCAATTTACTGAGGCTCTAAGCAACTTAGTGAGACACTAACTCAAAATAAAAATAAATAAATAAATAAAATGGGCTGGGGATGTGGCTCAGTGATAAAGTGCCTCTGGTTCAATCCTCCCAAAAAATTTAAAAATGAATTGTTGGTGAACACATGGAACCCAAAAAACTCTTTTATCTACTGCTTTTAGAACAGTAAATGAAATGACAGTCTGGGGCAGCAAGTTAGTGATATCTAGTAAAGTCAAAGAGGCATATGCCTGCAGTTCTACTTCCAGGTATATAAGCTTTCCAAAACTTGCATATGTGAATAAAATAATAACAAATTCCTCCTGACAGGAAAAAAATGAGAAGTTATTATCAGTCATCAATAGAATAAGCAAACAAATTATGATTTATTCATATAGGAGCATACCATATTGCAGGGAAAGGAGGAAGGAACTATAGCCATGTGTCAACATGAATAAGTCTCAAAAACAATATTAAGCAAAAACTACATCAAATACACAATAACATTTCTAAAAAGTTTAGGCCAGGCTGATGCAGTGTCACACACACCTTATAATCCCAGTGGTTCAGGAGGCTGAAGCAGGAGGATCACAAGTTCCAAACCATTCTCAGCAACTTAGTGAGGTCCACAACTCAGAGAGACCCCCTATCAAAATAAAAAAGGGCTGGGGATGTGGCTGAGTGGTTGAGTGTCCTTGAGTTCAATCCTGGGTACAAAAAAAAATCTGCAAAGCTGAATATAGTATTTAAAAGATAAAATGAAATAAAATTTTAAAAAAATAAAAGGAGCCGGGATAGTTGGAAAATTCAGGATGGTGAGAACTTCTATTGGGAGCTGGGGAGGGGAATGCACAAGAACTGGTGAAAGCTGGGTGTTGGTTTTTGTTTGTGTTCACTTTCTTATTCCCTAAACTGCACATACAATTATCTACTCTGTTTACTATGTGCTGTTTGTCACAATTACAAATCCAAAAAATTTCAATTTAGATAAAAAGTTTAGAAAAAAATGTAAACATACTTTGCCATAGAGAAACACAGAAAAATTAAAAGCATGCATAACAATAATATGTCAAGTGATGTCTATGAATATATTTACATGTAGTAAAAACAAAAAGCAAAATCAGCTTCAAAAAGAATGGAACATAGGGCTGGGGTTGTGGCTCAGCGGTAGTGCCCTTGCCTGGCATATGTGAGGCACTGGGTTCAATTCTCAGCACTGCATATAAATAAAAAAAAAATAAAGTGCCAATGTCTTGGCTGGGCACAGAATCACGAGCCACCACACACCTTGTAGATTCAAACAGCAATTCTTTATTCCCGAACTCACACCGGCCTCTACACACGTTCTGGGGAAACCCAAGTTCTGTCGCACATTCACGTCCCAAATACTTTCTCAATTCCACGAGAACTCAACGGGAACTCAGGCAGCAGGAACACCCTATTCCCAGCAGCAATAACCTTAAACCTGGAACTTCCCTAAACCCAGATTGTCTTAAACCGGGACCGCCATAAACTTGTCTTAAACTGGGAACGCCCTAAACCCAAGGAGCGGGATACACCTGCAGGATACACCTTAAACCTGGATCCACCCTTGTCCTTGAGCAGGGTCACCTTTCTCAAAGACACATGCAATGTCATAGCAAATTTCCAAGGCAAGTCCATTTAACATGGGGTACGCTGACAAGGAAATTTTGATGCGTCATTCCTACTTGGCAATGGCCCTCAGCAATAAAGGTCTATCAACAACTAAAAAATAAACTCTAAAAAAAAAAAAATAATGGAACATAAAGTTTCAACTGCATTTAATACACAGTATTTTTTTTCACTTTGTTTCTTTTAATGAAATTGAAATATAGCAATTGGGATGTTCTATTTGAAAGATATCGATATTATTTGGTTTACTGGTCATCTGAATGGGATCTTTTATGTCTCAAATACATTATCGATGAATAATTGATTCTACTATTGTTTACATTGAAAAAGAAGTTGTTAATATTTGCATTCCTTTTGTTTCAGAATTTTTACATTTTTTCTTTTGGCAAGAACAAAACTGAGCATTCTGCTGTTATTTTTTTAAATCAATAAAAAAAGACACCCCACCAAAAAAAAAAAAAAAGAACAAAACTGAAAAGACTAGGGGAAAAAAGTCCAAGTTTTCAAAAATAATAACACCTGAGATAGCTACAACTTTGCATTTTCTATAATTGAATCCTCATGAAAATCATTTTGGATGATGTCAACATTCCTCTTTTGAAGATGAGGAAATTGATTTTCAAAGAGGTTATACATATTCGAGTTTATATATGTGGTAAGGCTTAGATCACAAATTATTAGACATAAATTGGGCTAATTTTACAGCAGTGGATTCTTTCCAGTGTTTCCCACCCTCACTTGACAGTACATCACAACACGTAATATTTATTAAACAGTGGATGGAATGCTCATTGTAATACTCACTCTAATTTGTGTATGTCTTCAAGATGTTCAAGTTACTGTCTAACAGAGCCAAAGTCTTCTCTGATTTATTACGAAGGCTTAGCACTTTAAAATTTATTTTTTCATCTTGTACATTAAGAGATGAACAAGTGAGTGAAATAATAACAATCTCACCATTATTTGAAATGATTCTTTATCAGCCCTCTTAGGAAACAGATTTGTATAAGACTTAAGGAACATTCAGAACTTAATAAATTTCTACTTGATCTTTGACAAAAGGGTATGATTGAAATATATGCTTCTCCAAATTTGCCAAAAATTAATGTATTTCATATTTCCTAGAGACAAGAGGTTATTTCTAGGCTTTATGTAATTTAATGAAAAATTCTGTATGTGTGTGTGATTGTGTGCTTGTTTTTATGTACATCTACTGAGACTAACTCCCTTAGGGAGAAATTCATCAATTGTCATAACTCCACAAATTTTAGGTATACTAAGGTTTATGAAAAAACCTAACTACAAAAAGATTTTTCACTGTAGTTTTAGTTCATGTATATAAAGGTACATTGTGTTATACATTTTACATATTAAAAAATACAGGTAGTTGTGCATGGTGGCACACTCCTGTAACCCCAGCAGCTTGGAAGGGTGAGGCAAGAGGATCACACGTTCAAAGCCAGCCTCAGCAAAAAGCGAGACTCAAAGCAATTCAGTGAGACCCTGTAATACAAAATACAGCTGGGGATTGGGCTCAGTGGTTGAGTGCCCCTGAGTTCAATTCCCAGTCCCCCCACAAGAAGGAGAAGGACAATAATACAGGTACTAGATTTCTTTAAGATCTTAATTTCACATAGAGGTATATATGAGATAAAAAAATTTTTTTTTGAAGAAATGAATAGTAATATTCTCATTAAAGGAATTTTTGTTATTTATTTATTTAATTAATTATTTATTCATTCATACTAGAGATTGAAACCAAGGTTGCTTTATCACTGAGCTACATCCCAGCCCTTTTAATTTTTTTCTTTTGAGACAGGGTCTCACTAAGTTTCTAAGGCCAGCCCCAAAATTGTGATCCTCTTGCCTTAGCTTCCCAATTTGTTGGGATTACAGGATTGTATCACCATGCCTGGTTTATATTATTACTGTTATTTTTTAGGGGAGTGCTCGACCACTGAGCCACATCTTCAGCCCAGTTTTGAATTTTATTTAGAGACAAGATCTCACTGAGTTGATTACTACCTTGCCATTGCTGAGGCTGGTTTTGAATTCATGATCCTCCTGTCTCAGCCTCCTGAGCCACTGGGATTACAGGTGTGAGCTGCTGCGTCTGGCCCAGCCCAATATTTTTAATGTCTCCATTTCATTATCCCTTCAGCAACTAAGATACTCTTTTGGAGGCAACTCATACTATCAATAAATTTCCACTGATATTTTTGATATTCATCAAGTGATATGTATACATATATGTATACACACATATGATGCATATATGTACACACAAATATTAATATCTTTTTATATAAATGGTAGCACATTCTACACTGTTTCTATACCTTGTTTTTCCAACAATATGAAAGTGGAAGACTGAGGATCTTTCATGTGTCTTTCCTTCCATTTTATTGATATAACAACTTAATAACCAATCTTCCATTGATAAGCATTAGTTTTCATAATATTGTCATTGCAAATAATGTTGCAATGAATAAACTTGCATTTGTCACATTTGTGAGGGTATTTTTTATAAAGTAAATCACTGGAAGTAGAATTGCAAGATCAAAGTATTTTATACAATTACATGAATTTAGGCTGCTTCTAACAGTGACAATCCCTCTTTCTCACATCTTCCCATTGTGGTTACACTGGCTTAGTTTAATACATTTAAACAGGAGTTCTGTTTCTTAGAATTCTCTTTCTTCTATAGCTCCAGATTAGGGTTGACCATCAGGGAAATTTGAATAGGATTCAAAAGGCTGAAGGGAAGCAGCTCGGCGACTTGTGTTAGGCATGGTAGCACTCCCAAATGTTGATTAGCTGGCTTGCCTTGGTGTGGAGAGACATTCAAGCCTATAACTACTCTAGTTCCTCCAAATCCTGCTCTTCTCTTCCTTCAGATTCTCTGGCAATCAGACCAGGTATGTGTGTGTGTGTGTGTGTGTATCTTCATGGAAAGAACATCAGCTTTTCCTGAAGGTCACTGGTATCATATTTGCAAACAGTAAAATGATACTTGTGGGCACCAGTTTGACCTTGTGGGTTCTCTCCTCCCAATTCATATCCAGTTTTTTTTTTTTCTGATTACCAGACAGAGCTGAGTGTTGTGCCTTCAGTCCCTATACCAGACAAAGGAGCAATAGTCTTGCGTAATCTACACAGACTCCCACAATTGTGTGAGGTGTATTTGCCATAGAAATTGCTTTTTCTATATCACAGTGGTTTTGCTTCACTAATTGAACCCAATCTGATACAGTAGTTTTAAATTTTTTTTTTCCAAAATAGAGGAAATCTCACATTAAGAATTAATGTGTCTTTATTTTTTTTAATATTTATTTTTTTAGCTCTAGTTAGACACCATATCTTTACTTTATTTATTTATTTTATGTGGTGCTGAGGATCAAACCCAGGGTCCTGCACATGCTAGGCAAGCGCTCTACCACTGAGCCACAATCTCAGCCCTGCTGAAGTCTGGCTGGGCACAATTCAGGAGCCACTTGTCAAAGGAAACGAACTTTATTTTTAGAACACACACACCACACCACACAGCTCTTCAGGAAAACCCTCAGAGCCCAACTGCCACCACCAGCTTCCCACAAGCCTCTCAACCTCCCCCCACTCCTCCTGCTCTTGAGGCCGATTGGCTGGGTCGCGTGGGCGGAGCCAAAAAAGTCCCCCAATGAGCAGCTCCGTGGCCTGAAAGGGCGGGAAAACAGCCCAATGAGCATCACTGCAGAGGAGCCAATCAGTTGGCAGCTAGAAGTTTGCTGGGGCCGCTGTGAGCCAATCATCAGCTGGCAGCTGGAAGTTTGCTGGCAGCTGGAAGTTTGCTGGGGCCTCTTCGGCTGTGGCTCTCAACACAGCCCCAATGTGTCTTTATTTTTGTAAAAAAATTTAACACAATTTGCTTTTTTTGATTTGCTTTTCCCATTATGATATCGAATATTTTGTTCATTTAAAGCCTTTTGAATTTTTCCATTGATTGTTCAGATCCTATGTTTAATTTTTCCAATAGGATTTTAGTCTTTCTTCTCATTGATTTATAAGAGCTTTTTATATATTTGGGAAATTACCCTCTTTCTTTTGCATTAAAGAAGTACTAGTACTAAATGATAGGTGAATCCACATAATAGAGTTTATTTCTTAAATAACAAATTCCACTGCTGTAGACAGCAATCTTCAAGTAAAAATCTAGGAGTCACAACTTGTTCCGTTCTGTGGCTCCCCATTTTCAAACACACTCAAGGTTTCTTTATCGGTGATAAGCCACAAGATGGAGAAAACCTTTAAAGGATCAACTCTGATGAAAATACTCAGTAACTGGAGGAGAAAAGGGAAGCTCCTCAGCAGTCTAAAGAGCAATTTTGAAGTATGCAAAGCTCTAACCAAAACAATTAGGCAAGCAAACAAACAAACAAAACCAACAATGGCAACCAAAAGAAACCATACAAATTGTAAAAAAAAAAAAAAAAAAAATCAGTAAATTATTTTTGTAAACAGAAGATATTTGTTTATGAGTTCTAGCACATATAGACGATTTCAGTGCAATTCATTGCAGGATGCTAAATTAACACACAAATAATAGGGTTTTTTTCTATTAACTAACAATAAATAATTCATAAAGGAAATTAAGAAGACAATTCTATTTGTAATAACATCACAAAGAATAAAATACTTAGGAGTAACTAAACCAGTGAAGTAAAAGACTTGTAAACTATAAAATGCAAAGCGTTGCTGTTGTTAAAGAGAAATGAGACAAAAGAGAAAAAGATAGTCTGTGTTCATAGACTAGAAGACTTAATATGGTTAAGATGTCAATTCTACCCAATGCTATATACAAAGTCACCACCATTCCCATCAAAATCCCAACTTTTTTTTTTTTTTGTACTAGGAATTGAACCCATGGGTACTGAACCACTGAGGCACATCCCCTGCCCTTTATATATTTTTTTTAAATTTTGAGACAGGGTCTCAATAAGTTTTGAACTTGCGATCCTCCTGCCTCAGCCTCCCAAGTCATTGGATTATAGGCACGCTGAGCCCAGCCCCAGAGATGTCTTTTGTAGAAACAGAAAACTCCATCCTAATATGAAAATTTTTTAAAATGCTAATTGTAATTTGTTTATCTGTAAAAGAAAGTAATCTAAACTATTACTTTTTTTTTTTTTTTTGCTGTAGCATGTATACAGACTTTGGGATTTTGTTAAAATGCAAGCTCCCATTATAGGCCTACAGTATAGCCCAAGAATAAGATAGAATAACATTAAGTGGGAACCTGTTAGACTCATTAGCTGAATAGTCAGGTGATTGCTGTGGTTTGAATACGAATAGTATGTCCCCTAGGGTATCTGTGTTAGAGACTTGGTTCCTAGGATGTTTTCCTTGGGAAATGCTGTGAACCTTTAAGATGTGGGGCCTTTAGAGGTCTTTGGGGGTGTGCTCTTAATGGGGACTGTGGAACCCAGTCTCCCAGGGGGTCTTTGTTGTTCTTGGTTCATGAGGTAAGCAGTTTGCTCCACCGTGTACCCCCTGCCATTGCCAGCCAGTGCCTCACCAGAAACCCAAAGCATGGATGCCACATGATCTTGGACTGGAACCATCAGAATTGTGAGCTAAAAAACCTTTTCTCTTTATAATTGCCTCAGGTATTTTCTGGTAGTTATGGAAAGCTTAACTAATCTAATGATCTTCCCCCAACTCCCCAGGTACTTCATCTTCTGCCATTTCTTTCCTTCCTCAGCTACATTCACAGTGGCCTTCTTGCTGTTCCTCAGATATGCTAACCATGTCACTTTATTCATTGGTAACATGGCGAATGTCTAGAACAGTGTCATGGTTAATTTGCCTTTTCTTTCCAAGGTTCTCAGTTCCAATTCTGCAGTGTCCTTGGACCCGCTGACTTTCCTTTTTTCTTTTCTTTTCTTTTCTTTATAAGGGTTACTGTGGCCAAAGGATTGGCTGTTCTTGGACCAACTTTCTGTTGTTTGTCCAATTAGCAGTGGTCAGTGGTATGGGGTCAAGTGTTTCTACCAGCAGTTGCCCTCAGTGTAGGTAAAGCAGTTCTCCTGCAAGTGAGAGAATGGGAATCATGTCTGACCCATGCAGTGTAAGCACGTGCTTCCTCTCATCAGGAACACTTGTTTCTTCCCTTCCTCTGAGCAGCCTGGATGTGTCATGACTCACCTCTGTAGTCTGACTCCAAGAAGCTTACCCACAAGCGAGGTGGAAAGCCTGACCAATGTGTCTTGACAGCTCTTTGCTGTAACTTGTTTCGTGCTGTGTCTCCTACTAGACCTCTCGGGTCCAGGTGTAAGGCCTTATATATGGGCCTCAACTTAAGATTACTACATAAACTGGGCACAGTGGAGCACACCTGTAACCCCAGCAGCTCGGGAGGCTGAGGCAGGAGGATCGTGAGTTCAAAGCCAACCTCAGCAATTTAGCGAGGTCCTAAGTGACTCAGTGAGACTTTGTCTCTAACTAAAATACAAAATAGGGCTGGGGATGTGGCTCAGAGTTCAATGTCCCTGAGTTCAATTCCTGGTACCCACCCCACCCCCCAAAAAATAAGATTACTAAATAAGCAAGCTTTAACTGTACTGAAGCAGGAAACAAAACCTATATGCTTCCCGACTCCTGAAAAAGAGGAGATAGTGCAGAAGGATTTTTCCTTTCTGTCAGGAAAAGTACACATACCATTAAAGAGGTGACCCTCCTTAAGAACTGGTCCTTGTAGGAAAGTGCAAGATAGCGGGGCAAAGGAGCAGTTCAGCAGTTTCCCAAAACTTGTCTTCCACAAAGCATCCCTTGTAGGATGCTAATGAATGTCATGTGTCATGTTCCTGGTAAAGAAAATGTTTGAAACACTGGCTTAAAGAAAGTAAAGCAGCTGGGCAGTGGTACACGCCTGTAATCCCAATGACTCCGGAGGCTAAGGCAGAAGGATCACAAATTCAAGGCTAGCCTCAATAATTCATTGAGGCCCTGAGCTACTTAGTGAGACTCTGTCTCAAAATTAAAACTAAAAAGAGCTAGGGATGCGGCACAGTGGTTAAGTGCCCTGTATGAGAGAAAGAAAGAAAGAGAGAGAGAGAGAGAGAGAGAGAGAGAGAGAGAGAGAGAGAGAGAGAGAGAGAGAGAGAGAAAGGCAGTTTTCTTTATTGCAGTGGTTATTGAAATGAGTCTGTCTACCAGTTAGTATCTGAGACCGTCTCAAGAAGCATTTGAGTGTTTTAATTATTTTTATTTAATGCTATTTAATTTTTTACAGTTTGGACATTTCCACTGATGATGCAAAAGCAAAGATGGATATCCTTGCTGGGGCTTCAGGACAAATCAGAACAGGGACACTGTGATGGTTAATTTTGGGGGTCAACTTGACGGGGCTAAGTGATATCCAGGTAGCTGGTAAACATTCTTTCTGGGTGTGTCCGTAAGAGTTTCTGGAAAAGATTGGCATTTGAAACAGTGGATGTGTAAAGAAGATCTGCCCTTACCTGATGTGAGCAGGCACCATCCAATTTACCAACCCCAGACAGAACAAAAAGACAGAGGAGTCTGGCGCGGTGACGCACACCTATAATCCCCGCTGATTGGGAGGTTGGTGCAGGAAGATCAAGAGTTCAAAGCCAGCCTCAGTAACGGGGAGGTGCTAAGCACCTCAGTGAGACCCTGTCTCAAAATAAAGTACAAAATAGGGCTGGGGATGTGGCTCAGTGTTGAGTGACCTTGAGTTCAACCCCTGGTACCAAAAACAAAAACAAAAAAGACAGAGAAAAGGCACATTCACTGTTCCAAGACTGGAACCTTGTTCTGTTCCTCTCCTTGGACATCAGGATGGCAAGTTCTCCTGCCTTTGTCTGCCCAGACCTTCAGTCCTACAGCCTCAGATTGAGAGTTACACCATGGACTTCCTGGTTCTGAGGCCTTCAGACTTGAACTGAGCTGCATTGTTGCCTCCCTGGTTTTCCAACTTGTAGGTAGTGTATCATGGGCTTGTCAGCCTCCACTATCATATGAACCAATTCCCCTAAGAAATCTTTTCTCATATGTCTATCACTTTAAAATATCCTATTGGTTCTGTCTGGAGAACCCTAATGTAAACACCAAACTATGCAGTAGTATTGTATATTGTACATGCACGGTAGTTATATTCTTTACTGCCACACATTCAGTGTTTTAAAAATATTTTTTAGGTGTAGATGGACACAATATCTTTATTTTATTTTTATGTGGTGCTGAGGATCGAACCCAGCGCTTTCCACATGTGAGGCGAGCACTCTACCACTGAGCTACAACACCAGCCCTCAGTTTTTTTTTTAAATGTAGTTTTACTTAAGAGTGATCTTGATGAAGCAGTAAAATTAGATGTCTTTTTTAATATTCTGTGTAATAAAGTGAGACATTCATATTTACCACAATAAGATAACTGAATTAAAGAAAAGCACCTTAAGTGATTTTTGAAGTACCACCTGGATTATCCACTTTTAAATGAACTGCCTCCCACCCCCACCGACCCCCCCCCCCGCCCCTACCATCAGGAATGAATCCAGGGGTGCTCTACCACTGAGCTGCCTCCCCAACCCCATTTATTTATTTATGGTACCAGAAATTGAACCCAGAGGCACTTAACCACTGAACCACTTTCCTAGCCCTTTTTATATTTTTTATTTTGAGAGAGGGTCTAAGTTGGATAGGGCCTCAAACTTGTGATCCTCCTGTCTCAGCCTCCAGAGCCACTGAGATTACAGGTATAACCACCGGTTCCTTTTTATTTTTAATTTTAAGACAGAGTCTCACTAAGCTGCTGAGACTGGTCTCCTTGCTGGCATTCCGAGTCACCATCACACCTGTTACACCATTTCTTAAAAGAACTGTGGAGGAACAAATTGCTTTTTTCAGATTTGAATAGTTGGTAAACACTTTTTCAAAAATGAAAATAGTAAACCTATCACTTCAAGGAAACCACGGATACTGTTTATTGACAATGACAAAGTTTAACATTTCAAGCAGAAATTAGAATTTTGGAAGACTTGGCAGGCATGGTGGACACGCCTGTAATCTCTGCAACTTGAGAGGCGAAGTAAGTCAGGAAGGTTGCAAGTTGAGGGCCAGCCTCAGCAATTTAGTGACTCTCTGTTTCAAAATACAAAAAAGAAAAGGGCTGGAATGTAGCTCATTGGTAAAGTGCCCCTGGCTACAATTCCCAGTACAAAAAAAAAAAAAAAAAGTTGGAAGACTTATATATATTACTATGAGATTGACAGCTTTCCTATACATAAAGCTGGTAAGATGGATGATGTTATGGAGAATGCAGAAGACTCCCTTCTATTCAGGTCAATATACTTTAAGATCCTCAGTGAATGCCTGAAACCATGGACAGACAGTACCTAGGCCCATATATTGCTGATTCTTTTCTACACATACATACCTATTATTGGCTGGTGATATAGCTCAGTTGGTAGAGTGCTTGCCTTGCATGCACAAAGCCCTGGGTTCCATCCCCAGCACCACACACACACACACACACACAAAAAAAAATCATACATACCTATTACAAAATTTAATCTATCAATTAGTCACAATGAGAGATTAACAATGACTAATAATAAAAAAGAACAATTATAACAATACTCTGTAATAAAAACTATGTAAATGTAGTTCCTTCTCAAAATATTTTATTGTACTCAATAGTTTTAGTGCCGCATGAAAAATATCCACAACAATCTTTAATCTTTAAAAAAAATAGATATGCAGGGCTGGGGATGTGGTTCAAGCGGTAGCGAGCTCACCTGGCATGCGTGCGGCCCGGGTTCGATTCTCAGCACCACATACAAACAAAGATGTTGTGTCCGCCGAGAACTAAAAAAAAATAAATATTAAAAATTCTCTCTCTCTCTCTCTCTCTCTCTCTCCCCTCTCACTCTCTCTTTAAAAAAAAAAAATAGATATGCAGTCTAGCTGTCTGAAGTTATTCCAGATGTTAAAGATATTTGCAGGGGCTAGGGATGTGGCTCAAGCGTAGCACGCTCACCTGGCATGCGTGTGGCCCGGGTTCGATCCTCAGCACCACATACAAACGAAGATGTTGTGTCCGCCAAATACTAAAAAAAATAAATATTAAAATTCTCTCTCTACCTCTCTCTCACTCTTTAAAAAAAAAAAGATATTTGCAACAATGTAAAACCACCTTATTCTCACTATTTGGGGAGGGTTTTTACTTTGATTAAAATATTTATGAAATATTGATAATGTATGCTAATGATCCGTTTCTCCTCTAGACTAGAAATCCACTTTCCTTTGCCCTCCTTTGTGATAGTGGAGCTGGGCCTAAAGGGAAAAACTTTGTCCTTTTCCAAATGGCGAAACGATAAACTTGGTCAATAGAGGGCACTGGAGGGACACTGCAGAGCTATAGCTGCAGGTACACCCAGGGCTTCTGGACTCTGGCGATCTATTATTATTCACAGCTGGACTCCATTTACACCCTCAGGCAATGCTTTCCCCACCTGCAATGGCTTACAGATCCGAGGAGGCCCAGTCCCTCAAGCAAGTTTCTTTTCGCTATCAGCATCTCTTTGAGGATCTGAATCTCAGTCCAGGGAGTAGTCCTCTCCTAGTCTGTGGCTTATTTATTGCCCACTCTCTCTCAAGAGGTTGTCTTAGTCCTCTTTATGCTACTATAACAATACCATAGGCTGTCATTTATAAGGAAGAGAAATGTCTTTGGCTTACAGTTTTAAAGGCTGGAAAGTCCAAGGTGGAAGGTCTGCTTCTGGTGAAGGCCTTCCTTCTGCATCATAACATGGTCGAAGGCATCCTAAGGAAGAGGAAGTCAGAGAATAAAGAGTCCTAATTCATCCTTTCATTAGGAACCAGCACTGAGATAACTAACCCATCCCCAAGGTCACAGTATTGACCCATCAACTTTTAAATGTCCCCACCTCTCAATACTGCTAACTCCGGGGACTGACTGTACAACACATGGTACTTATTAGCAAAGGAGACACCATGATCCCAAAATACTGTATGTGCACTTTGGGGAGATGCATTCAAACCACAGCAATGAGTTTTGCATCTGCTACGTCTGGACATGTTGGAGTTCTCTTCTACCTTTTATAGTACTGAACCATCTTCTACCAGCTAATAATTCTCTATATTAGAATTTGCTTCTTCAAATAAGTAGTACAATATCTGCCTCCTGACTGGACTCTTTCTAAAATAGCATGTAATGAGATTTTTGCATTCTTCTTTTTAAATGATCTAATTAATAATTTATAACATTCTCAGTTTAAATTTCTAACCTGACAAATATGGATAGACATAGCCCATAGAAATGGAATATTTGTGGGTTCCTCACTAACTTTAAAAGTATAAGCTGGATACGGTGGCCCACATGCGTAATCCCAGTGGCTTGAAAGGCTGAGGCAAGAGGATCATGAGTTCAAAGTCAACCTCAGCAACAGGGAGGTGCTAAGCAACTCAGTGAGACAAATACAAAAAAAAGGTTTGGGGATGTGGCTCAGTGGTAGAGCACTTGCCTGGCATGTGTGAGGCACTGGGTTTGATTCTCAGGACCATATATAAATCAATAAAATAAAGGCCCATCAACAACTTAAGAGATGTGTGTGTGTGTGTGTGTGTGTGTGTGTGTGTGTGTGTGTGTGTGTATGGCTAGGGATGTGACTCAGTAGTCAAGTGCCTCTGAGCAATCCACAGTATACCCTGCCCGCCCCTTCCAAAAGTATAAGCATTTCCTAAGACTAAAAAGATTTTTTTGTTCTTTTATTTTGTACTGGGGATAGAATCCAGGGGTGACTTGCCACTGAACTACACCCTCAGCCATTTTTATGATTTTGAGACAGGGTCTCACTGTTGCCAGGTTGGCTTGGAAATTGTGATCCTTTTGCCTTGGCCTCCAGAATCACTGGGATTACAGGCATGTGCCACCATGCCTGGCGATAAAAAATATTTTGAGAATAGCTGCTTTACTGTGAGTCTTCTCAATAGTTCTTGATACATGGATGCTCATTGCAATTTAAATTTAAATCCAGATTTAATGTATTAAAAACTATAGGAAACACGATTTTTTAAACTTTAAAACTTGAAGCCTTTCTTTTTTCATTCAAAAGTTGCTTTTTTTACAAAAAGAAGAAAAGGAACTTATTATACCTTATTAGCTAACAATATAATCAAAATGGAATGCATTGCTTCATAGTAGAGGGAAAAGAAGATGAAACATATTCACACTTATGATAGGGAAGAGTGTCCGGGGAGGCCCAGGGAAAAAATTCCAGAGAGATGATGGTAGGTGGAGACCACAAAATCTTTGCCATATTGTGAAGAAGCTGCATGTTAAACAGGAAAAGAACCCAGACCCTCTGTCAAGGAACTTCCAGAGCCTACGGGGAAGAGAGGGAAGTAATGAACATACCAGACGGAGAACAGGAATACAAGGAAGGGTGTTTGTCAAGGCTAGCTAGGATCAACGACTTCTTGTGGAAAGCTCTTCCCCTTCTTTTCCCTGGCAAAAAAAAAAAACAACATGGTCTCCCATGGACAGTAGTGTGGGAAGGCAGGAAGCCAGAAGTGATGCCAGACAGTGGGCATGTCACAAGAGACTTTCATTCTACATTAGGTTGTCTTTGTCCATTTCCTGTTGTGATGACTGAATACTACAAACCGGGAACTTATCAAGAAAGAAATGGATTCCTCACAGATCCAGAGTCTAGGAAGTTGAAGATCAAGGAGCATCTGCCAGGAGCCTTTTTGGTAGTACAGACTTGGCAGAGTCCCAGGATGATGCAGGGCACCATATAGAGAGATAGAACCAGCTAGCCAGAGACAGGTTCCTTTTTTCTTTCTTTTTTGTCCTTCCTTCAGTCCTCCTCTCCTCTCTTTTTCTTTCTTTCTTTCTTTTTTCAGTACTAGGGCTTGAATCCAGGGACACACACTACCACTGACCTACAATCCTTCTTGTTTTTTGCTTTTTGAATTTTGTGACAGGGTCTTGCTAAGTTGTCCGGACTGGCCTCGAAATTAGAATCCTCCTGCCACACAGACTGCAGAGTAGCAGACTGAGATTACAGGCTTACACTACCATGCCCAACAACAGCTGGCTTTTGCAAGAACCCCTCCTCCCACCCCCTACTTTTTCCTTTTGTGTCTTTTTGTAATAAGGATTGAACCCAAGGATGCTTTACACAAGGAGCCACATCCTCAGCCTTTTTAATTTTTTATTTTGACACAGGGACTCACCAAATTGATGAGGCTGGTATCCAACTTGCAATCCTTCTTCCTCAAACCCCAAGACACTGGGATTCCAGTTATATGCCACCATACCTAGCTAGAAACCATAACTTCAAAGCCTGAGGAAGGAGGATTCCAAGTTTGAGGCCAGCCTGGGCAACTTAGTGAGACCCTGTCATAAAAAATAAAAAGTGTTGGGGATGTTGCTCAGTGGTTCAGCACCCCCAGATTCAATCCCTGGTACCAAAAAAAAAAAAAAAAACAAAACAAAAAAATCAAAAAACAAACAAACAAACAAACAAAAAAAAACTGAGGATAGAGCTCTTACCCAGAGCATGTGTGAGGCCCTGGGTTCAATCCCCAGTAATATCAAAAATAAATATAAATAAATAAATAAAAACAAGAAAACCACTCTCTTGATAATACATTAATCCATGGATATATTAATTGATTCACGAGGAAAAAAACCTCTGACCCAATCGCCTTTAAAGTTCCCACTTTGCTGAATGCAGTGGTGCACGCTTATAATTCCAGTAGCTCAGGAGGTCAAGATAGGAGGATCACAATTTCAAGGCCAGCCTTAGCAACTGAGATCCTATCTCAATTTTTTTTTAAAATGAAAAGGGTTAGAGATGTGGTTCAGTGATTAAGCATTCCTTAGTTCAATCCCTGATACCAAGTAAAATAAAATAAAGTTCTCACCTTGTCCTGCCTTGCAATACCTAACCATGAGGACTATATTTCAACATGTATTTTGGTGGGGACGTTGAAACCAAAACAACAGTTTTACTCTTTTTTTTTTTTTTAGTTTTTCTCTTCCGCAGCTTTTATCTTGGCTGGTTGTTTTCATCTACCTCTGCAGCCTCTCCTATTTCTCTAGTCTCCTTTATTGGCTCTTTTTTCTATGCTACTGAGAAATGCTGAGCTTCGATATGGGTTTCTCTGTCTTTGTAGTACCTTTTCTTTCTCAGTGGTAACATCGAATCTCATCCCTTCAAGTATAATCTATATTGTACCAGGAAGTGCAAGTGTAAAGGTAACATGAAACCTAGACTGCTTTTTCACTTTCAAGTTCCATTTGATTTTTTCTGAACTTGAACTCTTGATCTTTCACATGAGAGCTGCTTCATCTCCAATCTTCCCCATCACCATGAATGAAATCACTTACCATCCATCCAGGTTCTTAAGCTAGAAGAAATGTGAGAGATATTCTTTTTTTTTCTTTTTCTTTTTTATTTGTTTTAATTAGTTACACATGACAGTACAATGATCTTGACATATCATACATTTGAATCAGATGGGGTATAATTTCTCATTTTTCTGAGTGTACAGGTTAGAGAGACATTCTTAAAACTTCACACACTCAGCTACTTTATTCAATCTACACCTAAGGTCTATAGGTTTTACCTCTAAAACCTGCACATTTTTTCCATATCCACTACTGCCACCACTGTTCAAACCACCTTCATCTCTCAACTCATTTGCTGCAAGAGGTATGTAAGTAAGCAGTCTCTTGGTTTCCTTTTATGCCTTCCCCAAGCCTATTCTCCACATCATAATTAGAATTAGAAGGGTCATTTAGGAATTCAAATTACTTAAAGAAAAGGAAAGAAAATGATGGGGGCCAGGCACAGTGGTATATGCCTGTAGTTCCAGCAACTCAGGAAACTGAGGCACAAGGATTGCAAGTTCAAAGCCAGCCTCAGCAACCTAGTGAGGCCCCAAGCATCTTAGCAAGAACTGCCTCAAAAAATAAAACAGCTGGGGATCTAGGAATGTGAGTTTAATCCCTGGAACCCCCCTCCACCCCCCCCAAAATAAAGAAAGGAAGGAAGGAAGGAAGGAAGGAAGGAAGAAAGATGGGAATACATCAAAAGGATACAGGAGTGCTAGAGTTTTAACTGAGGGGCAGAGCACAGTGCTTAGCATGCCCAAGGCTCTGGGTTCAATCTCTAGCATCAAAAATAAATAAATAAATAAGGAATCAAATTTAGCATAAACAATAATGAACTTATACCATGTGTCTCCTAATATGATACAGAGCTCAAAATACCACTCACATTGTATTCCTGTCAAAAAGCATGACCTGAATCTAACCATGAAGAAAAAATAGACAAACCAAAATTGAGGACATCCTACAAAATAAGTGGCCTGTTCTCTTAAGAAAGAAAAAAAAAAAATACCCAATGTCATGAAAAACAAAGAAAGACTGAGTTTTTTATATTAAAGGAGATTAAAGATATAGATAGACAGTAATATACGATTTGGTGTTGGATCCTGGACTAGCAAAAATTACTATCTGGGGTTGGGGATGTGGCTCAAGCGGTAGCGTGCTCGCCTAGCATGCGTGAGGCCCGGGTTCAATCCTCAGCAGCACCACATACCAACAAAGATGTTGTGTCCGCCGAGAACTAAGAAAAAATAAATAAATGTTAAAATTCTCTCTCTCTCTCTCTCTGTCCCCCTCTCTCTCTTAAAAAAAAAAGTTTCTAATTTAAAAAAAAAAATTACTATCTGAACATTATTGGGACCTTTGGCAAAAACTGAAGAATCACTGTTGATTTAAGAACTGTTGACTAAATAATTGTGTCAGTAGTAAGTTTCCTAATTTTGTTTATTGTACTGTGGTTAGTTCAGTGAATGTCCTTGTTTTTAGGAAATATACATTCAAGTATTTAGGGTAAAGGAGCATGTGTATGACTTACTTTCAAGTGATTTTAGGAAAAAGTGTATATACAGTTGAATCTCCTCATTCAAGGCTGCTCTGGTCTGTAAGCCTCTGCAGATGCTGAAGTAGCAACACTCCTAGGACCTAGGACCGTCGCTCTCAGGAGAAATATAGGGCTAGGCTCTTGTGACTTCCAGTTATAACACTTAGAGTCCATTATCAATATATAATCTTGTTTTATGTGTGTTTCTGTTTAAAGGCACCTTGTTTAGCATATATCAATGATCCATTACCATTGTGCTCACAGCCAACAGCACTGTAATTTGTGATTGAACTGAAATTCTCCAGTGTGTGTATTTTGTCTGTAAATGCAGCCTAATTGCACCTATGAACACTAGATATCTCTTTAGTGTCATGCCTGTGGGCCAACAAAAGGCACAAAAATATGAAGAATGTGGTGCTAAAAGTTGGGTGCGGTGGCGCATACCTATAATCCTGCTGCTCCGGAGGCTGAGGCAGGAAGATTGTGAGTTCAAAGCCAGCCTCAGCAAAAGCAAGGTTCTAAGCAACTCTGTGAGACCCTGTCTCTAAATAAAATACAAAATAAGGGCTGGGGATGTGGCTCAGTGGTCAAGTGCTCCTGAGTTCCATCTTCAGTACTCAACCCCCACAAAAAAAAAATGTGGCACCCAACAGCAAAAAAGATATTTGTTTGCAATATGAACACTGAAATAAGAAGTTCAGCCTCAGCAGAGAATGTCCAAGCCAGGACTGAAAATATTTGTTGCTCTGTGCCTTCTACAAAAGACTGCAAATGTGCTTCAAGTACTGATTTGGGGGTTACAAATAAATGTTAGCGAGTAGGCAAATTCACAATTACAGAATCTATAAATAAGTTAGATTTTTTTTGTGTGTGTGTGTATCTTTGTAGACACACCCACATAAACACAAAAGAGAGAAAGCAAAGGACAAAACAAGTCAAAATGTTAAAAATTGATGAATCTAAGCCTGGTGTAAAATTCTTGTACTCACAGCAATTTAGGGGGCTGAGGCAGGAGGATCACAAGTTCCAGGTCATCCTAGGCAATTTAGTGAGACTCTGACTCAAAATAAAATATAAAGAGATTCTGGGATTTTAGCTTACTGGTAGAGCATGTCTGGGCTCAATCCCCCATACTGGAAAAAAATTTTACACACACACACACACACACACACTACATACATACATACATACACACACACACACACACTACATACATACATACACACACACACACACACACACACACACTCTGTTATATATTAGGTTCTCTCTTCTGGTCACATGAAAAACCTGACACAGTCTCAGTGATCAGAAAGTTCACAGTTTACTGGGAGATGATAGACAAGAAAAGCAACTTGAAACTTAGTGAGTGGTCTGGTAAAAAGTTATGGGAGAAGAAAGAGGCACTGACCTTATTCAGGGGAGCTGTCATAGTTTGGATCTTTAATGTCCCTTGAAAAGCTCCTGTGTTCCGCAATACAGGAATGTTCAGAGGCCAAATGATTAGATGATGAGAGTTGCCACCTCATTGGTGGATTAATTCACTTGATGGATTAACAGTTTGAAAGGGTATTGGGTGGTGACTCTAGGTGGGAGGAGCATAGCTGGAGGAAGTAGGTCACTAGGTCACTGGGGGTGTGGCCTGGGCTACTTGTTATCCCTGGCTCCTCTCTGTCTTCTTCCTACCCTACTCACCCACTTCTCCCTGCCTCTGCTTCCTGCTGCCATGAGCAGAGCAGCTTTCCTCCACCAAACCCTTCCACCATGATGTTCTACTTCACCTCAAACCCACAGCAATGGATCCCACTGATTATAGACTGAACCTCAGAAACCATGAGTCCAAAATAAACTTTTCCTCCTTTAAGTTGTATGTATTAGGTATTGTGATCACAGTGACAAAGCAAAGCTGACGAACACAGGGGCCAAGGTAGATTATTGACTTTTTTTTGGAGGGGGGAGTACTGGAGATTGAACACAGGGGCACTCAACCACTGAGCCACATCCCCAACCCTATATTTTTTAAAATTATTTTTAGTTGTAGATGGATACAATATCTTTTTTTATTTATTTTTATGCAGTATGGAGGATCACACCCAGTGCCTCACCTATAACGAGGCAAGTTCTTTACCACTGAACTACAACCCCAGCCCCCCATCCCTATTTTATATTTTATTTAGAGACAGGGTCTCACTTGAGTTGCTCAGTGCCTTGCTTTGGCTGAGGCTGGATTTGAATTTGTGATCCTCCTGCCCCAGCATCCCAAGCTGCTGGGATTATAGGCATACACTACCATACCTGGCTTTGACTTATTTTTTTAGTACTGGGAATTGAACCCAGGGCCTTGCAAGTGCTCTACCATGAGCTACATCCCCAGGCCAGTTTTAAATTTTATATGGAGGCAGGATCAAAGGTGTGATCCTCCTGCATAGCTGGAATTATAGGCCGGCACCACCACATTTAGCTGATTATTGATTTTTGAAAGCCAAATAGGAATTGGCCAGGTAAAACAAGGGTTTCAAATGGGGAAAGGTTTTCAAAGAGAGGTGTCCTTGTATGCAAAGAAGGAAACTGAAAGTTCTTGGGATATTTGGGAAATTCCTAATTTAACTATGATGCTAATGAAAAGTGCTCATGAGAACATGGCCTAGTGAAATTCTTGAACGATTTAGCAGATGTGAGATCATAATGAACTTTGTGTGCCATGCTAACTGTTCATAATTATTATCCTGTGGGTACTGGGAAGATGTTAAAAAGCTCTATGTAGAAGAGTTAATTAGATTTGCATGGTAGTAAGATCATCTGAGAAAGAGTGAGGGATGTGGACTGGATTGGAGGAAGGCAAGCCCATTAAAAGAGAACGTACTCAAGTTTCCATCATTACAAATATCCATCTGCCAGTGGCTGTGACCAAGAACTTCTGTTGCCATACATGATTTGCGTATTACTCTTTTTTTGCAGGGGTGGGGTGCTGGGGATTAAACCCAGAGGTGTTTAACCACGGAGCCACATCCTCAGCCCTTTTTATTTTTTATTTTGAGACAGGGTCTTGCTAAGTTGCTTAGGACCTTGCTAAGTTGCTGAGACTAGTTTTGGACCTGGATCCTTCTCCCTCAACCTCTGGAGTCACACCTGGATGCCTATTATTCTTACCAAAGCTCAACCTAGGCTGGGGATGGGGCTCAGTGGTAGAGTGCTTGCCAGGCATGTGTGTAGGTCCTGAGTTCCAACCCTGGTCCTGGTGATTAGAGAGGGAATCTAGTCCATTTTGCCTTCAAGGACATGGTTTCAACAAATCTCTTTTATTGACTCCTTTATCAGCAATTTTCCCTACAGTATCAGCATACAAACATGCTGTTATCCTAAAGAAAATCTCTCTTGGCCTCTCCCAACCCTACTACTTTCCCATTTCCCTGCTCCACTTTGCATTAAAACTTCAGAGTCAGGCTGGGGTTTTAGCTCAGTGGTAGAGTGCTTGTCTAGCACGTGTGAAGTTTGATCCTCAGCACCACATTAAAAATAAATAAATAAAGGCATTGTGTCCACCTACAAATAAAAAAAATTAAAAAACAAACAAACTTCATAATACAACCTTTTCCTCTCTCTTTTTTCTTGGAAATACTCTAATCAGGTTTTCACCTTCTGTTCCACCTTTCTTATTAAGGTTTCTGAAGGCTCCACGTTGCATTGTTGTACATAAAGAGCACTCTGAACCTGCCTTTTTTTTTTTTTTTTGTTACTGGGGATTGACCCCAGGGCCTTAGTGCATGGACAAGTAGTCTACCATTGAGCTACATCCCCAGGGCATAAGAAGCACTCAGTTTACTTTTCCTACCAACTGCATTTGACACAACTGATCACTTTCTTCATCTGAAACTCAGTCATTTCTTGCCTTCCAGGATTCCACACTCTCTTAATCTTCCTCTTAACAATGGAGATTATTTTGCCATCCTTTATTGTTGGTTTCTCCTTATCAACTTGAACTTTAGAGTTGCCTGGACCCTTGCCTCTTGAATTCTCCACTTATACTCCCTTTTCTTCCTTGATCTAACTGAATCCAATGGCCTGAAATCCCAGCAACTCAGGAGGCTGAGGCAAAGGATCACAAGTTTGAAGCCAGCCTAGGCAATGTAGCAAGACTGTGTGTGAAAAATAAAAATAAAAAATAAAAAAGAATGAGGATGTGGTAAAACAGTAGTGGTAACATTCCCCTAGGTTCAATCCTCAGTTATACACACACACACACACACACACACACACACACATATATATTTGACAGCACGTAGATACACACACACACACACACATCTCATTTTATTGCACTTTGTTTTATTATGCTTCACAGCTACTGTTTTTTTGTTTTTGTTTTTGTTTTTTTTACAAATTGAATTTCTGTGGCATCTCTGCATCTATCAAGTATGTTGGTACCATTTTACCAACATTTTGTTTTCACTTTGTATGTCTCTGTGTCATGTTTTGGTAATTCTTGGAATATTTCAAACTTTTTTATTATTATTTTATCTATGATGATTATTGAACCTTTCTTTTTCTTCCTTCCTTCCTTCCTTCTTTCTTTCTTTCTTTCTTTCTTTCTTTCTTTCTTTCTTTCTTTCTTTCTTTCTTTCTTTCTTTTCTTTTCTTTCGTGCTGGGGATTGAACCCAGGACCTTGTTCCTGCAAGGCAAGCACTCTATCAACTGAGCTGTATCCCATCTCTGATTATTTATTTATTTATTTATTGGGTACCAGGGATTGAGCTCAGGAGCACTCAACCACTAAGCCACATCCCCAGTCCTTTTTTGTATGTTATTTAGAGAAAGGGTCTCACTGAGTTGCTTGGTGCCTTGCTGTTGCTGAGGCTGGTTTTGAACTCATGAACCTCCTGTCTCAGCCTCCTGAGCTGCTGGGATTATAGGCATATGCCACTGTGCCTGGCTATTATTTTGGAATCCAGGGATTGAACTCAGGGGACTCAATCACTGAAACACACCCCAGACCTATTTTGTGTTTTATTTAGACACAGGGTCTCATTGAGTTGCTAAGTGCCTCGCTTTTGCTGAAGCTGGCTTTGAACTTGTGATCTTCCTGCCTCTGCCTCCCTAGCTGCTGGGATTATAGGCATGTGCTATCGTGCCTGGGCTGATTATTCATCTTTGAAGTTAGTAATATAATAGTGGAAATTGAACTCAGAGTCTTGGACACTGAGTTACATCCCAGTCCTTCTATTTTTCTTTTTAAATTTTGGCATAGGATCTTGGTGAACTGGCCTGGCTGGACTCCATCTTGCAGTTCTCATGCTTTAGCCTCTTGAGAAGCTGGGATTACAGGCATATGTCTCTGCCCAGCTGATGTTCCTATTTTAATAACAGGTTTGGGGCTATAAAATATGTGTTCATTTAAGATGGTGAACTTAAATCAGTAAATGTTGTTTGTGTTCCGACTACACCATCCACTGGCTCTTTCCCCATCTCTCTTCTTCTTTGTGGGCCTCCCTATTTATTGAGACACAACAACATTGAAATTCAGCCAATTGATAACCATACCATTGCCTATAATTATTCAAGTGAAAGGAAGGGTTACACATCTCTCATTTTAAATTATAAGCAATAAATGATAAAACTTAGGGAGTAAACCATGTTCTTACCATATGCTCCCCTATAGGACTCTGTAATCAAAAAGGCCATCACCAGATTTGGTCCCTTGATTTTGCATCTCTAGAACTATGAGCCACCATAAACCTTGATTCTTTATTAAATTGCCCAATTCAAGTATTTTGTTATAGTAATGGAAAAACAAATGCATTGCTTTTGCTACACTTAATATGAAAGGGAATGGTTAATCTCGTTGTTATAAAACAACTTATCTTTTTAGATTAACGTAATATTTGTAATGGGCTTTGGTTTGGTGTAGCTTTAGCAAGCTATCACATTGCCCAGCTTTGTGAAATGCAGTAAAGTTTTTTAGGTGCTAATGGAGCAGATGGAGAGTACTTAAATGTACTCATAAATTTCAATTGTTAGTAAAAATACATATGTAATAAAAAGTGTCTCCAGATAGATGTCCTCTAATTTTTGGTGTATAGTCTTTAATTTATTTTTCTAAACATAAATCTGTCCTATTATTGGTTTTAAAGGTGTCTTAAATCAAAAAAGAGAATACTTCACATAATATTTTATGAATTCCTTTTTTCCCTAACAATTTATCATGATCATTTTCCCATGTCAATAAATTTACCTTTATAAGTATACATATTAATGGCTGATTAGTTTTTCATACTATTTGGATATTTCAAATGTATTTCATATGTTTGGATATTTCAGTTATATTCATTTTTAAGAGTATTTATTTATTTTTACTGTTTTTTAATATTTGGGGATTGAACTCAGGGACTCTCTACCACTGAGCTATATCCTAGTCATTTTTGTTGTTGTTTTTGTTTGTGTGCATTTTTGGTTTTGACTTTTATTTTAAATTAATTTTTTTGAAAAATAAATGACAGTGGAGTGCATTACAATTCTTATTACACATATACAGCACAATTTTTTATATCTCTGGTTGTATTTAAAGTAAGTTGACACTAATTCCTGTCTTCATACACGTACTTTGTATAATGGTGCCCATCACATTCCATCATCCTTGCTAATCCTCTGCCCCCTCTGTTTCCCTCCCACCCCTCTGCCCTATCTAGTCTATTCCTCCCAAGCTCCCTCTCCCTACCCCACTATGAATCAGCTTACTTATATCAGAGAAAACATTCAGCATTTGTTTTTTTTAATCCCAGTCATTAAAATTTTTTTTGTTGTTTGTAGCTGTGGATGGACAGAATGCCTTTATTTTATTTGTTTTATTTTTTAATGTGATGCTAAGGATCAAGTCCAATGCCTTACACATGCTAGGCAAGCAAGCGCTCTGCCACTGAGCTATATAGCCCAAGCCCCTACTCTTTTTTGTTTGCATTTTATTTTTATTTTTTGGTGCAGGGGATTGAACTCAGTGGTGCTCTTCCGCTGAACTATATCCTCAGCCCTTTTTATTTTTATTTTTTAATTTTGAGACAGGGTCTTGTTAAATTCCTTAGGGCTTCATTAAGTTGCTGAGGCTGGCTTTGACTTGTGGTCCTCTTACCTCAGTCTCCCAAACTGCTGGTATTACAGGCATGTGCCGCTGAACCAGGATCTGAGAATCTTTTGATTATCTAGTACTTAAAAGTAATTCTTCTTCTGGATATAGTGGTGCACATCTGTAATCCTAGCCATTTTGGAGGCTTAGGCAGAAGGACTGCAAGTTTGAGACCAGCCTTAGTAATTTAACAATACCTTGTCTTTACATAATAAATAAATAAATAAATTTTAAAAATGGAGATGTAACTCAGTGGTAGTGTGCTTTTGGGGTTCCATTTGCAGTAGCACAATTTAAAAAGGTGTCTCAGACTATTAAAATTTCCACAGAGGTTGAGAAAGAAATGGATGTCATTTATGGGTTCAAAACTTTTTAAGAGTTTAAATCAGTTTTTTAGAGAGGAATGGAATGAGAGAGTGAATCATGTTGTTATAGGAATGTGTTTTGTTTCAGAAGGTATTTAAATGCTCTGACGTAAAGGCACTCAGTGCGGCAAGTTCAAGGGCAGAGAACTGAAGGCATCTGTTTCTGAATTACTTTGAAGCTGAGGTCATGACTACTTTAACCTCAAGCAGATTTTGTTTTCTTTTTTTCTTCCTTCCTTTCATTCCCCCCCCCCTGCCCCCAATCTGGGCATTGAACCAAGGTGCATTTTACCACTGAGCTACATCCTCAGCCTTTTTTACTTTGTAAAATTTTGAGCCCAGGTTCTCACTAAGTTGCTAAGTGCTGGCCTTGAACTCGTGATCTTCTTGTATAGCCTCTCCAGTTTCCAGGATTGCAGGCCTGTGCCACTACACCCCACCCATTTTTTCTTTTCTTACATAGAGAGATAAAATGCATTAATTTGCCTCAAAATATCCTGTTTTATTAAGTTTTATAGAAAGGCAATGAAAACAGGGGCTGGGTTTGTGGCTCAGCCGTAGAGTGCTGGCCCAGCATGGTGAGGCCCTGGGTTTGATCCTCAGTACCACATTAAAATAAATAAATTAGTTAAAGATATTGTATCCAACTACAACTAAAAAAAAATATAAAAAATATAAAATATAAAAAAAGAAGAAAGACAATGTGATCATAATTGTCACTGAACTTCAATTTCAGGACAGTGGTTACCAGTGCCGGATAGAGAGAAGTATATTTTTTTGAATAAGAAAATTAGGCTGGGGATATAGCTCAGTTGGTAAAGTGCTTGCCTCACATGCACAAGGCCCTGGGTTTAATCCCCAGTACCACCACAAAAAAAAAAAAAAATGCTCAGTTACAAATTTTGGGGCTGGCGATGTAGCTCAAGCAGTAGCACGCTCCCCTGGTATGGGTGTGCCGGAGAACTGAAAACTAAATATTAAAAAAAAATCTCTCTCTCTCTCTTAAAAAAAAAGAAAAAAGAAAATTAAAGTTCCCATTAGTGAGACACATTATAAAAGCAACACAAACCATTAGAAGAAAATTTGCAAGGTCACCTTAAAGAAAAAGTATATAGTATTACTTCTTTGTTATTTAATTGAAGCTAATTGCATAACTAAACAAAGTATGTGAGTTGGGGGTGGGCCTAAGGGAAGTTTAGGAAGGTGGAGTTCTCAAAGTAAACTGAGCCTTCCTTCCACAAGTATTTATGGAAACTTACATTACTATCTGAAGTGAGAAAAATCAATGTTAAAGCATTTATTCTACTAGTGAAGGGTAGATCTAAGATTTAAATCCACTACAGGGTTTTGCTTCACTGAAAATGTGGCATAGCTCCATTCAGTCCATCCCCTTAGCACAAATATTTATGAAACACTGATTATGCTCAAGGCATTTTGCCAGAGACTCTGTGGGACATATGATGAATCAGACATTGTGTAGTGGTAGAAAGAGATGTACTCTGGTGGAAATGCACGCCCTTAAGTCCTGAGCAAGAGACACTGAACAATTATGGCACTCTGCAATGACTTGCACCGCTGGGATGAGGAGGCAGGCTGCAGGAGTAGGCGTTACCGTGGGGTTGAGTTACACTTACCTGTTCCTTTGTAATCCTACACTTTCTCTCATTTGAATGGCTTCTCCCCAATAAAAGTGGGTTCGAGGCTTGCTCTTTCTTTCTTTCTTTTTTTTTTGCCTGCTTTGCCTCCTTTGTGAGAGCTGGGTCAGAGGAGCCATCACAGAACCCAAAGAAAAAGGTATTTCTCTGTCTCTATGTGATTATTTTGTGCCAGTCCAGTTCACCTGGAGTGACTCTGGTGATTTAGTTGTGTGTGATGATACTTTAGCATCATATGGACTGGTTTGAGTTCAAGCTTCTTGGATACATAGCTTTTTTTTTGGGGGGGGGGTACTGGGGATTGAACCCAGAGGTGCTTAAACACTTAGCCACATCTCCTTGGCCTTTTTTACTTTTTTTTTTTTTCCCTCAAAGCTCTATTTGTATTTTATTTAGAGACAGGCTGGCTTTGAACTGGTGATCCTCCTGAAAATCTTGTGACTAATTTGGGTCATGAGTTTTGATTTGATATGGATTGGTTGAGATGTGGGAGACAGATGACTAAGGCAGAGAAGTCTCCATGACTTCTCTAGATCATGTGAGTAGAGGTTTACAGCAAGAGAGCAAATAAGGTTGTGTTAAGGTTTAGATCTACAGCATCCTCCCTAAAGCTCCGGTGTTGGAAGAATGGTTCTCAATTCTACAAGGTTTAGCAGTCGGATCTTTAGGAAATGATTAGGTCATGAGGACTTTGGTCTCATAGGTGGATTAAAACATTTGATGATAATCCAGTGGACTTTTGGAAGATGGGACATGGAAGAAGCAGATCACTGGGGGTGTGCTCTGGTGGGCTTCATCTTCTTTCCCAGACCCTCCCACCATTATTTCTCTTTCCACATTAAAATAAATAAATTAATTAAAGATATTGTATCCAACTATAACTAAAAAATAAATATAAAAAATATGAAATATAAAAAGAAGAAGAAGGCACTCAGTTAGTGCGCCAAGTTCAAGGGCAGAACTGTGAAGACCTGGGCAGCTTCATTTGCTATGCTCTTCCACCATGATGTTGCTTCTTTGAAGGCCGCTAACCATGTCCTGAATCCTCTGAAACTCTGAGTCAAAACAAAATTTTCCTTTTCCAAGTTGTTCTTGTTCGGGAAGTTTGGTCACTGTGACGAATAGCTAACACAAACTATAAATGTTAGGTTGCCCATTGTCTTAGTGGTTTGGGATGCTGGGACAAAAATACTATAAACTCATTAGCTTATAAACAAATTTATTTTTATAGAGGTACTGTGGCTGCATGCCTGTATTCCCAGCAGCTCAGGTAGCTGAGGCAGGAGGATTTCAAGTTCAAAGCCAGCCACAGTACTTTAGCAAGGTCCTGAGCAACTAAGTGAGAACTTGTCTCAGATAGGGCTGAGGATGTGACTTAGTGGTGAAGCACCCCTGGGTTCGATCTCTGGTACTTAAAAAAAAAAAAAATTCTCAGAGTTCTGGAGGTGGGAAGTTCAATTAAAGGGAATTTGGTGTTGGGTGGGTGGGGGAGGAGGGGGAGTGGTTCCTAGAATGAAGGTCCTTTCATTGCAACTTAACCTCACTTGGTGGAAGTGATAAACAATCTCTAACAGGTCTCTCTCTCTCTCTCTCTCTCTCTCTCTCTCTCTTTTTAAAACTATTTCTTTATGTGCTTAATTTAATCTTAATAGATTAGTAATAATTATACAATTGTGGGTGACAAGGTGATAATCTGAGTTATGTACACAATGCGGGATGACTGCTAATTAATTCATACTTAGAATTTTTGTGGTCGATGGGTAGGTTCTCTCTGTCTCTTTTTTTTTAAGTTTTTTTTTTAATAGTTGTAGATGGACAGCATGTCTTTATTTGTTTCAATTTTTAATGTTGTGCTAAGGATCGAACCCAGTGCCTTACACATGCTAGACAAGTGCTCTTCCATTGAGCTGCAGCCTCAGCCCCTAGGTTCCCTCTTAAAAGGAACTCAAGATTTAATTGCCTCCCAAAGGCCCCCAGCTCGTGATACCATAAGATTTCAACATATGAACTTTGGGGGAACACATTTTCCAGCATAGCACCTGTCTACTTGCAAAATCTCCTTCAGGATAGCGTTATGTCTTGCAAACATATACTATTACCACAAAGGTCTGAAACCAAGGCATCTTCTCTGACTACCTTAAGAAGGGGTACTTTTTTCCATAATTGAATCTTAGAATTGGTTCCTACAAGGAACACTGTTTTATTGATAGAACTTAAGATCTTAGAATTTGTGTATGTGAGAATCAAAAGTCACTGTTTCTTAGGAGACAGGCATACAATTTAAATAAGTTTAGAGGTGACAGAGGCATATATAAAGTAGCATATTTAAAGAGAGGAAGAAACAAAATTTTCATTTTAGATTTAAGTAGTTCTACTTTAAAGCGATATGAAAATAAGCACGTTTTACGGACGGTAACATTATACACTGTTCTTATTTTCATAATGTCAACCTCAATGTTAATTTTAGCGACGCTTTTGCGTGAAGCCGCAGAGAAACCCTGAAGAAGTGCGACTGAGTTCTTGATGAATTACACTTCCAAAACTAGTCCTCTACATTTTTCCCTTAAAAAGCGTGGGGGAAAATCTAGTTTAGGCTTCTTGTTCGCACCGACACCTAGGAGAGGACCGCGGAGGCCGCAGTTTGCCCCTCACACGTGACAAGCTTTAGGTAACCTGCCCCTCCATCCTCCCGATTCTGGGGAAGATTCTAACGCCCTTTCGAGCCGTCCCTCATGACGTCACGAGCGCGATTCCGCTCCGTGGCCAATCAGGCAGCCGGATTCCGGGGAAACCCGGGGTGGCGGCGGCGGCCTGGGCGCCTGCGCGAGGTCTCCGCGTGGCTATATAAACATGGCTGGCGTGGCCGCGCAGCCGGCCCGTCCGGAGCGCTCGTAGGGGGCTCCGGTGCTGCTCTGGGTCTGTAGTTTTGAAGTTTCTGGCGGGGGAACTACCGCGCAGTTAGGTTCGGAAGTGAGAGCCCGAGTGACGCCCTTCCGGGAGCTGTGCGTCCGGGCTCAGCTGCAGCTGGATCGGAGGCTGAGGCGCCGGGCTGAGCCGGCGCACGTGTGAGTGCCGCTGAGGAAGCGGCGAGCGCCTGTGCGGGTGTTGCTGCCCCGGCTCGCGCGGACGGGAGGCAGATCTGGGACGCGCGGCTGCTGCTGCCTAGCCCGCGCCCACCACCGATTTCTCTGCCCCGGCCCCGGAGCCTTTCCCCAGCGATGCTGTGGAGCCAGAACTGCGCTGGAGTCGGCGTGTCAGACCTCTCCTCACCTCAGCTCCCGGAACGGCAGCGCTGCAGCTGCCGCTGATCCCTTGGGGGTGATGCCCGCGGGCCTCAGCGAATCGTCGGGTGCCGCTCCTCCGGTTGTTGGGGGCGCCTCGGGGACCGTGACTATGGCCCCTACCGGGGCTCTGCCGGTCCGGGTGGAGAGCACCCCGGTGGCCCTGGGCGCCGTGACTAAGGCTCCTGTCAGTGTCTGCGTGGAGTCCACGGCGTCCCAGCCCCTGCGGTCCCCCGTGGGGACCCTAGTGACCAAAGTGGCTCCTGTCAGTACTGTTCCTAAACTCAGTGGCCCTAGGCTGCCTGCTCCCCAGATCGTCACCGTGAAAGCCCCCAGCGCCACTACGATCCAGTTGCCTGCTAATTTGCAGCTTCCTCCAGGTAGGTTGATCACTCCCTTCCAGCCTTACCCTTGGGTCCTGCCTGCAGTGATTCGGGAATCGTCGCAGCGCCGGATTGCTCTTTCCTGCTCGCAGCTCTCAAAAACTCTGAACCAAGAAAACCTTTCATAATCTTGACTTTGCAGTGAGTGTCCAGGAAGCAGCCTTTTGGGCAGTGATTTGGCTTTACAATTAAATATAACCTTTTTGTATCATTCTAGCATTTTATATTTAAGAAGAGAATCTTTTCACCTAAGTGACAGTCAAAGCTGTCAGAAGGGCTCTTGAGGCACTGGTGCCTAGGTAGAGGAGATTAGGGATGGCTCAAGTTAATTTTCACTCGAAGAAAGGATCCGTTTATATTTTCACCCGTTTAGATTATGTTGTAAAAAGAAGTCTTTTTAAAAAGTTCTCGGGGGTATGACTGAAATAGAATTTTAAATGTAAGCAAGTCAGAATAAGTTTATGGTTTTCTGGTATCAGAAAACAAATGCTGCTTTCCGCACAGCCTTCAGATATGTAATGATTTTAACTTTCGGTCAGAAGAATTCCTCTCCTGGGGAACAAGCTCCAGAGTTGACAAATAGATCAGAGATTCGCGATTGTTATACTTGAAGGGGTGTGCGAATCCTGATAATGAGGATTTGCTTTTTATCCTAGGGCTTATTACTTTGTCAGGCTGTTTTTCAAGATTTACTCAAAGGTTTTGCTTTGTGATAATTCATGTTGTAAATGTGCTGAGTGAAGTTTGAGTGTTCTACCTTCTGTCTCATCAATCCAAAGTTTCTTGGAATTTGTCTTCTATTAATTTTGCTTAGCAAAAATTGGATCTCTGGGGTTGCGGTTGTGGCTCAGTGGTAGTGTGCTTGCCTAGCATGCTTGAGGCACTGAGTTCGATTCTCAGCCTCACATACAAATAAATTTTAAAAAAAGGTCCATCAACAACTAAAAAATATTTTTTTAAAAAATTGGATCACTGATCTGGTAGCTCTAAAAAAATCCCTGCAGCCCAGAGAAACTTTCATAATCTTGACTTAGATGGTAAAGAAGTGGAAGCATTGATTCAAAAGATTACTTTAGCATCCTGTGGCAAAAGGACAGTAGCTTTTTTTTTTTTTTTTTTTTTAATCTTTTGTAGCTACTGCTCTATTTGGTCAAGAACATCATGGGCAGATTGTGATCTTCACATTTAATGAAATGCTTTTTTTCCTTTTGTATAGTACACGAGGTCCCTACATTTGTTAAGGCTGTGTGCAGCACTGGCTACATTATTTGCTAGTTCTAAATTGTCATCCATCATGTAATCTTAAAGTAGTTATGAGTATGTTTGAATGAAATTATTCCCTAGTTTGTTAAAATATAAATTCCTGCCTAGTCACTGAAGTTTGTTTAGAAATGGTCAGAAAAAAATGTTAAATAGAAAAACTGTCAAGAATGAAAACTTGCTGACGAGTCAGAACAAATCACTTATTGAGGTCCCACTGTGCTAGGCAATTTAAATACATTATTATTATTATTGTTATTATTATTATTATTATTTATTCATTGGTTGTACTAAGTAAGTAGTAAATTTGGAAAGAGGTCTCTAAGAGTAAATAATTTGCCCAAAGCCAGGCAATTTATAGGAGTCAAGGGATTTGAATTCAGATCTGTTTAACTCTACTCTTTTCACAACACTATACTTAACCACATTTTTTTACAACATGCCTCATTGAGTATCAGTGCTGAAGGTGAGATAGAATTTTAGAGGCTAATCTTCTGTTTTATACATCAAAAAACCAAAACTGAAACTTGCTTGAGTTGAGTAGCTGCAAACTAAGTCCACAGTTTAAATATGTTTATATCATAATACTAAAATATTTTACACTATTGACCATAGAGAAACCCCCAAGAAGAGAGGAGACAGTTTGTTCTTAAGAATTATGAGCTTACAGAGGAGGTTGGGAGGTACTTTAAAGAGCTGCTTTTGAGAATTTCTACTGATATGTAGCATAAGAACCAGTAGTTGAAAAATTTAATGGAAATATTGTTTAAAGTAACTTAGGTTATGAATCCTGCACCATTTCTCTTCTGTACTGAGGATTAGTGGTTTATTTCTCAATATATGTCAGTTCTTAATTTTCCAAGGTAATAAATAAGCATTTAATTTCTTGTTCATTTCCTCTGAGCAGAACTGGTTTTAAAAAATACACATATGCACCACAGATTTTTCCAGGGAGCAGGGGCTGGAAATAATGTGTGTGTGTGTGTGTGTGTGTGTGTGTGTGTGTGTGAAGTGGGGCATTGTCAGGAAATGAAAGAGTTTTGATAATATTTTCAGTCTTTTTTTGTGAGCATGTGGAATATTAGACCCAACTGTGGCCCTTCTCTTTTTGGTATTCTGTATCTCTTCTGCAAATTGTGTGAAAGAGATACATAAAGACTTAATTGCTTCTTTTATATCATAAACTGTGATAAATTCAACATGACTGTCATACTGGTGAAGCATTTGAGGTTGTTTTCATGCTGAGGTGGGCATAGAGTTTGCATCTTCTTTCTCAGATTCTTGAATAAGCTGGATAAGCTGTTTCCACTTTAGCTTTTTTGTTTGTTTCCACTTTAGCTTTATCAAAGGGATATAGCCTATAGGATCATCAACTGCATAGTTGGCCTGCTGCTGCTGGACTTGGTTGAAATCAGGGTGCCATCCCCTGTGTGGATTCCAAAGGCTGTATAATCAGCTTATAGCCACAGTGTCAGTGGCATTATTTTTTCTATGGATTGTCATCCTCTCGGTAGAAACTGCTGGAAATTCTTTAGGTTGTCCCACTCAGATGCTGTACTTTCAAGACCATATATTATTTATTATTATATTCATTCTTTTAATTAATTTTTGGTACTGGAGATTGAATCCAGAGTTGCTTACTCTCTGAGCTCCATCTCCAACCTTTTTTTTTTTTTTTTTTTTTTTTTTGAGACAGGATCTCACTAAGTTGCTCAGAGCCTCTGTAAGTTACCTAGAAGCTGGTCTCAAACTTGCGATTCTCCTGCCTCAGCCCCAACATAGGATTATAGGAGTGCACCGCTGTGCCTGGCTAGTTTATTTTATTAAAATACCTAGTTTCTTATTACTTCCTTTTTTGATTATGAATTCCTTAGAATTTATAACACCTTATCACTTTATTATTTCTAGGGTCTAGTAAAGTTACTTGGCTTAGAGAAGGCAGCTAAATATTTGAAGGTAGATCTACATGGAGAGAGTAGGGAGCAATAGGGCTAGAGCCCTTAGGATGCTGAGGGGCATCACAATTATGAGTGTGTTGGGTTTTGATTTCTTAGCTTATTCTGATTAAAAGCCTTGTCTGTTCATGTTTTTAAAAATTACTGAAATGTAATCCCCTTGTCACTAGAGTATTAACAATTTTACTGTGCCTTTTTCATTGTTAGTATTTGTAAATATTTCTCATTTTTTCCAACTGCATAGGAGTAGTTCTTTGTATTATTATTTTGACCACTTCCCTATTCCTAGGCATTGATATTGTGAGTGTACTTTCTGTGATTACAATGATGCTGTAATAAATACCTTTGTATGTTTTTGTGTAATTTTGTACATATATAATTATAGGATAAATTATAATAGGTATTGCCAATTTTACCCCCAAAATGTTTAAACACATAATCAATAATGTTAATATTTAATTTTAAAAAAGCTACCCAGAGAATCTAAGAAGTCATATTCAGATTTAATCATAAGAGTAGTAGCCTTTTAACTGAGTGAGGGAATGAAGACTTTGTAGAGAAACAGGGGCTGGACAGTGAGACTATGATATTGATTTGTTACTTACATGAATAACTAAGTATGCCTAAGAGGGCTCTCAGCTTGAAGTCAAGTAGGCATATAATATTTAGTAGGCCAGAAGATTCAGTGTAGGATCACAGAGTAAAGACTAGGTGGTGTACTAATGAAGTTTGTGGATAACAAGGAGTTTGAGGGAGTAGCCTCTTGGGAAAGTAGTGGAGTGTACAATAAAGGACAGAACATTGCCCTTGGAGTGAACCGACGGGTTTGAATTCTAGCTCTACCACTTAATAGCTTTGTGGTCTTTGGCAAGTTTATTAACCTCATTCTTCATGTCAGATTCTTACTTCTAAAATGAGACTTCTTCCTAGAGTACCAGAAGGAGTAAATAAAATAGTACATAGCAGGGCTTGCATGTCACAGAACTATAGAAAACAAAGGTATATTAGGAATGTTCTGAATATTTCAAGAACCTGCATAGCTGTTGGGGATTGCTTTTCTTTTCTTTTCTTTCCTTCCTTCCACCCCCCGCCCCCAGCTTTCTTGAATCCAGGACCTTGTGTATGCAAGGCAAGCAGTCTACCAACTGAGCTATGTCCCAAGCCCCCTGCATAGCATTTGGTTCTCAGTACTCTGAGGTTGCTATTTATCAGCATCTGCCAAATTCTCAACAGTCTAAAAAAATCTATCTTTAAATAATCTCAGTGTGTACCCACCCCCATTTTGGCTGGGGGAACATTAGAAAATTATTTTTGTTGTATGGAATTTGGAGAAGAGAAAAATTATTGTCCTTCAAAATACTTTGAGTCTATTTTTAATCTCTGTTTTTTAAATGTCAGCTTTATTGAGGTATAGTTTTTGTTACTAAAAAATAAAGGAACCCATTTATAGTGGGTGTTGAAAAATTTGATAAAGGTGCAGCCACCATTGTAAGCAAGATATAGTACATTTCATTCTCAAAAACTTTTAGACTCTTTGGGAAAAAGAATGTATGCATTCCTTTTCTGATTTTACATAATTGGAATTCTATGATACCATCTTTATATCCTCATTTTCACTTACCATTGCTTAGTGACAATTTTGTTACAAACTTGAAAGTTTAATTTTGAATCTGTTATTAATTATTTCCTGATTGTCTGCTTAGGTTGCTTTTTTGTTATTATTGTTAAAAAAATAAATGTAAGCCAGACAATTTTGTATTTAGGTTGTGATGTGTGTCTTTGTTGGGACAGATAAGAAAATTGGAAATTCTGGGGCTAGGGTTGTGGCCTAGCAGTAGCACCTAGCATGTTTGAATCCCTGGGTTCAATCCTCAGCACCACATATATATAAATAAGTAAAATAAAGGTATTGTCAGCTATAACTAAAAAATATTTATTAAAAAAATTGGGGCTGGGGATGTGGCTCAAATGGTAGTGCGCTCGCCTGGCATGCGTGCGGCCCGGGTTCGATCCTCAGCACCACATACAAACAAAGATGTTGTGTCCGCCGAAAACTAAAAAATAAATATTAAAAAAATTCTCTCTCTCTCTCTTAAAAAAATAATAAATAAATAAATAAATAAATTGGAGATTCTGAGTTAAGGCATTATGAATAAAGCTTTCAGTGAATTTTTTACTTACTAATACATTTCAGCACTAACTAGATGCTGGGTTGGTTTTATGCTAAGTACCATAGATACAATAGTAAATAACGTAGGCCCAATTTTTCTCCTGGAAAACGAATACATTTCCTGAATTTCCATAGATACTCTAGGCTGACTTCTTTTCAACACTCTGATTTCCAATAGCAAATATGGAAATAAAAAAGAAGTAGAAATCACCTGACATCTGATTAGTCTATTTTTTTTTCTTTTGTTACTGGAATTGAACTCAGAGACGCTTTAATAATGAATCACATCCCCAGCCTTTTATATTTTATATTTTGAAATAGGGTCTCACTAAGTTGTCCAGGGTCTTGCTAAATTTCTGAGGCTGTCTTTTCATTTGCAGTCTTCCTGTCCAAAACTTCCAAGGTCTAGGATTACAATACAGGTAGAGGCCATCGTGCCCAGCTTTTTATTAGTCTACTTTTAGAAATGAAATTTAATGGAGATAAACAAAAGCTCTGCTTTGGCAAATCAGCTGTGTAAATGAAGGATAGGGAGATGTACTATAACTAATAGCAACCTAAGTTAAAACTTATTGATTTGATTTTTTCTTTCATTTACTTAATTTAGAAAATGAGGGGAAAAGGGAAATTAACGTGACTTTAAGTTCAGTGAAGGAAACTATGACATGTGAAAAATTAAAGGAATTGGGTCCATGGTCCCTGAGGAAGAAAACAACTTAGAATATATTAGCAGCATCTAATTCTTTGTCTGGAAATGAAAGAAGTCTACTTTTGTGTGGATCTCAGAAGGGACCCTCACATCTATGTATATTAATGAGCAACACATGTGTTTATATTAAAGAAAGGCTTTGTGTCCCCGACCTGTATGTTGTTTTTTAAAGAAATCTATTCATAGGGGCTGGGGATGTGGCTCAAGCGGTAGCGCGCTCGTCTGGCATGCGTGCGGCCCGGGTTCGATCCTCAGCGCCACATACCAACAAAGATGTTGTGTCCGCCAAGAACTAAAAAATAAAAATTAAAATTCTCTTTCTCTCACTGTCTCTCACCCTCTCTTTAAAAAAAAAAAAAAAGAAAAAAGAAATCTATTCACAGTATTTCTTCTTGAATCAGTTTCAGTAGTTTGTATGTTTCTAAGAATTTGTCTATTTCATTGAAATTCTCTAATTTATTGGTTTACAAATGTTCATAGTCTCCCCTATATTATGCTCCTCATTTCTACCAATTTAGCAGTAATGCCGTGTCTTTTATTCCTGATTTGAGTGGTTTCTGAGTCTTCTTTTTTTCTTAGTCATTTTAAGTTTGTCATTTTTGTTGATCTTTTCAAACAGCCAACTTTTGGTTTAATGAATTTTTCTCAGTTGTTTTTCTGTTCTTTATTTTATTCACCTCTGTTCTTTTTTAAAAAATATTTTAAAAATTGTTGATGGATCTTTATTTTATTTATTAGTATGTGGTGCTGAGAATTGAACCTAGTACCTCTTGCATGCCTGGCAAGTGCACTACCATTTTAAAACATTTATTTTGTTTTTAGTTGTAGACAATACCCTTATTTACTTATTTTATGTGGTGCTGGGTATTGAACCCAGGGCTTGCACGTGCCAGGCAAGCGCTCTACCACTGAGCCACAACCCCAGCCCCTCTGCTCTATCTTTATCACGTTTTTCTTCAGCTTGCTTTAGTTTTTATTTTGCTCTCCTTTTTCCAGTGTCTAAAGACAAAAGGTTGTTACTTGAGTTTTTTGTTTTTAAGATAGGCATTTGTAACTGTAAATTTTCCTCGAAACACCCCATTAACTATATCCCGTAAGTTTTGGAATGTTATGACTTCATTTTCATTCATCTAAAGTATTTTCCTTTTTTTTGTGTGTGTATGTGATTTCTTCAGTGGCCCCTTGGTTACATAAGTGTGTACTGTATATTATTATCTACATATTTGGGAGTTTCTTTGCTTATTTTCCTGTTACTGATTTATAATTTCATTTATTGTTAGAGACAGTACATTTTATGATTTCATTTCTTTTAAGTTTATTGAGGCTTGTTTTTTGTCTTAATATGAGTGGTGTATCTTGCAGAGTATTCTGTACACATTTAAAAAAATCCTATCCTTGGGTGATGTAAAATATACATTTGTGTTAAGTTTAGTTTGTTTACAGTGCTTTTTAAGTCTTTGATGTCTTTGTTAATCTGTTGCCAACTTTTGTTATTTGTGTGTGTGTGTGTGTGTGTGTTGTTTTGGGCAGTGTTGTGGGTTGAACTCAGGGCCTGTGCAAGCTAGGCATGCCCTCTGCTGCTGAGCTGTATCCTCAGCCCTCATCTTCTATCATCCTTCTGTCATCTATAAGAAATTTATTTTACCTTAGTTTTTGTTTCATATGTTAGGTTATGTAGTTGGGTGCATATAAATTTAAAATGTTACAGGTTCTTGATTTATTATTATAAACTTTTTCTTTTTTAAATCTCCAGTGACTTTTTTGTTTTTTTTTTTTTTAAGTCTATTTTGTTTGATATTAGTATGGCCACTCTAGCTTTCTTATGTTTGCTACTGTATGTATATATTTTTTTTCTTCAATTTTTCTTCATCTTTGAATTCAGTGTGTGTCTCCTGTAGATAGTATATACTTGAATTTTTAAAATCCCAGCCCTATACTTTTTGTCTTTTTATTGGATTATTTCATCCATTTATATATTGATGTTATTGGTATAGTTGGACCTAGGTCTGCCATTTACTTTTATTTTATGTTTCTTTTCTTTTTTGTTTCTCTGATCCTTCCTTTTGTGTGTGTTGCTGGCGATGGAACCCAGGGCCTCATACGTGCTGGGCATTGTTCTACCACTGGGTATATTCCCAGCCCTTTTTAAAAATTTCATTTTGGAAACTAAGTTGCCCTGGCTGGCCTTCACTTGCTGTCCTCCTGCCTTAGCCTCCCAGATAACTGGGTTTACAGCATGCGCCGGCACACTTGTCTTCCTTTCTTTCTTTCTTGCCTTATTTTGCATTAAATGGATATTTTCTAGTGTATCTTTTCCTTTGTAATTTTTTTTCCTGGCAGTTATGTGGATTGAGCCCAGGGCCTCATTGTGTGCTAGGCAAATACTCTACCACTGAGCTACATCTCCAGTCCTCCTCCGTAATTTTTTTCAAGATATTTTTCTGAATTTTATCTTGTCATTATAAAGCTTATAGCATCTTGGAATATATTTCACATTTATTATATTATTATTTTCCTCTTACCTCTGTGTGTGTGTGTGTGTGTGTGTGTGTGTGTGTGTGTGTGTACATATGCGCTATTATAGCTCTACCTATTACATTCAGATATATTACAAACCCAACAATATCTTGTTATATTTATCTCATGTAATTTTATGTCTTTAAAAGATGCTGAGAGAAGAGAGCAAGGATCTACTTTAACATTTGCTATATTACCATCTTATCTTTTCTGGTTTTCTTCATTTGTTCCTGTGAAAACAAGCTACCATCTGAAGTCATGTCCTTTGCACAGTATGGTTTTGATACACTGTACTCCTGGTTCAGGTGATCCTCCTGACTTAGCCTCCACACAGATGAGACTACAGGCAACACCTGTGCTCCTCACTTCTAGTGATAGCCTTTATTTGAGATATCATCATACTTTCCTTCTCCAAGTATGGTTTTAGTCCTTTGAACATATTTATAATGATTACTGTGAAATCTTTATACATTAAGTCTGACATCTAGTCCCTCCCACAGGTGGTTTCTGAAACTACCCTGAAAGGATTGGGGTTAGAGTCATGGGTGCCCAAGTATTTCTCATTATGCTATCCCTGAAGTAGAGCCTTCTTTTATGGGCCAAAGAAGGGAGCCGGGAGCCACACACTTGTGTGGCTTAAACTTTATCTTCTTCACTGTGTATTTGGGGATGGGAAATGTTAGGGTCTGCTCCTCCCAGGAAGATCCCATGACCTTTGACTGGGAGCTTAGGCAAGAGGGAGGCTTGTGTTCTTAACTAAACTGACACAGTGAGGAGTTTCTGTGCTAAGAATGGGAATGGGTTTGGATCATAATTTAGATGCCACAGATTCTTAATATTCTTGCTGAATTTTTGATAGATCTTCTTTAATAATTGTGTAGTCACTTTCTGTATGCTTTAGGGAAATTTCCAAAGTTTATAAATGGTTGTTTTAAAATAATTTTCAACAGTTATACTTGTTTCTCTCTCTCTCTTTTTTTTTTTTGTGTGTGTGTGTGTGCGCGCGCGCGCGCGCAGGGCACGCACACACGCATGTTGGGGGGTGGTACTGGGGATTGAATTTAGGGGCACTTGACCACCTAGCCATATCCCCAGCCCTATTTTGTATTTTATTTAGAGATAGGATCTCATTGGTTGCTTAGTGCCTTGCAGTTGCTAAGGCTGGCTTTGAATTAGTGATCTTCCTGCCTCTTCCTTCGGAGCCTGGGATTGCAGGTGTATGCTATCACACCTGGCCCTACACTTGGAAGTAGAACTGCAGCTTTGAATGTTTTGTTTGAGTCTCTATTAACATGGACAAGAATTTGACATATACATGGAGTATAACTTCCCATTCTTGTGGTTGAACATGATGTGGAATCACACTGGTCCTGTATCCATATATTGTGGGAGGCCATCCTCGCACGTGATTTGAGTTACCTCCCTGGCTGGGTAAGAGGCGCTTAGACACAGCAGTGTTAAAGCCATCCCACACCCTTTCCTAGGTCCCAGGGCTTGTCCGTGCAACGAGGCATGCTTGTCTACTGACCTGAAGATCCAATCACCGGCCCTTCCCTTGGGATGCTGCCTCCCTTAACCTTCATTGGATGGGATTTTCCCTTGAATTTTTTGTTCCCCAATAAAAGCTCACTCCCTGGCATGTTCTCCCTCTCTCGATAGTCTCTTCTGTAAACCTCGCCACCGCATTAGGTGGCTGGAGGCGGGAGCTAGGAGAAGCCTTCTTGGAGCTGGGGTTAAAGGTAAATGAGAGTCTGACTCTTTAATTTAAAACTCACTAGCAATTTCTTATGCATGGAACCTTCTTTTATGAAGCTCGCGCTGGTCGCGTGGCAGAATATATGAACATAAGAAAGTTATATCCAGTTCATTCTACTGTCTTTCCTATTCCCATCCCTTCTCTGTTTCCTTCATTCCCCCTTGTCTAATCCAGTGAACTTCTGTTCCTTCTCCCTTATTGTGTATTAGCATCCACATATCAGAGAGAACATTTGACCTTTGTTTTTCTTTGGGGTGGGGGTGTTTGGCTTATTTCACTTAGCATGATAATCTCCAGATCTAGCAAACATCATAACTTCATTCTTTATGGCTGAGTAATATTATATTGTGTATTTATACTGCATTTTCTTTTATATATATACATTTTATTATTGTTCAAAACATTATAATGCTCTTGACATATCATATTTCATACATTTGATTCAAGTGGGTTATGAACTCCCATTTTTACCACATGTACAGATTGCAGATTCCCATTGGGTATACATCCATGTTTATATATACTGCCATACTAGTGTCTGTTGTATTTTGCTGCCTTTCCTATCCCCTACTATCCCCTTCCCTCCCCTCCTCTTCCTTCTTCTCTCTCTACCCCATCTACTGTAATTAATTTCTCTCTCTTGTTTTTTTCCCCCTTTCCCCTCACCTCCTCTTATATGTAATTTTGTATACTAAAGCAGGTCTACTTCCATTTCCATGCAATTCCCCTTCTCTCTCCCTTTCCCTCCCACCTCTCGTCTCTGTTTAATGGTAATCTTCTTCTCATGCTCTTCCTCCCTGCTCTGTTTTGAGTTGCCCTCATTATATCAAAGAAGACATTCGGCATTTGTTTTTTAGGGATTGGCTAGCCTCACTTATCATAATCTGCTCTAATGCCATCCATTTCCCTGAAAATGCCATGATTTTGTTATTTTTTAGTGCTGAATAATATTCCATTGTGTATAAATGCCACATTTTTTTTTAATCCCCATTCATCTATTGAAGGGCATCTAGGTTGGTTCCACAGTCTAGCTATTGTGAATTGTGCTGCTATGAACATCTATGTAGCTGTATCTCTATAGTACGCTCTTTTTAGGTCTTTGGGGAATAGTCTGAGAAGGGGAATAGCTGGGTCAAATGGTGGTTCCATTCCCAGCTTTCCAAGGAATCTCCATACTGCTTTCCAGATTGGCTGCACCAATTTGCAGTCCCACCAGCAATGTATAATTGTACCCTTTTCCCCACATCCTCGCCAGCACTTGTTATTGTTTGACTTTATAACGGCTGCCATTCTTACTGGAGTGAGATGGTATCTTAGAGTGGTTTTAATTTTCATTTCTCTGACTGCTAGAGATGGTGAGCATTTTTTCGTGTATTTGTTGATTAATTGTATGTCCTTCTCTGAGAATTGTCTGTTCAGGTCCTTGGCCTGTTTGTTAAAATTTTTTGTTTTAATTAGTTACACATGAAGTACAATGACCTTGACATATCATACATTTGAATCAGATGGGATATAATTTCTCATTTTTCTGAGTGTACAGGTTGCAGAATCATATTGGTTATGCAGTCATATATATATACACACAGTAATAATAATGTCTATTTCATTCTACTATCCTTCCTATCCTCCATCCCCTCCCCTCCCCTCCCATCCCATCACTTCTCTCTACCTAATCTAAGGTAACACTATTCTTTTTTTTCTCACATCTGCATACATGTATTTTGTATAACGATGAGGGTCCCCTTCCACCATCTATACTACATTTTCTTTATCCATTTGAAAGGCACCTAGGCTGGTTCCATAGCTACTGTGAATTGAGCTGCAATAAACATTGATGTGGTTGCATCACTATAGTACGCTGATTTTAAGTCATTTGGGTACTACTCAGTATTGTACTGAGTAGTGGGATAACTGGGTCAAATAAATGGTGGTTTCATTCAGGTTTTCTGAGGAATCTACATACTGTTTTCCAGAGTGGTTACACCAATTTGCAGCCCTACTGGTAATGTATGCCAATATTTATTGTTACTTGTATTATAGACAAGAATTTCTTTAGGTTAGAAATAATGGATTATAGGATGTACAAATGAAAATCAATTTGGCAGTCATATAAAGTTGATCAAAGTAATTGTACTAAATTATCGTACCACCAAATAAGATTGATAGTGTTCCTGTTGATATGTATCGATAGCACTTAGTATTGTTGGACTAATGAAATTTTGCCTATCTAAATAGATAAAAAGTGATATGTCACCAGGATCTTAATTAACTTTCCCTATTGTTGGCATTTGTTTGTGCATTTTGAATAACTGTCCCTTAGTATATTTTATTTTGTGTTGTTGTCGTCTTTTTTTTATGGGTAGCAGGAATTGAACCCTGAGGTGCTTAGCTACTGAGCCATGTCTATAGCCCTGATTTTGAGACAGGGTCTCATTAAGTTGTTTAGGGCCTCTCTAAGTTGCTGAGGTTGCTTTGAACTCATGTCCTCCTGCCTTAGCCTCCTGAGCAGTTGGGAGTACGGATCTGCACCTCTGCACCCAGTATTCCATTTTGTGTCTTATCTTTTTTTTTTTTTTTTTTTTTGTGGAACTGAGATTAAAAGCAAGGGAGATCTACTGCTGAGCTACATCCTCAGCTCTTTTTAATTATTAAATTTTGAGACAGGGTCTCACTAAATTGAGGAGACTGACCTGGGATTTGGCATCCTTCTGCCTCAGCCACTCAAATTTGTCTGGGATTACAGGTGTGTGTCACTATGTCCATTTGTGTCTTATTTTTTTTTCCAATTTTACTAATTGGAATTTCTTTTAATATAATTAAATGTATTAGGCTTTACTTATTTAAGAAGTCTTTCCTTATCTCACATTCAAAAGATATTTTTCCACATTGTCTAAGAGTTAAATTGTTTATTTTTACCTTTATATTCCTTAATGTGCTAGGGTTTTAGTGAATGTGTGTGAAATAGGTGTCCAATTTCATCTTTTCCATAAGACAACTAATTGGCCATATATTGAATAGTCACTTCTGTTCTCAAGAGTGTACAGTCTCCTGGGAAAATTTGATTCAGGTTGAGCCTCTGATATGAAATCTGAACTTTGAGTCTCATATTGGTGTTCAAAATGTTTTGTATTTTGGAGCATATTGGATTTTTAGATTTTCAGGAAAGAGATGTTTAGCTGGTTAAGTCTATGCAAATATTCCAAAATCTAAAAAAGTTAGAAAATCTGAAGTACTTCTGGTCCTGAGCATTTTGGGTAAGGGATACTCAACCTGTATGACATATCCTTATACACCTATTTTGGGGTTTTCTATTCTGTTTCTTTAGTCAGCTTTGTGGTCTTGTGCTGTTATCATACCATCTTATTTACTATAGCTTTGTAGTTTTTATATCAAAGAAAAGTATTTTGTCTTCTTCAGGAGTATCTTTGTCAAATGTTTAGATTTTAAATGTTTTAAATAACTTGAATGAAAACATTTTACCATTTTTTGTTGGATAATTAGTGGATATGGAATTTATTATATACCAAGTACTTATTCAGAGCTTTTTATAGTGTTGAAATGGGAGAAGACAATATGTGATGGTTATGTTTTATTTTATTTTTTAACTGAGGTCTTTTTTTTTTTAACTATAGGAACAGTTTTGATCAAAAGTAACAGTGGTCAGTTGATGTTGGTATCTCCTCAGCAAGCCGTTCCAAGAGCTGAGACCACAAGTAACATAGCTGCAAGGCCAGCAGCACCAACAAATGCTCAAACAGTCAAAATCTGTACAATGCCGGTAATACATCTTTTTAAAAAATTTATTTAGTTGTAGATGGACACAATACCTTTATTTTTTATTTATTTATTTTTATGTGATACTGAGGATTAAACCCAGTGCCTCACCCATACTACGCAAGTGCTGTACCACTGAGCCACAACCCCTGCCCCTCTCCTGTAATATATCTTAAGCTTCCTCATTTCCCACCTGTTATCATTACCAGTAAACATAATTTGAAATGATTCTGCTCAACTTTTTAAATTAAACACCTTTCTTTCCATATGCTAATTTAATCAAGATTTTTTGGGTTTTGTCATTTGATAACTGTTAAAATAATGAACATTTAATCTTCATACTCAAAAGATTTTATAGTCCTCAAAGGATATGTTCAAAGGGCATTTTGCATCTTGAAAGAAAATAGACATCTGCTTCAGTTTTAATTCGTGGTGAAATAGTATATAAATGAATATTTGTAGTATTCATTTTTATTCATACCTTACAGAAATTGTTGTTAAAATATAGAAGTCTGCTACCATATTTCATTAGTTTTGCATTATTAGGAAATAATTTATTTTAAGTACTTGGTAATTTTTCTGTATAACTGAAGCCTATCTGGTGTGACAGAATCTTTTTTGGGGGGATGTACTATGGATTGAACCATACTCTGTACTTTCCTGCTGAGCTACATTCCCAGCCCTTTTTTATTTATTACTTTTGAGACACGGTCTCACTAAGTTAATTAGAGCCTGGCTGAGTTACTGAGACTGACCTTGAATTTTCCATCCTCCTGCCTCAGCCCCCTGAGTTTCTGGGGTTACAGGCATGTGCTACCATGCCTGGCTGATCAGTAAGGTTACAGTATAGAATGTGTATAAAACCATAAGGTTATAAATCCAGTTATAACAAATTTGCTATGGTAAAGTATTCTAATGTTCTTCATAATTTGATTGATTTTTAAATTACTTATACTGATGGCTTTGTGTTATCTTGTTCCTCACTCCCAAGAATTCTAGCTCACAATTAATCAAGAAAGTGGCTGTGACACCTGTTAAAAAGTTGGCTCAGATAGGAACTACTGTGGCAACCACTGGTTCGAACCCTTCCTCAGTACAAGTAAGTTGTGAATTATGTGTGGTCATGTCATTCTCTCATCTTTATTATTTCACTAGTTCCTGTCATATGTGTAAGTTGTTGATTCTGTGGCATCAAAGAGGGCAATTCATTAATAAAGCTGACACTTATCAAACTGGGACTGTTAGAGGTATAGGAAACAACAAAATGTATTTTTTGGATACATTTATACTAAATGTATTAATACAAATTCACCTAATAGCCTTATATCATAGTCTCTAGAAGCAGGTGCTTAGAGAATTTGGTGTTTGAGATATTTATTAGGGATCAATACTTGTGAAGGGGAAGGAGAGAGTGAGTATAAACTAGTTGTAGACCCGGGGAAGCCTGAGTCAACCTGGTGGAGAACTATGGAGCTAATGCTACTTATCAGTATTGTTCCACTGTGGGCCAACATGGTTGGCTGGGCCTTACTTCCTGCTCTGGGATTAGTCATTGGATGTGGATTCACTGAACATTGTACTTTTGAACAAGGTGATTCTCTGTATCAGAGGGAAACCTAATGGACCTGTCAGGTAGAAGCTGTCCAATTGCATTCCCCCAGCAGCTAGAACAATACCAGTCAGTGTCTCCTTGTGATGATTCATCCTAGTCTACTTGTTACCTCATTTGGATGTATTTCCAAGTGGAGAACTAGACAGGTATACACCTCAGAGACCAATGGTTCTGGGATTCTACTGGGTTTCTTCCTTGGGGAAACAAAGAAGATAGGTTAATGGGATGAACTATAGTCCCACTGCTTCAGTGGGTCTTAGACTGCAGATGATAGTAATAAATCTCTCTCTCCCTCTATTTTAGATTATCCTCACTCTTAACTACCAACTATGCTGGTCTTGGTAGTTACCTGGTAGCATGGACAGATTCTCATCCTTGAGGAATCTGTGTGGATTCATCCCAATATTTGTCTTTGTTTCTGTTTGAGTTTATTTTTTGCTGCTATAATAGAATGCCATGGACTGATTAATTTATAATGAACAAAAGTTTGACACATAGTTTTGGAGTATGGGAAGTCTAAGCATGATGTCAGCATCTGGGAAGGGCCTAGTCCCATGGCAGAAGGGATCTGGTGGCAAGAGAGCATGAGTGGAGAGGAGAAAGGAAGGAAAATAAGGGAAGAGGTAAAGGATGGGAGCCAAAATTATACTTTTTTTTTTCTTAAGTTGGAATAAATTTTAATATTTAAATACAAAGTGAGTCCCCCCCCCTTTTTACACATAGGTCTAATAGCCAAAATGTACAGAGGAAATGAGCCCCTGCTTTGTTCTTCATAATCCACATTGTCCCCATTTTGTGGCTGAAGTTGCCATCAGCCTCCCCTTTCTCCAGTATACATTGAAAATCTTGGTTCTTTACACTACAGATGTAATGCACTTTGTCATTTTTATATTATGTGCATGTCCCTCCCCAACAAATCTCTCTATTCTTTTTAAAAATATATTTATTTTTTAGATGTAGATGGACACAATATCTTTATTTTATTTATTTATTTTTATGTGGTGCTGAGGATTGAACCCAGGCCCTCGAATGTGCCAGATGAGTGCTCTACCTCTGAGCCACAACCCCAGCCCCTCCATTTCTTTATTTCTTTCTTTTTTTAAAAAAATTTTAGTTGTAGGTGTACACAAAAACCTTTAGTTTATTTTTATGTGGTGCTGAGGATCAAACCCAGAGCCTCATGTGTGCTAGCCGAGCACTTTACTACTGAGCCACAATCCCAGCCCCCAAATCTCCATTGTTTATAAGGGAAAAAAAGTCATTAATGGTCAGGAATCCTTCCCTCCCATTACGGGGCATGAGTTTCTACCGGGGCATGAGTTTCTACCCTATAGTGGGGTAGTGAGGAGATCTTCTAGTTTGGAGCAATTTACTGGAAAGGGTAGGGTATCCAGGGCTGGAATAACCATCTGCACAGTTGTTTTCTGGTATCAGAATGAGGACAAGAAAAAATAGGACAGCATGCAAATTGGGAGTCTCTTCATGAGACCATTAGGTTAGAATCCTTCCTACCAGGTTTAGATCAGTGTCAGTGTGCCAAAGTTAAAAAAAGAAACAAAAACCTTACTAAGTTATCAGCAGTCCAAACATAATTGAATTTTACATTTCTTTCAAAGACAGGTCAACTATAGCAGTAATAATCTGCTCTTTCCAGGAAAGGAAGGTATAGCTCCTCCCCTTCCTACTGACAGCCTAGTGTTCAGCCCTAAGTGTATCTGCTGCTGCCACCATTGCTGCTCTTGCTCCATTTGCAATGTCTCAGTCTTGAATACAACAGGAAGAACCAGGATCATAAAGAAAGTGGTCCCAGTCTACAAGGCTTCCCTGGAAAACCTGTACATTTTTTTTGAGACACAAAGAGGGAAAGATCAAAAGTGGCTTTCACTGTGGACCATATCCTCTTAGGGAACATCTCTATCAGATCCCAGAGTCTCTCTGACAAGGTCTCCTCAGTCTTCTGCCTTACCTTTAGGGAGTAATTCATTAGTGAACTGGGGATCCATCAGTAGTTGCAGCATAAACATCCTTTCATCAGGAGCTTTCTCCCTAGGTGGACATTGTTAAAAATGTTCCACTATAGTAAATATAACACACAAAATAATTTGAAATCTTTAGTGTTCTTTTTTTTTTTTTTTTAGGGTACTGGGGATTGAACCCAGAGTTACTTAACCACTGAGCCATATCCTCAGCCCTTTTTATTTTTTTATTTTGAGATGGGGCCTCTATAAGTTGCTGAGGTTGGCTTTGAACTCTAGATCCTCCTGCCTTAGCCTCTGAGGCGCTACAGTTATATGCACCCATCCTTTAATGTTCAGTTGTATGTTATATTAAAGATGAAGATATAATTGGCTAGTTGTCAGATTAGAATGTCTATGTGCAAATAATTTGATTTAAAATTAGAATTTCTAATTCAATATGAACAACCTCAGACAGGTACAAAAAATGACCCTCCTTGAAATGTAATTTGGTCCGCTAAATTTGAATATAGTTCATTTTACTAGCTCTATGTGTAACTGATTTTCACACAGATTCTTTTCACAAAAATTCTGTTCACATATTTTATTTTTTTCTCTTTTGTACCCAAGACATGCCTAATCAGTGTAATCCAGTCTTGCAAAGAATGGAAATATCCTTGGCTGGTAGAATATTGAGTCTAAGGTAGAATTATGATTGAGTTTAAGAACAGCTGTCCAATACTGTGATGAGAAGACCAAGATTTTATACTTCATTATGTCCCTTAATACATGAGATTGGCATGGAAGGTACATGTATCCTTTAAGGTACAGGTAGTAGCTATATTAGAAAGGATCATTAAGGACAGATTTGTGCTGGAATGTGCTAGTCAGCTTTACATTATTGTAACAAGTTACTGTGATAAATCAAATTAAAAAGAAGAAAGATTTATTTTGACTCACAGTTTTGGGGGTTTCAGTCCATGACTGATTATGCAGTATATCATGGCAGGAACATGAGTGGAGGCCCATCACCTAATGGCAAGGAAGCAAAAAAGAGAAAGAAGGAGCTGTGTCTCAGTATTCCCTTCAAGGGCACACTCCCAGTGGCTGGAAGTCCTCCCACTAGGTTCTACCTCTCAAAGATTCTACCATCTCCCTATAGCACCATGGGTTAGGGACTAAGTTTTTAACATGTGGGCCCTTTAGGAACTATAGCTTAGAGAAAGGATGAATTATTGACAAGGAAAGTAAAATGCCTTAAGTAAGTCTACTACTCACAAACAGTAGGATACTTTTCCTGAACTCACATTTCATTGGACCTTATTTTGCTTCATAAGGTAGAGGGACAGTAATTCCCAGAGATACCCTTCCCATCAGTCATCAAAAGCCATCACAATCAGTAGCTAGAATTCCAGATTACACTTTTGTATTTTCGTGATACTAGTGACAATTTCTTAAATATAGTATTACAGAGAGTTTGTGCCTGATTATAAGGTAGACTCTGAAGAAATAATCTTATTTACTGTCTATAAACCTAAATGTTAATTAGAAAATTTCTAGAAGAATATGCACAGTATTTGTCCCTGGAGTGCAGAATTAAGGGTATGAATAAGATCAACATCATTTTGATGTTGCCTGTGAGGATTTCTCTGACGTTTAATAAAATTTTACTAATTTACTTGTAATTTTAATTTTCATCTCTTTTTACCATTACATCATTAGTTCTAGTCCTCATCATTGATCAGCACTTTTAAATTTCTTTCTCATTTTTTACCTTCAAAACATTTTTGTCTGATATATGTGCCGCTCTTTCCCAAATGGAAAATTTTGGTGTACACTCAGATTGAGCTATCTTGACTATCATAGAAAGAAATTTTGTAGAGGATAACAGCAACCTGACCTTTTCTATGTTGTATGCCTGTAGAACACAAGCATTTAGATTAAAATGATGCAATATTTAGTTTTATGTGTGAATTATGAGTTCTACTCTTTCCCCTCTGCCCCTCAAACTTTTCTTACAACATGTAACTTTTAGTGTTTGTTTTAAAAATAAAACTGTTGCTTTATTTCGATGTGTTCTTACCCAGCTCATGATTTCTTATATTAAAATTTTTGTCCTGAAGGTGGTGCTAGAGTCACACTTCATTCTGATATAGTGTAGAAAAAATAAATTCTTTTCAGTGTGAAAATAATATCACATTTTGTAATATTTTTATGTTTAATGTCTATATAAAAACAGCATATATGAATATAAGATAATCAGTAGATCACTCTGCTTTATACTTAAGAAAAAGAAAATAGCAGGACAGGAAATTCTTTGTTTTCATATAAAGACTTGTTTTTTCATATACTTTGGAAGAAGCATTAATGATATTTTTAAGGGCTTGTATTGTACTTATTTTCCAGACAACCCTAGAAGAGTAAGTACCATTATTATCTTTTTTTTTTCAAATAGTAATCAGGATTAGGAGAATAACTTGCCTATACTTAATATTGCAGTAGGTGGCAATGAAGAGTCAGAAGGTAGATGAGAATGTAACCCAGATCTGGTAGAATTAAGAGCTCTTCTAATATCATTACATTGCCGTAGACTATTAGAGCATCACATAAAAGCAAATATGTCAAGATTCATTTGTAGACTGATAAGGGTGAAATGAGATGCCCACTTAGGTATCATAGTAATGCATTTCTAAATACGTAAAATTTAATTTCAGTCTGTGGCTGTGCCAACCAATGTTGTCACAGTTACTCCTGTAAAGCCGGCAAATACTGTATCTACCTTGAAGACTTCAAGTGTGGGATCATCATCTACCCCTTCAAATGAACCTAATCTGAAAGCAGAGAATTCAGCAGCTGCTCAGTCTGATCTTTCTCCGGTGAGCTCTCACTTACACCTTGCATTAATGCAGTTCCTTACCATTGTTCTTGATTCTTCTTTGCTAGCTAATAATTGTGATTATTTTTCCATATGTAGACAATGCTAGAAAACGTGAAGAAATGTAAGAACTTCCTGGCAATGTTAATAAAACTAGCATGCAGTGGATCACAGTCTCCAGAAATGGGGCAGAATGTGAAGAAGCTGGTAGAACAACTTTTGGTAAGTTAGTACTATAAAATCTTGCAAGGTTTATCTGTTGAAAATTGGAAGTATCTTTCTATTTATTTATCTATCTATATTTTAAAATATTTTCTTAGTTGTAGACGGATACAATGCTTCTATTTATTTACTTATTTTTATGTGGTGCTGAGGATTGAACCCAGTGCTTCACACATGCGAGGCAAGCACTTTATGGACTGAGCCACAATCCCAGCCCTCTCTATATATTTTTAAAAATATTTTTTAGTTGTAGATGGACACAATACCTTTATTTTATTTTCATGTGGTACTGAGGATTAAACCTAGTGCCCTCCACATGCAAGGAGAGCACTCTACCAATGAGCTACAACCCCAGCCCTCTCTATATTTTTAATGATGTTATTTTAAAGGTACTTCTTGATAAACCTTCGTTTTGCATCTTCTTCTTCTTATTTTTTTTAAGAAGCTGAGTCCATTGAGGCATTTTATTTGTATTTCTTTTATATCCCTAGAAAAAGTATCCCAGGATTTTCCCTACAGTGTGAAAAAAAATTTTTTTTAAAACAAATTCTTTGCTTTTTAAAATTTTTTTGTGGTGATGAAGATCAAACCCAGTGCTTCATATGTACTAGGTAATCACTTTACTACTGAGCTACACCCCAGTCCCATGTGTGAAAAAGTTTTTGTCTTGATACTTCATAGTCCATGATGCCAGCTGAGGTTGTCAGTAGAATGAAACTACACTGACAAAATGGGAGCAGATTATTCTGCCATTTTTCTAGGTCTTTGAGCTGTACATCAGATCTGGGGCTGATCACTCCACACTGGTTTAACCTACCTTTGGGGTTCACAACAATTTTCTGAGCTCTGTGATTATCAGTGATTTCAGATTCACCAGTGTAAGCATGCTTCATCATCACAGTTAGAAACTGGACAATAACTTTGGAGCATGGCCTAATTAGGACCTGGTGTTCATCTCTCTTTTTGGCATTGTTGATGCTCTTGAGAGCATGGGCCTGTACATTCATGCACACTACCTGGTGGCAAGGAAAGATGGAGAAAGAGAATGGGAGGGGCTGGTTTTACTTCTTAAAAGCTTTGTAATGATGATAAAATTTAGACAAATCCCAGCCCTTCTTAAAAGTTTTTTGAGATGGGATCTAAGTTGCTTAGGGCCTCTGTAATGCTGAGACTGGCTTTGAACTTGCAATCCTCCTGCCTCTGCCTCCTAAGCCCCGGGGATTACAGGCTTGGGACAACTCTGCCAGTTGCATTCCTTTTCTTAATACTGCTTTTTTTTTTTTTTTTTGCATATATAACATGATATTTTGATACATATTATTTTTTCTATACCAGCCTTGTTTCCCTTCTCTTAAAAAAAAGGCCTTGGAGAGAAGGTTGACTCTTTGGTTCATTAGGGAAAAAAACCTTTTTTTATAATATAGAATGCTTCACTAACTTGCATGTCATCCTTGCTTGGGGACTGTTGCTAATTTCTTTATCATTTCAGTTTTAGTATATTTGCTACCAAAGCAACCATGGAAAATGTCACTAGAATTGCAGAGTGCCAGAAAGCCAGCTATCAATAAATGATGAAATTAATTTCTCAGACTTCCAAACACCAAGCTGTAGGACTTGTGGAAGTTAATTAACATTTTTAGGCCTTAGTTTCCTTGTAAGATGAGAAGAGTAAATGTGATAATTTCTGAGGTTTCTACAAGTGCCAAGTATCTTTTAGCCACCATATTATATATCCTTGATCTTTTATATCCTCTTTCAGTTAAAATACTCCATATAATATAGGATGGAGTAGAAATTTTCATATATTTCATTTGTGCTTAAGACGTATACTGGGAATATAATAGGTAAACATTATTTTGGATTTCTTTTTTTAATATCTATTTTTTAGTTTCAGTTGGATACAATACCTTTATTTTATTTATTTTTATGTGGGGCTGAGGATTGAAACCAAGTCCTCGAACATGCTAGGTGAGCGCTACACTGCTGGGCCACAACCTCAGCCCCCTATTTTGGATTTCTAAACTGTTCATAATTTACAGTTTTCTATGATCAAATAATTAATATTTTTGTGTATTTATTATATAAATGTGGTCACTTTTTCCCAGTATATGTTTTTTTCAAATATTATCCAGGAAAACAAGCATAGTTTATTCAGATGTCTTCTTTATGACTTTTAAAAATGCTTCCTATCAGGCATTAAAAATAGAGCATATTTAAAGTTAGTTTTTCAGTTGGGAAAGTATTTTAATTTTATATATTTAGAAATTTAAGTCATATGAACAATTTTATACTTTGGATGATTTTGAGTACATTTTGAAAAGTAAACATTGGGTTTTTGCTTTTTCCTTTTCAAAGTATTTTAATTTTGAAAGTAAATATGACTTGTTCCTCAGAAATGAAATGTCCTAGATGGAGAGTTGTAATGAAAAAGAACATAGATCGCATAAAACATTTTAATGTTTCTAATGCAAAAGATTTGTGTGAATTTTGTGGACAGATAACAATAGTTAGGAATTAAGCAAATATTCTTTCTAACTTAAGATAAATAGTTCTCAAACATTTGGGTCTCAGGATAGCTGTATATTCTTTTTTGGGGGCATGCAGGTACTAGGGATTGAACTTAGACACTTTTTTGCTAGTAAGCCACATCCCTAACCGTTTTAATTTTTTTGAGACAGGGTCTCCGTGTTTTTTTTTTTTTTTTCGTTTGTGTGTGTGTGTGTGTTCTAGGGATTGAACCCAGGACTTTGTGCATGCAAGGCAAGCACGCTCAACTGAGCTATATCCCTAGCCCAAGAGACAAGGTCTCAATAAAAATTTTTATTTTTTTAATATAGTTGTAGATAGCATGCCTTTATTTATTTTATGTGATGCTGAGAATCAAACCTAGTGTCTCACACATGCTAGGCAAGTGCTGTGCCACTGAGCTACAGCCGCAGCCCTCAATAAGGTTTTTACAGCCTTACCAAGTTGCTGAGGCTGGCATTGAACTTGATATCCTCCTTTCTCAGCCTCCCAAGTTGCTGGGATTATAGGTATGTGTCACTGTACCTGGCAGGATGCCTGTATATTTTTAAAAACTGGGGACTCCTCAAGGGATTTTATTTTTTGTGGACCTGAAATTAAAACAGAAAAGTTTAAAATTATATTTATTTTAAAATAATAATAAACCCTTTATATATCCATATAAATAACATTTAAATAAAAGCTGTAGTTTTCAAAACAAAATTGAGAAAAATGACATTGCTTTGCATTTTGTAAATATTTTTAATGTCTGACTTAAATAATAGGAAGTTGGATTCTCAGGCCTGCTTCCACATTTACTTTACTTTGTGATGTGTTATTTTGTTAGGTATTAGGAGAATGACTGGTTTTTGTGTGTTTTTTGTAATAGTATGCATTGGTCATTTGGAAAATGTTGACTAATTGAGTTATGTTATACAGATCTTCCAAATGTTTTCACATACTTTATACTTTATTTAAGATACCAAATATCATGTTCATCAATTTCCCAAATGATCTTGTCAAGAGTTTTTTTTTTTTTTTAAAGTTTTGGGAAGCTATCAGGTTAGGAGAAGTCATTATATATTTTTCCAAATTTATGCCATGGGTGGTGGTGTATGCCTGTAATCCCAGGGACTGGGGAGGCTGAGGCAGGAGGAACATAGTTCAAAGCCAGCCTCTGCAACTTAGTGAGGCCCTAAGCAACTGAACAAGACCCTGTTTTTAAACAAAATATAAAAAAAGGGCTGGAGATGGGACTGGAGTTGTGGCTTAGTGGTAGAACACTTGCCTAGCATACATGAGGCAGTGGGTTTGATCCTCACCACCACAAAAAAATAAAATAAATATATTGTGTCCACCAAAAACTAAAAAACAAGAATTTTTTTTTTTTTTTTTTTTTTAAGGGGCTGGGGATATGGCTCAAGCAGTAGTGCGCTCACCTGGTATGCGTGCGGCCTGGGTTTGATCCTCAGCACCACATACAAACAAAGATATGTGTCCACTGAAAACTAAAAAAAATAATAAATATTAAAATTCAAAAAAATATTTTTTTAAAAAAAGGGCTAGGGATTTGGCTCAGTGGGTAAATATCTCTGGGTTCAATCCCCAGTACTGAACAAACAAACAAATTATTATTTTGTCTTGGGAGCTTTAATTTTTATCATTAACAATAAATACTATCAATTGCTTTCCTCATAGAAATGGAGTTCATTTTATTTGTTTTTGAGAAAGTATTTTCTAAATATCCAAGTCTGAATAACCACAGTTGTTTCGTAATTCTTTCTAGTAAAAATGGAAAAAAAGCTGCTAATTTAGCTAGTAATTCAATCATAAACTACTTTTCTGTGAGCATCTTTCTTTGGCCTGCAGTAGAAGTCCTTTATGTGTGGCCTCCATTTTGTTATCTACAATATTAAAATGATATCTGTCTACTGAAGAGTTGAGATTTAATAATACTAACTTTTACTATATTAAGAATGTTTTATTTTTTTATTTTATTATTTTTTAAAAATTTTAATATTTATTTTTTAGTTTTCGGCAGACACAACATCTTTGTTTGTATGTGGTGCTGAGGATCGAACCCGGGCCGCACGCATGCCAGGCGAGCGCACTACCACTTGAGCCACATCCCCAGCCCTCAAGAATGTTTTAGCTGGGGGCTGTGGTACATGCCTGTAATCCCAGCGGCTCTGGAGGCTGAGATAGGAGGATTGGGAGTTCAAAGCCAGCCCCAGCAATTTAGCGAGGCACTAAGCAATTCAGTGAGAACCCTGTCTCTAAGTAAATAAAATACAAAATAAAAATAGGGCTGGGGCTGTGGTTCAGTGGTTGAGTGCCCCTGAGTTCAATCTCTGGTACCTGCACACCCCCATCACCAAAAAAAAAAAAAAAAAAAAAAAAAGAGAATGTTTTAAAGTAAAACTAACATATAATTTTTTTCATAACTATAAATGCACAGCAGTGTCGAGTATGATGACAACTATTTCACTTTGCTACTGCTTCTTCCGATTAGTTTTACATGTTCTTGTTTTTACAGCTTTAGGGTATATTTCAACAGTGAAAAATGCAAAAAAGATTAGTATTAATGTAAAAATATTTTAAACTTTACAGATCCCTGAAGTGCTTAGAATATAAAATAATAAGTAAACATTCCTAAGTTCTTTGGGACAGCTATTATGGACTCAGTATTACTCTAAAAATATAATCTTAGCTTAAGATAATTAATAATTATAGAAACAAAATAAAAACTTCAAAATCCTCCAGATAACTTCTTCTTTCTATCCTAAGAAAATCCTGTGTCTTTACTTCTTAATTGTTCTTGAAAGATGTAATAATGTAGCTCTTCTCTCACTTTTTTGTTTTACTGGAATGTCCTCCACCCCCACAAGAAGAAAAATCATTCCTTCAATGTATTCTCTTTCAATATACATTTCTATTATTTAGATTTACTAATTTCTCTGGTGAATGAAAAAAATGCTCCCATGTAATGATGGACTTGTGAAAAGCTTCAAATCTTTGCCTCCCTTCTTTATTTAATTGTGCAGTGCTGAGGATCAATCCTAGGGACTCATGCATGCAACCAAGCACTGAGCTATACCCCCAGAGTTTGCTGCTTTTATCTTTAAATTAAATTAAATTTTTCTTTAAAAGACAGGGTCTTCGTATGCTGGCCAGGCTGACCTCAAACTCTTGTGCTCAAGTGATCCTCCTTCTTTACCCTTATGATTTTAACTGGGACTACAGTTGTGCATCACCGTCCCTAGCTTTGCCTATTCTGAAAATTTGTAGACCTATGTGTTTTCTTTCTCCCATTCTTTAGGATGCAAAAATTGAAGCAGAAGAATTTACAAGGAAATTGTACGTTGAACTGAAGTCTTCACCTCAGCCTCATCTAGTTCCTTTTCTTAAGGTAGAGTCACATTCTTTGAAGAAATTATATGGATTAGATTTCTTTAAAATAATTTGAGGGGCTGGGGATGTGGCTCAAGCGGTAGCGTGCTCACCTGGCATTCATGCGGCCCAGGTTTGATCCTCAGCACCACATACAAACAAAGATGTTGTGTCCACCAAAAAATAAAAATAAATAAATATTAAAATTCTTTAAAAAAAAATAATTTGAAACCTGAATATTCAACATGACAGTAATTCAGTGTGAAGATATAACAATGTGAGAAGGAACTTCAGTACTTTTGTAAACTGTAAGGCTCAGTCATAGTATTGTTTTCATTTGAACATTTTGAGAAAACAGGAGTAATATCTCATTCGTGAATATAATGTTATATTGTTTAACAATTGTACAGGAATACATTCAAATTCTTGTGATTGTGAGAAAATAGGGTTTTCTAATTTGTCCAAATTTCATGTTCTCTTAGAGTGATAAACCATAATAGTGCCAAATTTGGTGGGAAAATTAGAATTTAAAAAATTAATTTATATTGTTAGACATAACCTATGGTTTATTGAAGTATATAGAATCTGGATTGCAGTAGCTTGGATAATAGGAGCTTATTTTTGCAGACTTAAAAATATCCCATTTATATTCTCAGAAGTTAAAAAGGAATTAAATTGAAATGTATAAAGTCATTAAAGAGTCTGGGCTGTAATGAACCAAAAAGCCATGTTTTTTTTGGGTGGGGGTGGGGTTATTGAATCAAGGGATGTTTTACTACTGAGCCACATCCCCAGCCCTTTATAATATTTTATTTAGTGACAGGGTCTCTTGAATTGTTTAGGGCCTCACTAAGTTGCTGAGACTGGCTTTGAATTCATATTGTCCTCTGCCTCAGCCTCCTGAGCCACTAGGATTATAGGCTTGTGTGCCACTGCACCTGGCCTTTTAATATTTTATTTTGAAACCAGATCTTGCTAAGTTGTTTAGGGTTTCACCAACTTGTAAAGGTGACCTTGAGCTTCTGATCCTTCTGCCTTAGCCTCCCAGGTTGCTGAGATGACAGGTGTGCACCACCATGCCTAAGTCATCCCATAAATTTTGACATAATAGAATGAGGAGTTGCCTTTTGAAATTTTTGGGTTAGTTGTCTAGGGGAGATGTAGGAGGCTTTAAAAACTCCTTTTGTTGCTTCATGAAAGAGAAGTGGAAAGGAAGATACAAGCATCCTGTTTTCATAAGATGTTTTAACACCAGAAAGTATTCCTGAGTAGGTAGCTAAATTGATTAGGATAAGTCATGTGATATGAAGTGTAACTAAAGAGACTGAGAATGTATTAGCCAGAGAAGACTTGATCTGGGGAAATGAAGTCAAAGGATCATTATATATTTTAAGCACATATGTATAAAAGAGATTTGTCCTTTACACTTCTAGAATCCATAACTAGGATTGGATAAATTTGCCTAAAAAGATGATGAGCTATTTGTGAAACGATTCATACTCTTTTCTGTATGACCCATTTGTCCACTTGATTGAGAAATTAGAGGCTTTTCTTCCTGAATCCCTTTCATTGGAAAGGTCTTCAGCTCTAGGTACTGCATTTCATAATGATGACTCACTCTCTTTGAGTATATGTGTGTTTTGTACTTATTGTTTATACTGTGAAGGAGAAGGAGGAAAATTTATGTAGCAGATGTTGTTAGTTAGCTATCGATTACTATAACATATACCTGAGATGTTTAGACTTTTAAAGAGAAACATTTTGTCACACAGTTCCAGTCCATGATCAGTGGGTCCCATTGCTTTGGCCCTCTGTGAGGCAGTACAGTGTCAGGAGGACATGGCAGAGTGAAACTGCTAACCTCATGGCTTGGTGATGAAAGGAAGAAAGAAGAAAAGACTAAGCCCCACAATCCACTTTGAAGGCATGGTTCAAATAACCCAAAGAGTAGGCCCCACCTCTTAAAATTTCTGCTGTCTCTCAGTAGCAACATGCTGGGGCTGGGGATCAGATCTTTAACACATGGGTCTTTCAAGGACATTTAACATCCCAAGCAGCCAGGCGTGGTGGCATCCACCTATAATTCCAGCAACTTGGGAGGCTGAGGCAAGAGGATTGCAAGTCTGATGCCAGCTTCAGCAATTTAAGCAAGACCCTGTTTCAAAATAAAAATTTAAAAGGACTGGGGATGTGGCTTAGTGGATATGCCTGGGTTCAATCGTGAGTAAATCCACCCCCTCAAAGAAAAAAAAAATCTAAACCATAACAGATGCTCTGCTAGATCCTTTACGTATAATTTTGGAGCTAAGTAGTAGTTTCCATTTTAGAGAGGACCATTTAAATCTTCTAACATTATTTTTTAAAATCAAATTTACAGGCCTAGAATTTAGGCTGTTTTACCTGTTGCTAGATAACATTACCTGTAAATTACAAATGTTACTATGAAGGATTTGCACTTTGTATCCATGTTTTTTAAAGAGAGAGAGAGAGAGAGAGAGAGAGAGAGAGAGAGAGAGAATTTTTTTAATATTTATTTTTTTTAGTTTTTGGCGGACACAACATCTTTTTTGTATGTGGTACTGAGGATCGAACCCGGGCCTTTCGAATGCCAGGCGAGCGCGCTACCACTTGAGTCAGGTCCCCAGCCCTGTGTCCATTTTTTTTTTAAAGGATCTTTCTTAGACTCTTTTCTTGAGAGAATTTCCCTGCCCCCATCCCTGAGAGCTTTTGGGGGTTGGGTATTACATAGGGATGAAGGAATTAACATTTTAGTTTAACTCTGGCCGGGTAATGAAAAGATAATTAATTCAAATATTCATTTGCATTGTCTCTCTTATTATTGAATATTTCTTTTCAATTATAGTTTTCTGAGAATCTCCTGTTAGAGTCCCAGTTTAAACTTACTTAAATCATTTTTCCATGTATTTCCAGCTGTTTGTTTTTTGCCATTTTCATATTTTGGAAAAAAGTTTTTGAAGGGTTTTCTGCTTTCCTTCGTTACTATCTATCTCTATCTCTATCTATCTGTGTGTGTGTGTGTGTGTGTGTGTGTGTGTAAACTGTGCTTTTGCTTTTATTTATTTTTTATTTATTTATTTTTGATACTGGGGATTAAATCCAGGGGCACATAACCACTGAACTACATCTCCAGCCCTTTTTTATTTTCTACTTTGAGACAGGGTCTTGCTAAGTTGCTGAGGCTGGCCTCAGAGTTGCAATCCTCCTTCTTCAGACTCTCAAGTTGCTGGGATCCAGGCGTGCACCACTCTGCCTGGTTTATTTTTTTAAAAAATTTTATTCTTTGAGTATTTCCATTGTTTCTAACTCTTAATAAGCAATGTGACTGAATTTTAAGTGTCACAATAAGCAAATCTTACCAAACAGCTCATGAAGATAACCTACCATTTTTGTATTTTCATATCTTTTTTTTTTTCATTTTTACAAACAAAAATCCCAGGAGTGAAAAGGCAAAATCTACAGTTTTTCACTTGAATTGTCTTTGTTCTTTTAGTAAAAGATACAAAGATAAATACTTGACTCAAAATTTAGTCAGAAAATATGCTAATAACTCAATTAAGAAAATTGTTTTAGATTGTAAAAATCCATTTGTTTGTATTAGCTCTATTTCAATGTAAAGACAATTTCTATCCAAAGTTTTTAAGTTATTTTACAAGAAATTCTGCTGCATTGTAAATTTATGGCTACTAAAGTCAGCAATGATCTTTTAAAGAGTTTAGATGAATAGAATACAGAGAAATATGATAGTGTTTTTTTTAATTTGTTCTTTTTAGTTATACATGACAGTAGAATGTATTTTTACATATTATACATACATGGAGTATAACTTCCCTTTCTTGTGGTTGTACACGATGTGGAGTTACACTGATTATGGATAGTGTTTTATTTTACCAAGTTGGTAATTGAGATATCCAAAATAAGTTTTATACTAAAAATGATAATTTCACATTGAAAAATCACTTTTGGGTTTTAAATTGTATCTTATACTGATTGGATAAAATAGGTTTTCTCAACTGAAACACTTGATGTAGTTTTGATTTGCTTTATGTTATAAAGATGAGAGAGAAGTGTTTTTATGTGTAACTTATTTTCAGTATTTACTTCTTTTTCTTCATGTTTCCAGAAAAGTGTTACTGCCTTACGACAACTTCTGCCTAATTCCCAGAGCTTCATTCAGCAGTGTGTTCAGCAGACTTCTGGTGAGGTGGTTATTACCACCTGTACCTCAACAGCAACACCTCCTGTGGCAACAACTACAGTTTCTTCAGCCCAGTCTGAAAAGCCCATCATTGTTTCTGGAACAACAACATCTAGAACTGTATCTGTGCAAGCTCTGAATCCACTTGCTGGTCCAGGGGGTGCAAAAACTGGAGTTGTGACACTACATTCTGTGGGTCCAGCTTCTGTACCAGGAGGAACAACAGCTGGAACTGTTTTGCTTCAGACTTCAAAACCACTTGTGACATCAGTACCAAATACAGTAACAAATGTCTCACTTCAACCTGAGAAACCAGTAGTCTCTGGAGCAGCAGTAACACTGGCTCTTCCATCAGTAACTTTTGGAGAAACTTCAGCTGCAGCTCTTTGTATTCCATCTGTGAAACCTGTCATTTCTTCTGCTGGGACCACACCTGACAAACCTGTCATTGGCACTCCAGTCCAAATCAAACTTGCCCAGCCGGGCCCCCTTCTTTCACAGCCAGCTGGTGTTCCACAGGCGGTTAAAGTCAAGCAATTAGTGAGTAAAATTTTATTTTTCCTCAGTTACTTATTTGGAAAGTTTCAGACATTCAGAAAATTGGCAAGACTAGTAAAAAACTGGCAAGACTATATATCCTACCAAATTTGACAGTTAATTTTTAATCTCATTTGCTTCATCTCCTTGTCTGTAGTCACATGCACAAAAACACATTTTTTTTTCCTAAATCATTTTTGAGAATTGGCTGCAGAAGTTGTGACAGTGCATTCCCCCAAATACTGTGTCTCTTAACAAAAAAAATTGTTTTTAAACATTAGCAATTCATATCATACATGAGACATTAATATTGGTACAGTATTTCCCACTTGTCCCAATAATGTTTCCTGTTCTTGCTTCTAGTGAAGAATTTCTTATTACATTTAGTTATCACTTTTTTAATCTAGAACAATTCTCCAGTTTTTTGTGGTTGTTCATTATGTTATAATATTTTAAGTGCCTGGGCTAGTTGTTTTATACTGTCCCTTTGTTTTGTATTGCCCAATAGCTAGGGCTTTAAATAGGTGATAGTATGATAACATTTCTTTTTTTTTCAAAAAAATGCTGAGGAAGACAGGTGAACGGATAAATAAGTTGTATTTTTTCCTAAATTTGATCACTTGGGGGATTCTTAGGTGAGAGAAGGAAATTTTAGCAGTTTATTGATTAGTTGATATCTAGAATGTTCTGCTTTATTCAGGAGAAGACAGATTTTGTGAGAAGACTGTGTGAGTATTGTTAGCTTTTGGGAGAGAGTACATGGTTTTTCTTGTAAAGTTCTTCCCTTCTTTATACCATAACAGTTTGCTTTCTTTTGATTTTTGGTGATTGCCCATGTTCTTTTTTGTAAGCCTTTGTGTTAGAGGTTGTGTTTTGAAAATTTTTAGTTCATTGTTCCTTGGAATGTAAACTATGTGTATACTCACCACCCTTGTTTGCAGATCAGAATTAGAGGCTAATATCTATGGATTATTGTCTTCTGAGGTAGAGGGCTGCTTTGGACATAGAATCAAAAGAGAAGATAAGCCAGGCCCGGTGGCTCATGCCTATAATCCCAGCAGCTTCAGAGGTTGAGGTAGGAGAACTGAGAGTTCAAAGCCAGCCTCAGCAACGGTGAGGCGCTAAGCAACTCAGTGAGACCCTAATAAAATGCAAAAAAAGGCTAGTGATATGGCTTAGTTGTTAAGTGCCCCTGAGTTCAATCTCTGGTAACTAACATTCCCCCCCACACACAAAAAAAGGGGGAAGATAAGGTACCCAGAATTGTAGGGAGTCTTAACTTTTGTATAGCTGGGAAGTAATAGTAATTTCCTATGCGTGAATCTTTTTTTAGCCCTTCCTATTCTCGGTCTGATTTTCAAATACACCTGCAGTGCAAGATTTCTCTGTTTGCCTCAGAGATAGAGCAACATTTTACATTTTTTCCAAGCCCCATATATCCAGCTTTATTAAAGATTCTTTTCATAAACATGAGATATTTCAAGTAGGACATGGGTAAGCAATTGTTAAAAGTCTACAGCAACTTTCAAACTCCTTTCTTGGGTAGACTACCAAAATCAGAAAGTACCATAAAACCATCAAAAAGTCATCAACTGATGTTCTGAATAGGGAAAGTTTAGAGTGAGGATTGGCATTTCATATTTAACCCTGATTTTCAGGAAATGAAATGAAAAAGGCAGAATTATCAATCTGAATATCATTAATGTAGAAAAGGAACTAATGTTCTTTTGAGGGGCACTATCTCAGTGATGTCACTGGAAAGTTCAGATTGCTTGACATATGGGTAAAACCAATTTTGGGGAGTCATGTCCCTACATGTCTCTGGGTTCAGAGGAGTAAATCCACACTGATAGAGAGGGAGAGGAGAACATCAAGATAAATTTGAGTTTTTCCACACCACAAGGCATTTGTGTCAAGGTGACTGTATGTGTCAGTGTTAGGGAATCCCTCCTCCTGGGAGCCAAGAGGAAATCTCTCAAAACTAGTAGGGTAAGGTGTTTTCCCTACAGCAACTCAATTTTGGAGACATTCTATTAGTGACCTATGTTACTTCCCCCAAAACAATGAAATGTTCTGTTTTAATCAGCTTATTTTTCACTGCTACAACCAAAAGACCTGACAAGAATACTGAAGAGGAGGAAAAGTTTATTTTGGGGCTCACGTTTTCAGAGGTCTCAATCCATCGATGGCCAGCTCCATTCTTGGGGCCTGAAGTGAGGCAGAACATCTTGGCAAAAGAGTGTGGTGGAGAAAAGCGGCTCAGGACATGGCCACCAAGAAACAGAGAGCTCTCCTGACCATACACAAAACGTACCCCAAAGGCATACCCCAGTGACCTATGCCCTCTAGCCACACCCTACCTGCCTACAGTTACCACTCAGTTAATTCCTGTCAGTGGATTAATGCACTGATTTAAAGCCGTCATAACCCAATCTTTCACCTCCTAAAACCTCTTGCATTGTCTCACACTAGAGCTTTAGGGGACACCTCACATCTAGATTCTAACATATCGTGTGCTAACAATATAGTTTTTAAAAAAAGGCAAAACAAAGTTCTGCATTTTTATGAAACTTGGTTAAAAAAAATAGTATTTTAAACTGTTCAGTCACTAGAAGTACACCATCATCAAAAATGTGCATCCTTCACTCCGCATCTCTAGCACCGTCAGCTTTCTGTGCTTGTCTGTTTTAAGGTATCTCCATCTTCTGCAGTTATTGCCATCCTGGCCAGCATCATGTTTTCACTTGGATACCTTCTCTCCCTTCTTTACCGGGCCTTTTTAGGCTTGAGCTCTGGCTCTGGAGGAGCAGGAGTTTGCGGATATTCTCTGGTTCATTCTTCAACTTGACTTTGTTAGCATCCCCGGCAGCCTTTCTCTTGGGCATGGATGGGGATGACAGCCGGACACAGGCACTGGATGAGGGGATGCCATAGTGTGTGGCTTTGGTTGGTGGTTGGGGAGTAGCTTTGGTTGGTCTGGGAGTTGTTCTTGTTTCTTCTTCTAAAACAAACTTTTTAGAAGCAGTGATTAAAAAATTAAACATTGTTCTGATAAGCCAGGTTTGAGGACCACTGCAACAGAGGAATTACCCCAAGGAAAGGCTTCTTTGGGGAAGAACTGAATAGAATTGAAATCCTTTTTATGGGTCATAACTGATGATTGAACCAATGCTAACTAATCATTATTGACAATCTTGTAGCACATAGGTCCCTAAGGAGAAATAATACTTTGTTAGCTACATAGACTTCTAAGAGCATATTGCTTCTGTGCAGTGGATTTTTAAATTCTTATGAGGAAAAGGCTTGGAGAAAACTAAAGATCCAGAAATTCTAAGTGACCTATCCAGTATTAGTCAGCAAGTAGTGGATTTCAGTCTAAAATCCTGTGACTTTGCCATTAGGGTTTGGTTATGATGCTTCCAGCAGGACCTTCTAGGTTTCTGGAATGTCTTGAAGCAGAAAACTATCCGGTAATATAATAATATCTTGACAGCATTTACATTTTTGGGGTTTAATTTGTTATACATTAGAAATAATTTAAATTACAAAAAAAGGTAACAAAATCTGATGGTAAATTTTAGGGGGATTTTAATTCATACTTTTATTCCTAAAAAAGGTGGTGAAAAATTTAATATTCCACCATAATATTAAATATAAAATGTGAATTTTGCTTTCTTTTTATTTTGATTTGATATGCCTATTCATACCTATCTATTTAAAATGGCAAAATCCACAGTGGCAGGTCACTGAAGATGCCTTGTGAATTTATTGAATAACAGATTTACTTGGTCTAAAAGAACAAAAGCATTTTGTATGGTAATGTATAGAGAGGATAGAACTAGGGTACTCTTTCAAGTCAGCTGATTTAGAAAAATAATATTTTAAGGAAAGTACCAATTTAATCTTAATCCAAAGTGAGGCTTAAAATACTGAAGGTGCTAGAAAAGACTAAAGCATTTTATATACCTTATAAGAAATATGCAAATAATCATTCAAAGTATGAGAGACCACACCAGACCATAGGATCCATGTAACTCAGTATGGTGTAAAGAATATGCATTTGGCTGTCTTTTTTTTTTTTTTTTTTTTTACTACGGATTGAACCCAGGGTTTCTTAACTACTGGGCCACATCCCCAGCCCTTTATTTTTTGAGATAGGGTTTCACTATGTTGCTGAGGCTGGCTTTGAACTTGAAATCTTTCTGCCTCAGCAGATATTCCAGGTATGTTCCACCACACCTGGCTTGGATGACTGTCTAAATATGTCAAGTTTAGAATTTTGGTAATTTATTTCTTTAATTATTTGTGAATTTAAAACTTTTTCCACAATATTTACTTCTCAATTGTAGTAGTTCTTCTGGAGAATTGTATGGCCTGCCTCTTAGGTAAGGTATCTAAATATTATGCTTTCAAGTTATAAGAAAAATATTCTTAAACTATCATTGTAGGGATTAGATTTTACATTATTAATATTTTATCAAAGTATATATTTTTATCTATTAACTGCTTTTACAAAAATGGAGTTTTCACTGCATGCTATCCTTTCTGTCTCATTGATTATTATATATTATACTTGGGGGTTCTGCCAAAGCTTTCATGTAAATTAACTGAAATTGTTCAGTTTCTTTTAGCTGTTTTTCAGTTTACACTCAGATACTTGAAATGTTGAAATATGGCCCTAATAAGTAGTTCTGGGGATTTTACCTAAGAATTCAATTCCTATAAATGACATGTTATTGGCTGCCTATCAGTGTTGGCATAGTAGCTATTATATTATATACTCAAACTAAATATTGAACTTAACATTTTACTTCTAGTTTTTGTTTCAAGGTGGAGAGTGGATGAGTTGGATTATGGGTTACTAAAGCTAGGTAAGATAATTAAGTAGAAACTTTCAGAAGACTTTGCTGAAAAATCTTCCCTTTGATATTTGTGAAAAAAAAAAGTGTTTTACTTGTTTGAGCAAAAGCTAAATTAAATTTCATTTTAATTAGCAAAGCTAATTTAATTTAGAAAAGCTAAATTTTAATTTCAGTCTGTTCGTTTTAAAATATAAATTTTGATAAACATTTTAACTGATTTAAATGAATAAAATAAAAAAACCCCAGATTCACAATATATGCAAATACAATTCATGAATGAGGAAAGTTAATTCAAAATCCCTGACCTCTATTTTTGCCAGAAAGGTGGATAATTTTGGAGAGTAAGCTGAATATTGTTATAGTAGTCTTGCATTTACTTATCCTTAAGTCTCTTTTTTATTTTTTGCTTTCAAGTATTTTTTCCTTTTTAAAATATACTTTTATTTATGCATTATAATCATACATGATAGTGGGATCCATTGTATATGCTTGCACATGCACATAATATAATATTATCACTTAAGTATCTTTAAAAATAACTTTTACTTGGAGATAAGGTAGGAAATTTTTATTGTTATTTGTTTTCTTATTTTAAATGTGTATTTCCCCTCTATTGTATTTCTTCTTTAACAGTATCACAAATATTTAATAAGTGGCCACTCTCCAAATATTACTCTTTTGTGGATATAAGAGAAAAACAAATGAGTTATTTGTGCAGTGTGTGATAACTTTCAATTTCACTGTATTAAAGTAAAACTGAACTCCTAAAATAAATTTACCCTAAATACTAAAAAAGAAAAATTGTTCTATTTTTACTTGCACCTAATTATTTTGAGGTAGGAGAAATTCTTAAAGAATTTTACAACAAACACATGCTATGTGAAATAATTAGTGAGAGTTAAGTGTGCTAATTGCCTCTGAAGTCACAGTTCTCACAGGATAGGAAAAATATTTTCAAGGTGTAAATTTTAGTTTGTTATCATGGTGGTTGCCAATATTTTCTTTAGAAAAGAGAAAATAAGTAAAAATTGAGTTAGGAAAAAATTGGTAAAATTTTTCATTGGCTCAAGTAGTTGACCCTCAGTTATTGAACTGACCTTGGATCCTAAGTAGTTTGTCTTTTTTCTTCCTTTTTTGCATTCTATTTATGAGAGTGGAAAGGTGGAATTAGTTTTTTTTTTTTAAAGAGAGAGTGAGAGAGGAGAGAGAGAGACAGAGAGAGAGAGAGAGAGAATTTTTAATATTTATTTTTTAGTTCTCGGCGGACACAACATCTTTGTTGGTATGTGGTGCTGAGGATCGAACCTGGGCCGCACGCATGCCGGGCGAGCGTGCCACCGCCTGAGCCACATCCCCAGCCCCTGGAATTAGTTTTTGATTTTACTTTTACTTGAATAGGACTAATGAAGAAAGAGGTTGAATCCAAGTAAGGCCTACCGTTTATTTACCATATATAAATAGCAATTGCACAGTAAATTCCTCATGGGCTATAACTGAATTAGAATTGTTATCATAATATTCTTGATATATAGGTTGTTTGATGCTAGTTTATTCAAATTTACTTAAGAGATAGTTTGTTTTATAAGAATATATTAGAATTTGTGGAAAATAAAACTGGAGACATTATAGTGTCCATGTCTTTATATTAGTCAATAAAAATTTTTATAAGAATTTTGATATGTAGAGAAATTGAGATTTATAGTAAACATCGTACAATTCTAGCATTTATAGCTGTTAAACTTGATTTATTATGTATTTATCCAGATGTCTTTTTTAAAAAAAAATATTTATTTTTTAGTTTTAGATGGACACAATATCTTTTTTTGTTTGTTTGTTTGTTTTTTGTGGTGCGGAGAATCGAACCCAGTGCCTCATGCATGCTAGGTGAGCGCACTACCACTTGAGCTACATCCCCAGCCCCCTAGCTGTCTATCTTAATTTTTTGATGGATTTCAAAGATTTTTTCCTAAATTATTAAATATAGATATCACAGTTCAATATTTGTTTATATTTTTTTTCTTTTGAGGCATATCTATTTACAATGACAAGCACAGATTTCATTTGTACCACATGAAAAGTTTTTTTTGACATTAAGTTCATACTGCTGTGTAATTCAGACCTCTCATCAAAATATAGACTGTTGTCATTATAATCTCTGAGCTCTCTCCTGCCTCATCTGAGTTGTCAAAATGTAGACTTGTTCTCTCGTGCCCCTTCTCCATTCATCAAAATATAGATTATTGCCATCATCTTATTGCCCTTTCCCATTCAGACCCCATTGCCATCTTCCAGAAGCAGCAACTGTTCTGATAATTTCCTCCATGGATTAATTTTCCTTTTTCTAGAACTTCATATTAATGGTATCAAGGTATTATTTAAAATAATTCCTTGTCACATATATCAGATTATAGTTAATATGAAAGAAACAAGAATATTGCTTAGCATTTCTAGACCTGTAATTTCTATAAATTGCTTGAACATTAGTTTATGTTAACATCCCCAATAAGACATCAGAACTTGAGGTGTAAAGAAAGCTAAGGTATGTACTCTTTCCCTTTCTTTCCTTGATTCCGGAGTTTTGTTTTGTTTTGTACCTGGGATTTAACCCAGGGATGCTTAACCCCCAGAGCCATATCCCCAGACCATTTTTTATTTTGTATTTTGAGAAAAGGCTTCACTCTAAGTTGCTGAGGCTGGATTTGAACTTGTAATCCCCCTGCCTCAGCCTTCTGAGCTGCTAAGTAATTACAGGTATGCACCACTGCACCCGGCCAGAGTTTGTTTTGAAGGGAAAGTAAATTAGGGTCTTAGTTTTTAAAGAGCACAATAGTTTTTCTTTTCCTTGCCAAATAAGAATAAATATGTCTTCTTTGGGCCAATTTCCATTTCACTAAAATGATTTCATTCTCCATTAGATGACTAATAAAGTGGGTTTAGATACTTTCTTTGAAAGAAGACCAGTGAAATCTCTTATACATTATTGCTCATTATGTTTTATTTTGCTTGGCCGGTGTGCTAGAGTGCACGTTGTCCCTTTTTTTTGTTGTTGTTGTTAGATTTTTAGATTAGTTACATGTGCTCCTTAGGATAGCATCGTTAAGATGAGGACTGATGGGGACCTAGGTTGTTGCTGTTTGTTTGGTATCAGGAATTGAACACAAGGGTGCTTAACCACTGAGTCACATCCCCAGCCCTTTTTATTTTTTTATTTTGAGACAGGGTCTTACTTCTTTGCTGAGGCTGGCTTTGAACTTGGAATCCTCCTACCTCAGCATCCTGAGCCACTGGGATTACAGATGTGCACCACCACACCACGCCTAGGGTTTTAAAATCCCACCTGAAAACTTTATGTAATTTTCATGTACCCATCAAAAATGGTAGGAAGACTAGCTGGTAAACAACTTACTAATAATATCTTATTACTATCTCTCATAATTCAAATACTTAAAAGAAGAAACTTATAAAGTGAAATTGACTTATAAAATGAAATTGACTGCATAAATGAGATTCCAGATGTATATATTACTTCGTATACTTTAAATCTGATCCCTAGGACTTTATAAAAGTATGATCTCAACTTCATTGAAATGCATTATTTTTCCAGTTCTTTTCTGTTACCAAAGAATGATAGCAATTGATTTACTTCAGCTTGTATTTTTTTTCTCTAGGAACATTAGTTCCAGTAGGATTACTTTACAGAACATTATTTTCTCACTGTTTTTTAGTAATATACACTTGCCTTTTAATTTTGTTCACAAATATTAGAAAGTGAAATGAATTGTACTCCCAAGATTCTACTCAGAAGTCTATATCCTGCCCAGACCATTGCTCATTTATATTACCCATATGGGAGTTTAAGTACATCTAAATAATTCAGTTCTTGGCCCAAATATATAATTGTTCCTTGAAGTGAATAAATGACCCTCTGCTGTTCTGGCTTTTCTTTTTCTTTGAAGCCAAAAGTAATAGCACTGTTATTACTTTGTTTTCTCTCTTTGCCCCCCAATCCTCTCTGAATTTCTTGAATTTTTATCTTGGAGAATGCCTTTAGCATTATCATTTTTCCAAATGGTTTAGGAAGATACTTTTGAAAAACAGCACATAAAAAGTCCTTAACTTTTTAAAGGTGTATTTTGAAATATTTATGGGTAAAAGTTATATCTGGGATTTGCTTTAAAATAATAAACAATTGTGGGAGATAGAAAAATGGACCAGGTAAAGAAGAAACAAGATTGTTCAAGAATGAGTCATTGTTTAATCTGGATAATCTGTATTTTTGTATATGTCTGAAATTTTTCATAAGTTAAAAAGTAAAAATAGGAACCCTGTGGGGATTTTATAAACTTGAATTCTAGTATAATAGTATAGTGTGTGAGATAGTCATGTCTTTCACTTTTGAATAAGATCATTTTACTACATACAAATTTAAATTTTAAATATATTTATAGCTGAGTGAGCTCAGGCAGTTATTAAAAGTGAAATTTTGTCCTTTCTTTTTATAGCATGTTTAGTTGAATGACTGTACTGATAGTTCTAATTATTTCAGGTTGTCCAGCAGCCTTCAGGAGGCATTGCAAAACAAGTGACCACAATTTCCCATTCCCCAGCATTGACCATTCAGAAATCTGGACAGAATAAGATGCCAGTGAACACTGTAATACCTGCTAGTAAGTTTCTTCCAGGTAGACACTGATCTGGCTTGCCTCATCATACTGTTTGTGGAATGTGGTGGGTTTTGTACAACTTATTTGTTGTATTAAGAGAGATTTCGGGGGCTGGGTTTGTAGCTCAGTGGTAGAGCACTTGCCTAGCATGTATGAGGCAGTGGTTTCGATTCTCAGCACCGAATATAAGTAAATAAATAAAATAAAGACCCATTGATAACCAAAAAATAAAATAAAAATAAAAAGCAAAAGAAAGTTGGATTTTTAAAGTTGGTACTTAAGAGAATACTGAATGATAACTATTATAGTCTCTGAACATATATAGTTTTTAGGGGTGTAGGTTGTTTTAGAGTAAATGAAGCAACTACTTATGGTATTCCATAATTAGATAAGACAATCTAAATAAGTATTTTTCAAACTTATAAAACTTGCTATAACCTTTTAAAAAATGTAGTTTGGAAATCAAGTAAGGTAGATCTTTTAAGTGTTTTAAAAATATATTAATATAAAGGATATATTATTAACCTATGTTTCCATTACCTTTTGTACATGATGGTTTTTATAGTGATGCTATAGGCAACTTGAGACCATATAAAGAGAAATGGAGGGATCTTTATTTTATAAGATGATTTTTTTAAATGTAGGGAATATATTCATTGTCCTATTTGAATTTAGACAAAGTTCTGGGGAAGCTTGAATTTTTTTTTATTAGTGTATATATATATTTTTAAAACTGAAGCTCTGAATTTTTCCTAATGTGGCATAATTGCTTTTTTGATATTCTACTTTTTCCTTTCTTGTTTGTTTTTATAGCTTCCATTCTAAAGCAAATTACTTTGCCTGGAAATAAAATCCTGTCGCTTCAAGCATCTACTCTTCAGAAAAATAAAGTAAAAGAGAATGGAACTACATGCTTCAGGTAAAGAAAATAAGTAGTTAAAAACTTGGTCTAGTTTAAGGATATAATATTTAAGGAAAAAAAAACAGGTGACAAAGACTAATTCCTAAATAAAACAGATATATTGATGTCTTTAAAATAATCTAACAATATTCTTTTAAGTATTATTTATAAGCAGTAAGGTCTATCAATCTTAAGTATTTGGCTTAATGAATTTTGAAAAACATATATCTGTGTAATCATAATCCAGATGAAAATACTGAATATATCCATGGCCTTTATGCACTTTTCAAATCAATTACCCACATCTCCTGCCTCTGACAGTTACTGTTCTTGTGTCCATCACCATTGATCACTTCTGTGTATTCTTGAATTTCAAGTATATGGAATATTTTATTATTATACTAATGTCCCTTTATCTTCAGTTTTGCTTTCTGTGTGTTCAGTGATCAGATATCATAAGTGGTCTGAAAATATTAAATGGAAAATTCTAGAAATAATTCTTAAGTTTTAAATTTATGTGCTATTCTGAATAGTGTGATGAAATCTCAAGACTTCATGCCCAGGAAGTAAATCATCTGATCTTTGTCCAGCATATGCATTCTGGATATGCTAACCATTTGGCTAGTCATTCAGTAGCATCTAGGTTATAGGATTAATTTACAGTGCTTTTGTGGTAGTCTAACACAGTATCACAATACCTGTGTCATTCACCCCATTTCATCTCATCAAGTAGGCATTGTATCATCATAATATCATCATCAGAAAAAGGCTGAGCACAGAATGATAAGATATTTTGAGAGAAACCATGTTCACATAACCTTTATTACAGTATATTGTTGTCACTGTTTTATTTTTATTTTTAATCTTTTACTGTGCATAATTTATAAATTAAACCTTAGAGTAGGTATGTGTGTATACAAAAAAAGTTGATATATTTGGGGACTGATTCTAGGACTCCACTCAAACACTAAAATCCACAAATGTTCTAAGTCCCTTATGTAAAAGAGTATAGTATTTGTATATAATCTGAGCATAGCCTCCCAAATATTTATTTTTTAATTTTTAATTTTTTTATAGTACTGAGGATTAAACCCAGGGTCTCATACATACTACGTAAGCATTCTACCATTTCCAGCCCTTTTTTTATTTTGAGACAGGGCTTCCATAAGCAGACTGGCCTGAATTTGAGATTATCCCGTTTCAGCCTCTTTTTTAAAAAATATTTATTTTAGTTGTAAATGGACACAATAACCTTATTCTTACTATTTATTTATTTATATATTTATTTATACCAGTGATTGAACACAGTGGCACTTGACCATCCCCACATCCCCAGCCCTATTTTGTATTTTATTTAGAGACAGGGTCTTGTTGAGTTGCTTAGTGCCTTCGCTGTTACTGAGGCTGGCTTTGAACTTGCCATCCTTCTGTCTCAGCCTCCCGAGCTGCTGGGATTAAAGGTGGCAACTTTATTCATTATGTGATGCTGAGGATCGAACCCAGTACCTCACACATGCTAGGCAATCGCTCTACCATTGAGCTACAATCCCATCCCCTGTCTCAACCTCTTAAGTAGATGAAAATACAGATGTGCCACTACCATGCCACGCTCTTCCATATAGGTATAGTACCCAGTACAGTGTAAATTCTATGTAAATAGTTGTTACACTGTATTTAGAGAATAATGACAAGATCAAAAACTATGTACATAATTCAGTACACATGCAATTTTTTTCTTAATTGTGATTTGTTCTTTTCTGTCCTGTGGTGTTCTCAATTTTGTCCTTTTGACTCTTTTTCCAAAAAGTACTGCTCACTCTCCCCAAGAAGCTACACTTTGTATTTTTTTTCCCATTGGTTCTGGGTATTTAACCTGGGGTGCTTTATCACTGAGCCACATTTTCAGTCCTTTTTATTTTTTATTTTGAGACAAGGTCTCACTAAGTTGCTGAGGGCCTTGCTAAATTTCTGAGGCTGGCCTGAAACTTGAGATGCTCCTGTATCAGCCTCTGGAGTTGCTGGGAAAATTGGCATGAACCCTTTTAAAAACTTGCCAAATTAAATTTTAATATTTTTTGACTTGAAATACACTTAGTCTTCTTTCCCATAGTTTACTTTTGCCCACTGCAAGTTCTCCCATCTCTTCAGTCTTTTTCAGACTGCTTTTGCTTGCTTTGATCCTTGAGGTAGTTAGGCTCTGGGTCAGGCACCATAGGATGAGAGATGTGCACTGAAATTTACTATTTTTCTCTTTCCTTTATAGTTTTGAAGTTTGTATGTTCTTTATATTCAGGTTGTACTGAGGTTATTTAGTATCTGTTTTAGAGGAAATATTGGAAGACAGTCTAGACAGTCTAGGCAGTCATAATCTTACTCAGTGAATTTTGACAAAAGGCTAAACCCATGTATCCAGTGCCATAATCAAGATACTAGAAATACTCACCCCAAAAGGTTCCTTTGTACTTCTCTCCATCTAGTCCCTAAATTATATTTCAGATTCCAACCACTGATATCCGTAACATTGTAGATTAAATTCGTTCCTAGGGTTTTGCATCCATGACATCATACAATTTATATTCTTTGCCTTCTCTTGCTTAGCATAAGTCTTTGACTACATCTAGGTTGTTGCATGTGTAAGTAGTTTGACTTTTTATTGCGAAGTAGTATTCCATTGTATGTATATACTGTTGTTTATGTTGTCCTTTCTTGGTGGATATTCGGGTTGTTTCATTTTGGGCAATTATGAATAAAGCTCCTGAGAATACTGTGTCTAAAACATGTCTTTATGTGGATATAGATTTTTCCTTTTTTAAATACTGAGTTATGTGGTAAGTATGTGTTTGATTCTATTAAGAAACTGCCAAACTAATGAAATTTTAGCCCTTCTGGTTGATATATAATTGTAGCTCATTGTGGCTTTAACTTACATTTCCACAATGATTAATGATGCTGAGTATATTTTCATGCCTTATTGGCCATTTTGTGTAACTTCTTTAGTGAAATATCAGTTTGGATATTTTATCTATTTTAAAATTCAGTGTTTTTATCATGAGTTTTTTTCTGAATCTATTTAAGGTGATCATTGATTTTTCCCCCCTATTGTCCCGGTATTATAAACATTGATTTTTAAAAAATTTTTCAAATATTATGCCAACCTTTAATTCATAGATTGTTAATTAGCTTTTTTAGATTTTTCTGTCTTTGAATAACATTTGTTAAGGGTTTTGTATTTATGTTCATGAAGGATTTCAGTCTATATTTTTCTGGATTTTATAGTATTTTGTACCCATGGTTGTTCTACTATGGGGTTATATCCCCAGCCCTTTTTATTTTTTGTTTTTAGACAGTCTCACTAAGTTGCTGAGATTGGCTCAAACTTAAAATCCTCTTTTCTCAGCTTCCTGAGCTGCCAGGATTGCAGGTCCTCATGAGGACCTGGGAAAATGTGTAGTATTTGGTTTGAGGGTATAGTGTTTTGTAAGTGTTAGTTTGGTAAAGATAGCTGATAGTGTTCATATCTTCTGTATCCTGGTGGTTGTTTTTTTTTTTTTTTTGATTTGTTCCATCACTTACACAAAGTGGGTATTCAATCTCCACTTATTTTTTTCCATTTGTTCTATTGTGTTTTACATTATGCAATTGAAGCTTTGTTATTAAGACACTTCAAGACTAGTATGCCTGGTTGTTTTAAACTTTTGTGTAGAGTTAATATTCTTTCTTCCTTAAGTGAAGAATGAATGGAATGTACTTTGTAACTACATAGGTCTGTTGTTTTCTTTTTTTGGAGGATGGGGATGGTTTTTTATAAAGTCAGTTCATTCATATAAACAGGCTATTTAAGTTTTCTATTTCATCTCAATATCAGATTCAGAAACCCTACTTTTTAGGGTTTTGTACATTCCATCTTAATTTTCAAATTTATTGGCATGAATTTTTCATAATACTTCCTTTATTTCAAATGCCTGTGGGTCTGTATTGGTAGTGTACTACTATGTAGTTTTCAAGGATTTGTGTTTTTTCTTAGTAATTAATTTTTTGGGATATAGTTATTTTTTTATTTTTATTTTTTTGGTACTGGGTTTAAACCCAGGGGCTCTCAACAACTGAGCCACATCTCTACCCCTATTTTGTATTTTATTTAGAGACAGGATCTCACTGAGTTGCTTAGGGCCTTTCTAAGTTGCTGAGACTGGCTTTGAACTCCTGATCCTCCTGCCTCAGCCTCCTGAGCTACTCGGATTACAGGTGTGCGCCACAGCGTCCACTTTACTTTTTCCATTTAATGTCTATAAAATTTGTAGTTAAATTCCCTGTTACCTGGCGAGGGTTTTGTTTTAGGCAGACTTTTCCCTTCTGTGACCAAAAGGACCCAACCAGAACAGCTGTAAAGGAGGAAAGGTTTAGGGGCTTACGGGTTTCAGAGGTCTCCATCCATAGAGAATAGGCTCCATTTCTCATGCTCACAGGGAGGCTGAACATCATGGCGCAAGAGTGTGGTGATAAGGCTGCGGAGAGAGATTTCCAGGTTCCAGATACAAATATATACCCAAAGCCACGCCCCAATTCCTGCCTCCTCCAGCCACACCCTACCACTTCACTCAGTTAATCCCTATCACTGGTTTAATTCACTGCTTGGGTTAGACTCTTATAACCCAGTCATTTCTTCTCTGAGCCTTCTTGAATTGTCTCACAGGTGAGCTTTTGGGTGACACCTCACATTCAAACTGCAACAGGTTTTTATTCATTTGTTAATGTTTTTAAAGTTCAGTTTTTGATTTTGTTTTTATCTTCTGTCTATTCCATTGATTTTTCTAAAATAAGCATGCCTTTCTTTTTCTTACTCTTAAATTAGAGTACCTTTCTTTTCCTAGCTTCATAAATTAGAAATTTAGATGATTAAGTTTAAATCTTCTTTTTCTGATATAAGCATTGTAAAATTGCTACCAAATATTGATTTAACAACCAAGTAAATAGTACCCCCTCCCCCAATGCTGGGTATCAGATCTAGGACCTCTTACGCACTAGACAAGCAGTGTTTTCTTGAGCAATATCTTCGGTCTCTAAGTACACTTATCCCTCCCATTTTCATTTATGTCAAAATGCTTTTTTTCTCTTTTCCTTCTATGTTATAGTGCAAATATTTGAGGCTTTCATAGATATTTTGTTTTTTTTAAATAAAAATTTTGAGAATATAATCTGTATAAATTTAGTCTCCTCAATATAGCCACTCTTTGGGAATATTTCATGAGAACCTGGGAAAATGTGTAGTATTTGGTTTGAAGGTGTATTGTTTTGTAAGTGTTAATTTGGTAAAGATAGCTTATAGTATTCATATCTTCAGTATCTTCCTGGTGTTTTTGGTTTTGTTTTTTTGGACTTGTTCCATAACTTACTCAGAATGGGTATCAAATCTCCACTGGTGATGGCAGATTTCCTTATTTTTTCCATTTGTTCTCTTGTGTTTTGCATTATGCATTTGAAGCTTCGTTATTAAGAATACTTCAAGCCACTAGGGATGTGGCTGTATAAACTAATGAGTGTTCAGGCCAAAAGTTTTGTCCATTATATTCCCATTGACAAAGGGTTGCCATCCCTCCAGTTTCTGCTAGCTTCTGTTCAGTTTTCAGATGGTTGCTTTTAAAAATTTTAATTGTTATTAATCAAGTTCTTTTGACATTGCCAAAAAATACAACCCCTATTTCTTTTTTAATGGATTATTGTTCTGTGGTGTAGTTACTTATTTTTTCCTCTTAAATAATTTATCATAGTTACTTTAAAATCACTGTCTAGTGTTTCTATTATCTAGGTTACCTTTGGAGTTTGCTTCTGTTATGTGGCTTTTTAGTCCTATTTCTTGGTGTACTTGGTAATGTGCAATTCATTATCAGATGTGAATAAGAAAATATGATAAGAATTTTGCATTAATTCCCTTCGGAGAGAGGATTCAGTCAGCATCCTTTAAGGCACTTTGAGGAGTAATCACCTCAGTTTGGTCTGTGATTGAGCTGGCTCAAAGCAATATGTAACCTTTCCAAGATCCTGTGTAACTTTAGTTCTTCCACCCTAGGATGTAGTCCCTGAAGAATTTCAAGTAAGACTTAGGGTGTTTTCTTTCCTGGAATGTGAACCCAATTTTGATTTCTTACCTCTTTACTTCAAGAATACCTAAAACTGACTTTTCATGGGTTCTTTATGCTTGGCTTCTTTGATTTTTCTTCTGTAGTGCTTCTGTGTCAGATCCCTCACTTCTTTATATGGTCCTGTCCTATCCCTCAAGCCATGGAATCCTTGAGCTCCAAATTCCTGTCTCCATGAGATTGCCTAAAGCTCTTTTGGCTTATTCTGCCTCTTAGTAACTGCTGTCTCTGAGGCATTTTAGCATCTTTTCCACATTAAGAATTAGCAGATGCCCATGGGTGAAAAACAAGGGAGAAAATTGGGCTTACTCCAGTGAGGCTTTCTTCTGTCAGGATTGTGTTCCATCAATACCTGGCTCCCTTGGAAGCTCTGTGATGCCTTTAAATGAACTTTTAGAAATAATTGTTCTGGTTGGGTGTGGTGGCACTTGTCTCTAGTTAAGCTGCCCCAGAGCCTGAGGTAGGAGGGTCTCAAGTTCAAGGCCAGCCTGGGCAGTTTAGCAAGGTCCTATATCAAAGATTAAAAAGGGGTTGGGGGTGTGGTAGAGACCTTCTAGGCCTAATCACCAGCACCTCAAAAAAAAAAATGTTCTGACTTTATTACCTTTTCTTTCTCAAAACAATTATCTGATGTAAATAATAGTCTCCAAATAGAATCAGAGTTCTTGTGTGATTTGTAAGAACATTTTGTATTTATATATTTATTGGAATTAGTGTTTTTCAAGTCACTTTCTATGATGGTGTGTTTTGATGAATAGAAATTGTGTTTTTTTCCCTTCATGACTTGCAGAAGTTCTTAATTTTAAAGTAGATGAATTTGGAAGTTTCTTTCTGAAAAGTGCTTATTTTTGCCTGTAGAGTCCCTCCTGGAAACCATAAAGACATTTTCCTGTATTGTCTTCAAGTTTTACTGTATGTGTGTGTGTATTGCTGAGGATTGAACCAGGGTCTAGTACATGCTAGGTAAGCACTCTAGTCGAGCCCACAACTACATTCCCATCTCTTGAAGTTGTACTTTTTTTTTAGTTACAGTTGGACACAATATCTTTATTTTATTCATTTATTTTTATGTGGTGCTGAGGCTCGAACTCAGCACCTTGTACCTGCTAGGCGCTCTACCACTGAGCCCCAGCCCTAGCCCTAGCCCCTGAAATTGTACTTTTTATATTTAAAACTTTATTTCAACATCAGGAGTTTATTTTGTTCTTTTCCTATGGTGTGGATTAGGGATCTTAGTTCTGGTTGCATTGTTGAAGAGTCCATCCTTCCTCAATGACCTATAATACAATCTCCATTGTCATACACGCAGCAGTCTTTTCTGGCCTATCATTTTAAATAGTTAAATTTCCTATAGCACACTGTTTAATTTACTATAATTCCAAAAATAACTTTTGTATCTGATAAAGCATATTCTTTGCCTACTTCTCCTTTACTTCATTTCCTTCCTCTATTTCCATACTTCCTCCATCCTCTCTGGATTTCCTTGGCTTACTTGGATTTTTGGTATTCCTTATAAACTTTAAGAACCTCAAAAATATCTGTTGGGATTTGAATTGGCATGCCTTGAGTCCATAGGTCCATTGTCCTCCAGGTGATTTCTTGATAATTTTGAGCCTGTGTCTGTGAACATGATTTATGTCTCCATTTATGCACATCTTTAATGTCTTTGTATTAAAATGTTATAATTTTATCTATATATATTTTGCACAATTTTGTTGCATATATCATCTTTATTTCTAGGTACCTTGTAAGTAATATTTTTGGTAATTGAAATGTAGGGTTTTTAAAAATCATTTTCCAGTTGCCTCACGTTATTATTTTGAATGGTTTTTAAGATTATTTGAAGTTATTTATGAAGACACTAATGTCAAAAGAATAAAATTAGAATTATGGATTGACTTTTGAGGGGCTGTTCACACTTTAAAGATCTCATTCCAGTTTTCTTTGGTATTATGTATGTGTATGTGTTCACATTCAAAGATAAATGTTCAGGGAAAAGTCACCCTTATCAAATTACAGGGAAACATTAACTCACTTGGAATTCCAATGACTTCAGTCATTTGATGACCAAATGTTGAATGTTAAAACTACTATGAAATATTAAAAAATAAAATGCGGAATAAAAGATAAGAAGGCAATGATTTATCTTATTAAAATGAATACAAAGATTTGAAGAAGAACTAAGTAGGATATTTAGAAGTGAAAACTGTAGTTGAAATTAAAACTTGATTGGATAGGTAAATCAGATTTAACCTGAGGACCTAAATTGAGTTTTCTTTACTTCATTGAGGATTTGTGAGTATTTCTGGTAGGAACCAGGGATGACTTGGAACCATATTAGCCCTGTTCTGGCTCAGGAATCTCAGATACTTTTTCCCACTGTAGGGGAGACCCAGGAATTCATGCTAGCCACAGGCATTGCCCGTAAGGCAATTCTTTCTTTAGGGTGTACTCATTGCTTGTTTTTCCTGACGCTTTTTTTTTTATTTGACAGTTTCTGTGAACCCAACAATGGAATGAAAATGTGTTATGCTTGTCTAGTTATAATGCTGTGTAATTGCTCCTCAGTAAATCTAGTCCATTCACTGCCTGCAGCAAAAGTGTCACCATTAGTATTTTCTCTGGGAGATTTCTAGCTTATTATTTTTGCTCATTTATCTGTTGAGTGCTTATTGCTTTCCAGACCTATGTATATATAGTGGACAGTAATTCTTTGTTGTATATGTTATAAGTATTTTTCTTCTAATCTTGTTTAACTCATAACTTGAATTTTATTGTCTTTGGTATAGGGAATTTTAAAATCACATTATTAGGTTTATCAGTCTCTTCCTTTATAGCTTTTTTTTTTTTTAATTAATTTATTTTTTTTTATTGTTGGTCATTCAAAACATTACACAGTTCTTAATCCTTTATAGCTTTTGAATTCTAAGAAATCCTTCCCTATCATGAGCTCATAATGATGTGCTGCTGTGTTTTTTTCCAAGATGTGTGTGTGTGCGTGCGTGCATGCGTGTGCACGTGCACATATATACATATATATATATATACACACACACACACCCGTAGAAGCTTCCTTCACATATGTACATTTACTCTTATTTCTTCAATAAATCTTGAGATTTACTTTTTCCCAACTTGATTGCTGTCTCAAGAGTTGTTACTGAAGAGTTCATTACCTTTGGGATTTGAAATGCCACTTTTATCTTATAGTAAATTCCCATTTATATAAGTGCATATTTCATGTAAATTGGATGTTTTATTATTATGTTAATGTATTTTCAATTATTATAAGACCATTATTTTTTTATCTAATAGTGTGCATTCTCTCTTTTTTTTTGTATCAAACGTATACTGATTTTACATGCTGTTTTTCTCTTGTGTGTGTATTTTAGCATCAGCATGGCATTTCCAAGAAATTTTTGTATTGAGATTTTTGTGATTAGCTTCAGTGGGATGGGGGAGAGAATTGACTTTATTGTGGAAGATTCCCACTTAGGAACATGGTTACACATATTTGTTAAAACTTAGAAAGGTTATAATAACAGAAAAGTGAAAAACAGTTACATCTACAAGATAGAATTTTATTTCTTATATTCAGGAAAAAACTAGAAAACTGGAAAGTAATCTAGTTGTTATAAGGATTATATTTTATTGTGTAGCAACCCAGGATTTCCTGGGTATGTGTACACATAGGCATGTTTTTTGTTACATTTAATTGTGTATGATAATGGAGTTTGTTGATACTTTCTTGTACGTGCATACCATATAACAATTAGATTTACTCAGTTTTTTCCCCCAGTATCTCCTTTTCCTCAAACTCCTGTTGCAGTTATGGTTCCACTGTACATTTGCACATGTGGGAATGTGTTGCCTTCTGTCCTCTAGTCTGCATATGGTATGGACCTTTGTTTCACATTTTCCTCCTTAGGGAGGCTTTGCCTGACCAAACAATGTGAAGTTGCTTCCTCAGTCACATTTGCTTGTCTTGAGACACTTATCTAAATTATTAGTTTATTTATTACCCTTCTGTATATTTTCCATATATTATATATATACCTTTCTATATATTTCCCTTTTTATTCTCTATGAAAGTTTACTGTAACAGTTGTTTACTATTGTTTATATACCTAGTGTTTAGAACAATGTCTGATTCATATTAAACTTTCAAATATTTGTTGAAATAGTGAATTTTGAAAAGAACAAGATGTTTATAATCCTAGCTATTTCTGGGTATTTTTTTTTTGCACTAAGTTGTACTTTTCATTCTTATACTATACTTTCTATTAATTTGAGTTATATGTGGTATTATGCACACCTTCTCATAGTATTGTCTTTTGGGGGGCAGAATATTATATGACATAATTTAATTTAGAATATCCTTTATTTTAAAAGATTTTAAGAAAGTTCATGTATTGTGGGACACCATGATATACACCTGTAATACTAGGGAGTTGGGAAGCTGAGGCAGGAGGATTGCAAGTTCAAGTCAGCCTTAGCAACTTAGTGAGAACTTCAGCAACTTTGTAAGACCCTGTTTCAAAATACAAAATAAAAAGACATGGGTATGTGCCTTAGTGGGAAAGTACCCCTGGGTATCTCCCCAAGTACCAAAAAACAAACAAAAAAGGAGAAAGTTTATATATTCAGCTTGGGTATAGATCAGTGGTAGAGTGTTTGCCTACATATGTTTGATTTCCTAAATAGATGAATGTTTGTGGTTTTATATGGAAGAAATATCTCTTTGCTTTTATTCTTGGCAAAATGGACCAGTTTTAGAGCTCTAAGTCCATATACAGCAGATTCTATTGCTCTGAGCCCAAGATGAGGCAAAACATGGGAGAAGGCTATGGCAGAGGGAAGCTACTCCCCTCATGGCAGCCAGAAAGCAGAGACAGAGAGCTCATAGTGTTCTCTTAATTTAAATTTGCTTTTCTGGATACTTAATATCACTTTTATTCAGTTATTGTTAAAATGAAACAAAAATAGACTATTAATATTGATTTTTATAAAATAAGAAGGGGAAGTATATGACATTTGACCTTGTCTTGATTGAACTAGATGAAATTTAATCATAGATTGATATCTGCCTGTTTTTTTCCCCCAAAAAACTATCTGGTTAACCTAAATTTTTGTTTTTGTTGTTGATTTGTGACTTTTTTCTCTGGGAAACCCTGGTTTCCTAGTTAGCTCATCTCTATAGCTGTGATGAATATTGGAAGCTGTATGGTGCTTAAACACCAGATGGTGCCAGAGATTCATGTTTTAACTGTCATACTTCTGACTGAATCAGAAATGACCGTATTATAGCACCTCTTCAAGTTTGTTTGATTTTCCCTATTTAAACTGAGTGGGTATTTTGTGATGGTAAGGACTTTCTTTCCCTCTTTCTCTTTCTCTCTCCTTTCTTCTTGGGAATTGAACCCAGGGATGCAAAACCACTGAACTACATTCCTGGTCCTTTTTGATTTTGAGATGGGATCTCAAGTTGCTCAAAATCTTGCTAAATTGCGAGGCTAGTCTTGAACTTGTAATTTTGCTGCCTTAGTCTCCGGAGTTGCTGGGATTACAGGCATGCGTTACCACACCTTGGAATATCAATTTTTTCGATGTGGTAATGCTTCATAGTTTTTTTAGTCTGTGTTTTAGACATATATAATAAAATACTTATAAATGAATAATAAATGTAATTTTTCTTGTAATGAAGGCATTTTAACAGTTTAATATGATCCTGTGCTAGCTTTTGATGGAAATTAGATTCCTGAACATTCTATACAGGGGATTTATTTATTTATTTATTTATTTATTTATTTAACCTTTTTAAAAGACATTCATAAAAATTTTGTTTATATGGCAATTCCTGGTTTACAGACTACTTTATAACTAACTAGTTTGAAATTCCAAATACATCATTGCCACAACTCTACAATAAGTTACCTCTCTTTCCCGATGAGGACAAAGAGCCTTAAGTGAAGAATTGGAGATTAGATTATGAAATCTTTTAAAGTTTTATTCACATTTTGTCATAGAAAAATGATTTCAGGATAAAATGTCTTTGTACTTATGTGTAGAATGAACTGAGAAGAAAGACCTTGGAGGTATGTACACCATAAAACAGATGCTAAAGTTAACTTGTGCAGTAAGGAAGGGCCTGACTTTATTGATTATTGGCCTCCACAAGAAGGATCAAAGCCACAGGACAGTGATAATGCTGCAGTGTGATTCATATTCAATTTATTAAGATTAATAACCTAAATATAAATATAAATATAGGAAAGGTCTGATAGATACTTCTAAAATTATTTATAAGTAAATATTTGCTATTATAATATATATCAACAATTTTAGAGTTATCTAGGAAACTTGGTCCATCCAGAATGAAATATCTGGAGACTAAATATGGGAGAGATCTGTATTTTGAAAACCTTTATAGTATTACTGATGTTCATTATAGTTCTTCTAACTATGAATATATAGACTAGTCGGTCTCGAAATGTGGTCTACAGAAAAGAATTTAAAAACTGAGACTCTTAACAGGAGACTTTTTGTGTATTACTGTCATAATGTTATTTACCCTTTTCAGAGTGTTATCAGCATGGATGATTCAAAAGCCATGTGGTGAAATTCTTGGTGTCAGCACAGAACCAGGCAGTGGTACCAAATCACACTAATCGGCCACTTATTTATTTATTTTTTAAAAAAATACCTATTCCTCTTTTTCTTACATATCTTTATTTTTATTTATTTTTATGTGGTGCTGAGGCTCGAACCCAGGGACTCACGCGTACAAGGCAAGTGCTCTACCACTGAGCTACAACCCCAGCTCTTAAGCGGCCACTTATTATTTCCTTTTATACACTGTAATAAACAAAAAGCAAAGGAAAAATAAATTTTTGGGTGTTCTTAATGAGATAACACAAGTTATTATTTTATTAACTCTGAACCCTTGAGGACATGCCTGTTTCCTATTCTATGTGACAGAAGCTCTTCTGCTTTGTGTCAGAATACAATGGTCTCAAGACAAGTTCTTATGCGCCTGTTTGAGTTGTGAGCTAAAGTTTTTTTTCCCCCATAGAACACTATTTTTTACTTGAAAGAACAACTGACAGATTATTTAGACTTGGAAATTTGTTATTTTTATGAAAATAAAAGAATTGAGCCTATCATTTCTGGGGAGTGGGGGAGATCAACTTATTTATTTATTTATTTAGGCCAATGATAAAGTTTGAGAAAAAAATTTTTGAAAAATTTATTTTCCCTACCATGAGGTTGACAGATTTTTCAATACTTATCTTTTCTGATTGCTCAAAATATTAACATGTGATTTTTGAATTATGTATGAGTCTAAATTTGGAAGATGTATATACCTTAGTGAATCAGTCTTTTCCAAATTACCTGTGTGTGATGTTACAAAACTATGCATGGGTAAAAGACTTATTCAAAGTGCATGATGGTGAGTGGTTTTTTAAAGAGATTTGCAAAAATAGAACACAGTGCCACTGTTAATATTATTATTATCCTCATCATCATTATTATTATTTTGGTACCTGGGATTGAACCCAGTGGTCTTTAACCACTGAACCATATCCCCAACCCTTTTTATTTTGAAATGGGGTCTTGCTAAGTTGCTTAGAGCCTCACTAAGTTGCTGAGGCTGGTTTTGAACTTTCAATCCTTCTGCTTCAGCCACCTGAGTCCCTGGATTACAGGCATGCACCACCACACCCAGCTTACTAATTTTTTAATTTTATTTTGGTATTAGTTTTCATGAAAATATTCCATATGTTAATGTATAATAGAATTTCATTTTTCAGTAAGTAAGTAATATTCTTTAGTTTCCTATATAGTTTAGCTTCTAGTGTGGTTTTCATTCAAAATTACGGGGTAGGTTAGTAGTCTTTCAAGTGTGGTCCACAGACCGGACCATTTGTGTTATCATCATGTAAGTGTGCAGATTTCGGGTCTCCATTATAGGACCTAACTGAATGAGAATCGTGAATGCTGTGTAGGTGTGCTTGCCTATGAGACCTGCATTTTAAATATGTTTGCTAGGTGCTTCCTAGAACCACTTAAAGTCTAAGATATACTGTAGAATACTGTGTGCTACCTTTTAGTTAATAAGAAGAAATACAAAGGGACTTCCCATGAGGAAAATGACTTTAGAAAATGCATAGAAGGAAAAAAGGTATTGGGTGAGTTTATAGACATACTGTGGTCAGCTAGAGAGGCCATAGCCAAGAGAGGTGCAAAGGAATATTGAAGGCAGACTTCGAAGGAATCAATAATGTAAGGAAAGAACTTGGTCATCTTGAGATAAAATTGTTTTGTTGTTGGTGTTGTTTTATTTTGTTTGTTTGAGGTGGAATCTTGTTATGTTGTTGTTCAGCGTGCTTTCAAACTCTTGGGTTCAAGTGATCTTCCTGCCCCATCCTCTTGAGTAACTGGGATTATAGGCATGCACAACCCTGTCCAGCTTGCTTGTTCGTATCTAAAAAACAAATTGTCTGTTTGATTAGGTAATGTATAAAGCATTAACATACTTTTGCAAGAACACGAAAAGTACAAAAGTGGGAAAAATAAGAATCACTTCTCTTTTCTCTGCTACCCAAGGTGCCAGCCTAGAGCCAGTCTAGAACTTGTTACCAGTTTCTGGTTTATCTATATATATCATCATCATCATCACCATCTTTTTTTTTTTTTTTTTTTTGGTGGAGTGCACTTTATTGGTGGTACATTATAAATGTGCCATTTGTATTGGTTTTTTTTTCAGCACAAATGCGAATATACAATAATACATATTTTCTGTTTTGGTTTCTACCAGTTAATAATCTTGGGTTTTTCCTGATATTATTAGTACATGTTCATTGTGATTTGATATTTTCAACAAAGCTTAGTAATTATGGGTGGTGCTTGGGAAACAAAGCTGCAGTGACTGTTATTTCACATAATTTCTAGGAAGAGTGGTTTGTTCATTTTAAACTCTCAGATACTTCCAAATGGACCTTCTTGGAGATTATATTACCAAATTATTCTCAACAGCAAAGCTTAAAGTAGCATTTTTTCATGTGTTCTGATAAACTTTAAAAAACACTTTACTAGTCCCACAGGTGAAAAATTATATCCCATATTTCTGTTATAAATGGGTTAGAATATCTTGAGTCATTTTTATTTTCTGTTCACTGAAGATTCATATGCTTCATCCATTTTTCCATTGGTTCCTTGATCTTTTCCTTAGTTACTTATAGGAGTTTTTTATATGTTAAAGTACAGATGGTCCTTGACTTATTTTTGGTTCAACTTACAATTTTTCAAACTTAGAATGGTGAAAATAATATGCATTCAGTAGAAACATACTTTATCTTTTGAATTTTGATCTTTTCCCTGGCTGGCAACATGCAGTATGATAGATACTCTGTTGTGATGGTTGGCAGTGGCTACCAGCCCCAGCTCCTAGTTACCCATGAAATCATGAGGGTAAACAGCTGATACTTTGTTATGACTTTTTGGCATGTTTTGGATATAGATATTTGATAAATTACATGTATTATTTAGCACTTTACTGAAAAACAGTCTTTGTGTTAGATAATTTTGCTCAACGCTCAGTTAATGTTAGTATTCTTAGCATATTTAAGATGATCTAGGCTAAACTATGGTTAGATATGTTATATGTACTTTCAACTTACTGTGGCCTTGTTGGTACATAACTCCATCATAAGTGGAGAAGCATCTGTAATTCTTTTTTGGTATAACATGAGTTGCTTCATTAATTGTCAGGCTTAGTGTAGGGGCTATTATTATTATCATGTTACTGAAGATGAGTTTTAGAGAGGTTAATTGCTTTGTTTTCCATAGATAGTGACAGAAGTCAGGTTTTCAAGCTAGTCAGTTTGATTCAAAACCTTCATTTTTGCCTATTGTTCTCTGCTACTTAGTACATAGTAATTAATAAACCAGCACACTGTTTTGAGCACATAGAAGTTCCTTACATATTTAAATGCAATTTATATACCACTCTGTTAGGAATGATAGATGATTGGTATGATCAATGAAGTTAGTTGTGTTGGCATTTAAGGCAAACACATTGACTATTAGATTAAGTCATTGAAAGACCTACCATAACAGACGAAAATACACTCTCAGATGTTCCAAGTTGTAGCAGTTGGGGGAAATGATTTAAAATTCTGAAAATAAATTAAGCTGGAATTTCTAAAATAGGCATTTGAAGGAGTTTGGTATATAGATAAGGCTTTGATAGCTCAAAGAAAGAAGCAAGGTGAACTGCAGGATCAGCACAGGAAAGAAATATCCTGAGCAGACCTGGAATCAGTAAGAGCTATTGATAGCAAACTACCTGAAAGGCCTCCAATGTCAGGCTGACACCATGGGGTCATGAAAGGTTTTTTTGAACAGAAAAGGAATATGATTCATTCGTCTTCAGATAGTCTAGTGCTATTGCAGATCCTAAGAGGAGATTTAAGAAGGCAGGCATGAACAGTGTAACTTTATCAAAAGCAAAAATAATTAATTAAGCTTCCAAAGCAAGAATACATGAGAAATGACAGATTTTTTTTTCCTAGTACTGTATTCTATTCCACAGAATCTTGAGTTGAAAGCTTTTTCTGCTAAGGCACCCACTATTAAGTTTCCTTTTCTGAGTATCTTCTAAAACAAGATTGTCCAGTACTTTTATCAGAAGGCACTGCATTAAACTTTTTAAGAATTGGTTCAGTGATTCTCATTTTTTTTCTTCTTAAAAATTAAATCAGAACTATTAGAATCCTAAACATGGTCTTGATTACTGTCCTCTCCTGTCCTGACTTTACTAATAATACTGTTGAAACAGTGTTGTCTTTGCTTTCCTTCAGTCAGCCTCCTTTCCTCCAGGGAATTTTTAAACAGCTTGGGGCTTGGGTGCTGTTTATTGTGGCACCTTTTCTTATTTCTTCAGTAGGGGTCCTTTTCTGCTCCTGCTGTCATCTGTAACCATGGCAACTGGCAGCTGTACTGGAGGGAACTATGTTCAGCTTGGGGCCAAATAGAAGGAGAGATGACAGGGAAGAACGAATTGTATTGGGCAGTTATTCCTTGCTTATTTGGAGGCAGAGGCTAGTGGATTCTGAAAGACAAGGGACTTTCTCCTCGTGGAATCCTGTTCAGTTCATTACTGTGCTTGACCTGGTACTGCTCATTCTAACCTGTGTGTGAGATCTCAACAGGAGTTTTGTGGGAACCCTGCTAGAGAAACAAGATGCAGTTTATAGGAGCTTATGTACTGGCACACATCTGGGATTATAACAGTCTTTTTTTTTTTTTTTTGTACCAGGAATTGAACACAAAGGATGCTTAACCACTGAGCCACATCCCTAGCCCTTTTTTTACTTTTTATTTTGAGCCAGGCCTGAGTTGCCGAGGCTAGCTTTGAACCTGAGAGCCTCCTGCCTCAGCCTCCTGAGCTGCTGGGGTTACAGGTCTGGGCCACCCTGCCTGGCTTATAAACAGTCTTGAGTGTATGTGTGTACAGGTCATATGGAATTACCTTCAGTAACTTCAGGTTTACTTTTAAGGAAGAAATGAGCTTATATGTGTAAGTTTCATCTTATTTTCTGTCTTTAGTTTTTTAAATTTTTATTTTATTTATTTTTTATTTTAATTAATTATGTGTTCTAATCAGTTATACATGACAGCAGAATGCTCTTTGATTCATTATACACAAATGGAGCACAAATTTTGACTTCTGGTTGTACCCAAAGTAGGGTCACATCATTTGTGCAATCATACATGTACCTAAGATAATGATGACCATCTCATTCCACCGTCTTTCCAATTCCCATACCACACTTTATTGTTCTCTGTAGTCACTCTGGGCTTCAAAACCAGAACTTCATGTCTGCTAGGCAAGTGCTCTACCCCTCCTCTCAGGCCTTTTAAAATAGTGTTTTACTCAGATTTTGGGCCATCTTTAAGTTTATGATTTCTACTATTATTACACTTCAGATATTTAAATCTTTAGATGTTTAAATCAGAACATGCTACTTGATTTACACAAGTGGGAAGTTGATTCTTTTTTTTTCATATTTTTTATTCATGTTCTGTAATTGTACATAACGATGGGATTTGTTGTTACGTAGTAGTACTTGGACACTGTATAACAGTGTAATTTGGCTACTTCTCCCCTCCCTCCTTACCTCCCATCCCTTGGTTCCTTTCTACTGAAGATCTCCCTTTAATTTCATGAGATCACTTTTTTCCCCTTTTTTCCTCTCTAGTTTCTCATACCAGAGAAAACGTAAGGACCATTCACCTTCTGAGTTTGGCTTATTTCACTTAACATGATGATCTTTAGTGCCAAACATTTTCCTGCAAATAACACAATTTCATTTTTCTTTATGACTGAATGAAACTCCATTGTGTATATATATATACCACATTTTCTTTGTCCGTTCACCTGTTGATGGACACCTTGTTTGGTTCCATAGTTTAGCTATTGTGAATTGTGCTGGTACAAACATGGGTATACATGTATCACTACAGTATAGTGACTAATTCTTTAGGATAAATACCAAAAAGTGGGTCATGTGGTAGCTCATGCCTAATCTTTTGAGAAACATCCATACTGATTTCCACAGTATAAAAGTGTTCCTTTATCTCCACATCTCTTCAGCATTTATTATTATTTGTATTCTTGATGACTGCCATTCTGACTAGTGTGAGATGAAACTCAGTGTAGTTTTTTTTTTTTTAGTTATAGGTGAACATAATGTCTTTATTTTATATTTATGTGGTGCTGAGGATCGAACCCAGTGCCTCACACATGCTAGGTGAGCGCTCTACCTCTGAGCCACAATCTCAGCACCCTCAGTGTAGTTTTTTTGGTACTGAAGATTGAACTGAGGGGTGCTCAATCACTGAGCCACATCCCCAGCCCTTTTTTGTATTTTATTTAGAGACAGGGTCTTGCTGGGATGGTAAATGCTTCACTAAATTGCTGAGGCTGGCTTTGAACTCGAGAATCCTCCTGGCTCAGTGTAGTTTTGATTTGAATTTGTTTAGTTGCTAATGATGTTGAACATTTTAAAAAATCTATTTCTTGGCCATTTGCATTGCTTCTTTTGAGAAGTATCTATTTAATTCATTTGCCCATTTATTAATTGGGCTATTTGGTTTTTTAGTGTGAAGTTTTTTGAGTTCTTTATATATTCTAGAGATTAATCCTCTGTCAAAAGAGTAGCTAGCAAAGAATTTCTCCCATTCTGTGGGTTCTCTTTTCACATTCCTAGTTGTTTCATTTAAAACTTTTAAATTTGATACCATCCCACTTATTAACTCTTGGCATTATTTCCTGAGCTTTGGAGTTTTTTAAGAAAGTTGTTTTGGGGAATTGATTTCTAGAGCCATTCTGAGCATTCCATATCTCTGACAATAACTCTATAAAGCACCCCCGCCCCACATACACACTTTTGGTACCAGGGTTGAACCCAGAGGCTCTTAACCACAGAACCACAACCTTAGACCTTTTTATTTTTTATTTTGTGATAGGATCTCACTAAGTTGCTTACTTCCTTGCTAAATTGGTCTCAAACTTGCTATCTTTCTGCCCAGCCTTCAAGTCTTTGGGATTACAGGCATGCACCACTGTGCCTGACTAGTAATGCCCATTTCATTTGGTGGTCTGAGAGATTTTTTTCCCAGTCAAGAGACTCCCCCTCCCCCCCCCCCTCCTCCTCCTCCTCCTCCTCCTCCTCCTCCTCCTTCCTCCTCCTTCCTCCTCCTTCCTCCTCCTCCTCCTCCTCCTCCTCCTCCTCCTCCTCCTCCTCATCATCATCATCATATGTTTGTGTATGGGATCTCTCTTTCCCTGCCCATTACACGTACTGCATTTTGAAATTGAACACCACAGGGCTTCATTTCTTGAGTGTTTGACAATTACCCCCTCTCCCTCATTCTGGACACAAATACATTACCACAAGGAGGTTCATAATTAAATCTGGTGACATGAAACTACATGATATAACATTTGGCCCATGAAATAAAGTGAAACAGCATCTTTTTATATAATCTTACTTGTTTAAATTATGTTATCCATTGATATTTGCCAGTAACTTTCTTATTACTACATATGGTAGAAAGGATACTAATAAGGATTTTAGTATTTTTTTTTCTTTTTATGGGTACTCTCAATGGTAGAGTGCATGTCTAGCTGTACAAGTTCCCTGGGTTTGATTCCCTGTACCACACAAAAACAGGATGAAAAAAAGAAAAGTTTACTCTCAAGTATATCTATTTACCTTAGTACTGTAGCTGTGCAGCATTTCTATGAGATACAGACAGCTGTTTAAAGGAGTCCAGACATACTTTGCATTTTATATTTATGCCTTTTGTACATGTATGTATATTATGTAATTTTATATTTTATATATAGGCCTTTGCAGCCAATTGTTTGAGGATATGGTTTGATATATTCAGTTGGTACAGATGGAGAACCCTAGAAGTCTAAAGCAGAAAAACAAAACTGGTTTTAAAAATTTGATTTCAGAATAACTAGTTGAGTAAGCAGCTTCTTAAAAGCCTTATGTGGGTACAGACCTTTCAGGACCCAAGGGGTTTCTGCTGCCCCTCAATGAAACGATGAAGTGGGCTATGGAAATCTGCAGAGCTTTTAACTATCTTGGATGAAAACAAAGATGTCTGTTTTCTTTTCTTTGTCTTTCATTGCAATGGATTTGTGGATTATTTAGTATAATTCCATATCTCTCTTGGTGTATTTCATTTACCAGAGAGGGAAAGATAAACCCTAGAAAACAACATTCCTTCTTGATTAATTTTTCTTATATTAAATGTATACTAGTCTTTAGATATGCCAATTAATTTTTAACTATTATTATGAAAGATAGCTTTTCTTTAAGTCGTCTTTTGATTGGATGAATTAAGTAAAATAATGCCATTAGTTATAAGATCTGTAATTTTCTTGCTTTCTGTAGTAACGCATTCTCTCTCTCTCTCTCTCTCTCTCTCTCTCTCTCTCTCTCTCTCTCTCTCTCACACACACACACACACACACACACACACACACACACACACCCTACCCAAAAAATATAACTTTTTTTCCTATTAGAGATGAAGATGACATCAATGATGTGACTTCCATGGCAGGGGTCAATCTCAATGAAGAAAATGCCTGCATCTTAGCAACAAACTCTGAATTGGTTGGTACACTCATTCAATCATGTAAAGACGAGCCATTTCTTTTCATAGGAGCTCTACAAAAGAGAATTTTGGACATTGGTAAGTACAATTATGATTTTTGGTCTGATAGGAATATCTGTTGGGGAAAAATATTAAGAGAGACCACCTGGAACTCTGAGGCTTTAAGAAAGGCTTTAGAATTAATCAGGATTTGGGGGATGTTATCAAAAGAAGTATTTATTTTATAGATTATTAATATAATCTGAATCATATAACTTTAGATAATAGAGATAAGATTTCATTGTGTTTCTTTTTTGTAAATATATTTTTGTTTTAGTTGTCAATGGACCTTTATTTTATTTATTGTACATGGTGCCGAGAATCAAACCTAGTGCCTCACACATACAAGGCAAGCACTCTGCCACTGAGCCACAATCCCAGTCCTTATTCCAGTTTCTTGAGGGGGAATAGATGTGCATTTTTACATGAATGTATAATATGGTATATTATTTTTTCTATCCTGTTCCTTATTTGGCTCTTAGGCATATATGTGTACAAATTCACTCTTACGTTACAAGTTTATATTTATAAGATATAGGAACAGGTACTGAGAGCAAGTCCCTTTTTCCTTGTCTCAACCCTGAAATTTTCTCTAGTTCCAGGAGTAGTTGTCAGTAGGCTTCACTGTGGGAAAGAAATGGGAGAGAACACACCATGTGTAGATACTTAGCTTTTTGTTGTTCTTAAATCACAACTCATTACCATGTAAGACTGCAATCTCCTCCACATGAATTGTTAAAAGACAAGTTGGAGAGAGTATTTTTGTGTCTGAGTTATGCCAGTTTTTGTATCTTGACCCTAGGACTTATCAGGGACCAGCTGTTTTTCTTCATCCATTTTACATTTTGGGGATAGGTGCTAATGAACTTTGAATGTACTTGAGTAGGAATCTTTGTGTTTTATATTGAAGGCTTAATACAGAGTTGATTGTGATTTTTTAATACATCCATGATATATTTTTTTAAATATTTATTTTTTAGTTTTAGGTAGACACAGTATCTTTATTTTTATGTGGTGCTGAGATTAGAACCCAGTGCCTCACACAAGCTAGGCGAGTGCACTACCACTCGAGCCACATCCCAGTCCTCATCCCATGGTATTTTTAAGGACTTCAAAGTATATTACTAATACACACTTTAAGTCTACTTCACAATTAATGAATATTTGAACTACACTATGCTCTACAAATGACCGCTTTTCATTTCTACTTTAAATTAAGGTTTGTCTTTTTTTTATCATGAACAACTAGAGTTTGCGAGTAGTTGAAAAGATAGGAATTAATAAACCTGACTGTGAAATGTTTGTTTGCTATTTGTGTTTTTCCTACCTCTCTTTCCTTCAAACCCCTTTTCTTCCTCTTTCCCTCCCTCCCTCCCTCCCTCCCTTCCTTCCTTCCTGGTATTTTCTTCTTTGCATGTGTATTTTGTAATACTGTTTGGAACCAGTTCTTTAATTTCGGAGCAAGCCTAAGCATTCATTATACCTTCTTTTGATAATATAGGAAATTTATTGGTATTTTAATTCCTTAATGCCATATAATTATCTAAAGCATTGGTAGAGTAGAAGTAGATACTTAGGTTTATCAATTCCTGTCCCTGTCCAAATTTTATTTCTAGTTTAATTTAAATTAGATTGATTGTAATGATAAAAAAATTAGCACTGAAAGAGTATTTTGGTTACTTAGGACAGGGATCAGCAACTTTTTCCAAAAAGGGCCAGATGGTAAATATTTGCCACTTTATGGCCATATGGTTTCTGTCACAGCTGCTCAGCTCCACTGTCTTAAGGCAAAAGCAACCATAGACAATATGTAAACAAATGGGCAAGACTATTCTCTTGGTCTGCTTGGGCTGCTGTAACAAAATATAGCACACTGATGGCTTAAATGAAAAAAACATTTATTCCTCATAGTTGTGGAGGATGGAGATGACCCTGTGTACTTACATGATCAGGGTCTTGGTGAGGGCCCTCTTGATGGTTTTCTGACTGTCATCTTTCTGCTGTATTCTCATGTGGCAGAAAGAGAGGTAACTGTCTTATCTCTCATTATCCCTTTCATTTGGGCTCTGCCTGTGACTTCATTATCCCCCAAAAGTCCACTCTAAATACCATCACATTGGAAGAGGGTTTCAGCATAAATTGAGGTATTTGGGGGACACAAATTCACTGCAGTGCTGTTCCCATAAAACTTTGTAACTATAAAGAGAGATAAGATTGGGCTTGTTGGCCATAATTTGGAAGCCTCTGATAGGGAGAATAAGGGAACAGCTATTTTTATTTTAATTTCTTAATAATGAAATGCAAAGTTGTCATCATATGATAGTCAACTGCTAAATAATAATTCTGAATTAGATAAGGTTTAATAAAAAAATAAAACCATTGAGTGAATGGTGTTAATGCATTTCTAGGAATATTTTTCACTTATAATAAAATTCCTTCTTTACAAAATATGCCAGAACAAAGGCCATTCCTTAAAAACTGAAATTATGCTGGGATGCCTGTAATTCCAGTAGCTTGGAAGGCTGAGTCAGGAGGATTGCAAGTTCAAGGCCAGATTCAGCAACTTAGTGAGACCTTCAGCATTTGAGTGAGACTTTCAAAATAAAAAGTAATTTAAAAAGTAGGGGGGAGAGGGGTAGGCTAGGGATGTAGCTCAGTGGTAAAGTATGTCCTGGGTTCAGTTTCCAGTAAACTGTAGGTTTCTCCCTACCCCCTTATAAATTTATCCAAATAAATTTTAAAATATGTTTTTCTACTTGGATAATGTTAGAAGATTAAATGCCCATGTTCTTTATTTCCCTGATTACCTAAATTAAATTGCACAAACATTAAATAAAATCACATAAACATGCATGCACTAACTAGTTCTCCTGAATCAACTATGCTGAATTTGTTTAAAAACAGAATTGTACTTAAAAGTGAGAGTTTCTACTAAATTTCTACTAAATGACCTTGCAAGGAGAATGATTCTAGAGGCCAACTGAAACAATATCTGTTTAACTTTGTAACTTTAAATAAATCGTATTTTATTACCTGCTAATGAAAATAATTTAGAAAATTTGTTCTTCTCTAAGCCCTGGAATTATTTGTTAATATTTTAAGAATTGGTCATTCTTAATGTTAGATAAATTACCTTTATTTTATAAATATATATGAAACTATTTCAAAGATCTCCCACCTAAACAGTAAATATTTTTTCAAGTGCTTATTTTCTTTCAACTTAGCCTGAAATATGTTATTTTTTTAATTTACCCCATTTTAAAATGTAATTTTAGTCACTGGATTGTTTTGAAATTTTACTGTTTCTTCTATAGAAGGCCTATTTATTTATGCAGAGGTTTATAATAAAATAGATTCGTTGTATTTTTTTCCCTGCATGAATCTGAAATTGGAGATGAATTCTATTTTGCTACAGAATAATTAATTACATTTTAAAAGGTGTGGTTTAGGAGAAATTGGAAAAATTTATATCTTCCTTCTATTTGGTTTATTATAGACAACATTTTAAAGTTTGATATTTATTATACAGTAATGTTAAGGAATTTGTTGGATTAATTAAGTCATATTTTGCTAGAGTTGTTCACCCTTTGATGAGAATGAGCATGTTTCATATAAATTAGCAAGCAGAATTAAACAGTAATTTTTAAAAATTGTTATGCATATATATGTACATATTAAGAACAATCATAGTAGCATTTTTAAAAGCTCATTTAAATTTGACTACTTAATTGCCTATATCTTTAGATTTAGATCTCTGTTGATAAGGATAGTTTCACTGTGCCTAACAATATTACTGTGTGTGTGTGTGTTTTAAGTACTGGGAATTGAAGTCAGGGGCTCTTTTCCACTGAGCCTGAGTCATATCCCTGGCTCTTTTAATTTTTTATTTTGGGGCATGGTCTCACAGTGTTGCTGAGGGTCACCTTGAACTTGCCTGGGCTGGTTTTAAACTTGAGATCCTCTTGCCTTAGCCTCAGCTTCCCAAGTCACTTGAATTATAGGCATATGCCATTTCACCCAGCAAGAAATACTATTTAAATACTGATAAGGTTAATATGTAAATGAGCTTCTACCTTTGAGTATGTGGTCCAAATTGTTTTCCTGGAACTTTTTTTCCTATTTAGTGAAGGAAGAAAAAAGGTTATTTAAGAAGAGAGAAGTTATTCAAAAGGGTGGGTGAAATGATGAAGCTTTGAACCCATTTCAACTTGTAAATTGATTATCAGGTCAATTTATCAGAACATGAGTTAGTGCAAAATATATACATGATTGGTAGTGGCCAAAAAGAATACAGGTATGTCTTGTAGGTGAGGCATTACCAGAGACTTACTATCTGAATTCCTTGAAATAAATGCCATAAATTGTTAACAGTGTCAAACAGGGCAAAATGTAATTTTCTATTTTTTTAATTACTAAAATTAACAGAATATGGCACTAATTTCTGCAGTTACCATTTTCCTCCCTGAACACTAGACTTGATTTGTGTTCTTATTAACTTTGTCCTATAAATGACCTTGCAAGGAGAATGATTCTAGAGGCTAAGTGAAACAATGTCTATATTTTCGAGGCTTCAGGCTAGGTTTTATTAATGTAATGTCTAAGATCTTTGAAGTTGTGACTTTACCAGGAAAATCATAATCTCCAAACCTTTATTCATAATGGGTATGACTTCCAGGGGGAACAGAATACCTGCTGTGCTAATTATTTCAATTATCAGCCACTACTAAAACATGTAATGGATTTTCTCTGCTTCCACAGGTAAAAAGCATGACATTACGGAACTTAACTCTGATGCTGTGAACTTGATCTCCCATGCAACACAGGAGAGATTACGAGGCCTTCTAGAAAAACTGACGACAATCGCTCAGCATCGAATGACTACTTACAAGGTAAAGGGAGTTGTTAAAGAAGTATGAACTCTTGTCTCTTCTGTAGCATGAATAAAGGGTAGTTTTGGGGCATGGATTCATACTCTAAGTGTATTTTTAAAAGAATTGTTGAGCCATATATTTCATATTAGTAGAAATTCAAAATCTTCTTAATTGGCTTTATTTAGATATGCTTGCATAACAAAAACTGGAATTTGAAATGGTGTCCAAAACTTCTATGTTGGTATAGATTACAATATGCATCTGTTCTGCCTGAAGCTTCTCTTCCTTGAGAATTTGATTGAGAAGGAAGATATATTAGGATGAAATATTGGCGTCTTTAGTTCTTTTCAGTGGTCTGGACTCTGCTAGCATTCCTATTCTTTTGAGTAAGTTTCCATGATAGCATTGAGTGCTGTTATTGGTACCACTTATTACTGTTCTTGGCTTCTTTATAAAAACTATATGCAGGAATAGCCTAACTTGTCCCTAGTGGTGTGAACTAAATGAAATGCTGTTAACAAGATGAAAGCCCTTGATGTATTTGAAGTATAGTTTTGGAAGAGGGCAAATATATTGGCCGATTAAGGATTTAAAAATTAAAAAGATAACCTGGAATTTTAAAAAAATAATATAAAGAAGGAATGTTAATAGCTAGATTTGAACAGAATGGTACATGTGAACTTACAAGGTTTTGAGTTTGCAAAAATCGTCATTGCCATGGCATTCTAACCATATTTTGAAAGGAATCCAGGAAAACATATCAGCTATCACACCACCCACCTATAAGTTCCTTGGAAGAATCATTCTATTTTCCTTCTTTTTTGTTTTATTTAGAACTTTAAGAAATACACATAGTTTCTGAATTTCTTGCTTGTATAAATCTTTGAGAGAAATTATTGATCAACAAAAATATGGGACCAGCAGGAAAAAAGCTGTGGAGAAATAAAATAACAGTATTGTGTGTGTGTGTGTGTGTGTGTGTGAGAGAGAGAGAGAGAGAGAGAGAGAGAGAGAGAGAGAGAGAGAGAGAGAGAGAGAGAGAGAAAGAATTGATTCTAGGAATTTGTCTATTTTTTTTCTGGTTATCTAGTTTGTTGTCATGTAACTATTTATAGTATTCTCATAATCCTTTTTATTTCTATAAGGTCTGTGGTAATGATCTTACTTTCATTTAAGATTCTAATTATTTGTATTCTTTTTGTCAGTCTAGCTAATGGTTGGTCAATTTTGTTAATCTGTTAAAAGAACCAACTTTTGGTTTAATAAATTTTGCCTGTTTTTCTGTTCTCAATTTTATTTATCTCCACTGAAGTCTTCATTATTTCTTCTTCTAACTTGAGTTCAATTTGCTCTTCTTTTTTAAAATTCTATAAAATATAGATTTTAGTTGTTAACTCAAGATCTTTGTTTCCTAATATAGGCATTTATTGCTATAAATTTCCCTCTGTGCACTGCTTTCACTTCGTACTAAGTTTTGTTCTATTGTGTTTTTATTTTTATTTGCATCTAAGTTTTTTTCTTGAGACTTTTTGACCTATTGGTTAAGAGTTAAATTTCTACATACTTGTGAATTTTCCAGTTCTCTTTCTAGATTTATTCCACTGTGGTCAGAAAAGATACTTTGTATAATTCAAACATTTAAGATTTATTGGCACTTGTTTAAACAAATGTGCAGTCTGCCTAAACAATGTTCCATATGCATTGGGTTCTGTGACACAAACCTATAATCTCAGCAACTCGGGAAACAAGGCAGGAGGATTGCAAGTTTGAGGACATCCTTGGCAGTTTAGCAAGACCTTGTCGCAAAATAAAAATAAAATGATTGGAGATGTAGCTCAGTGGTTTAGTGCCCCTTAGTTCAATCTCCAGTACTCCAAAACAAAAACAAAAACCCCAAAGGGAATGCTCCATATGTGCTTGAGCAGAATATGTATTTTGCTTTCATTAAGTTTTAATTTGATAGTTTATTAGATGTATTTGGTTTATGGTGTTAAGGCATCTATTTTCTAATTTATCATCTGTCTAGATATTCTATCCATTTTTGAAAGCAGGGTATTAAAGTCTTTTGCTGTATTAACTCAGTGGTTTATATGTGCACAGCCTTGGGTTCAGTCAATACAAAAAAAAAAAAAAAGAAGGAAGGAAGGAAAGAAAAGGAGAAAGCATGAAAAAAGTTTTGACACTGCTTCACTTGTTTGACAATGCTGTATCTTTCTTAATCATCTTTCTGTTCTATAACAGCTACTTGAATAGATTAAAAAATAAGAAAGGTTTATTTTGGCTCGAAGTTTGGAGCTTCTTATCCATAGACAATTGACCCCATTGCTTTGGACCTGTGGTGAGGTAATATATCACAGCAGGAACATGTGCAGTGGAGGAAAGATGCTGACCTCATGGCAGCTGGGAAGAAAAAAAGAAAAGGAGGAGGAGCCAAGGTCCCCATATCTCCTTTCAGGGCACACCTCCGGTAACCAAACTCAACACTAGGCTTCATCTCCTAAAAGTTCTACCACGTCCCATTGGCGCTACCAGCTGTGGACCAAGCCTGAAGTACATAGGTTTTGGGAGGATATTCAAGACCCAAGCTATTGCAATTCTATAAATTTAACCTTTTATCAGTATATGATTTCTCATTTCTGCTTCTCTTTCTTTAAATTAAAAAATGGGGTCTTGCTTGCTGTGTTGCCCAGGCTGACCCCGAACTCCTGGACTCAAGTGATCCTCCTATCTCAGCCCCTTAAGTAGCCTGGGCTACAGACCCACACTGCTACACCCAGTTTCTTTGTTTCTCATAACAGACTTTGACTTAATGTCTATATATCTGATATTAGCATAAATACCAATGCTTCCTTTTGGTTTTATGTGCATGGAATATCTTTTTTCATTCTTTAATTTTCACTCTATTGGTATGTGTTCATCTTAAATTCTTCTCTTGAAGACAATATCTGTAATTGGATCATGTTTGTCTGTGCCCCCCTATTCCTCGAAGTCCCCCAACTTCTTGACAGTCTCTGCTTTTTGACTGGGAAGTTTAATCCATTTACATTTAAAATAATTACTAAGAAAGCACTTCTGCTATTTTGTTACTTATTTTATGTATTCCCTACTGTTTAATTGATATTTTTTCCTTGTACCATTTTGATTTTCTTTTGGGTATATTTTCTTTCTTTTGCTGGGGATCTAACCCAGGGCCTCATGCATGCCAAGTAAGTGCTCTATCACCAAGCCACATCTTCATCCATTTTTGTATATTTTCTAAGTGGTTACCATGGAGATAAACAACATCCTAAACCCTTTCAAACCTAGTTTGAATTAATATCTTTAATTTTGTAACGTGAAGAAATTATAGTCATCTTTTTGGCCCTTTACTCTTTTAAAAGTGTGTTGAAACATTTTTTACAACTGAAATCTCTTTGTTCCTACCTTAATCATTTTTTGAGAAATACATGAGTACGTCATCATTTATAGTGGAATGTTTCTGTACAGAATGTAATGTGTACAATTTAGTATGGAAGATAATTTTTCCAAGTAATGTTTTCTGAGTGCCACTCAGAGCTCTATTGTATATAGCCATCAGATAGAATTCTTCTGTTGTTTATCAATAACATATGTTTCAAGACGTTAGCTGCCCTACGCAAAAATGGATAGTATCTACTCCACCTGGAAGACCTCACTGACTTAGCTTAAAGCTAATACTTCCTTAACCCTGTCTTGTACACTGCCTATTCGGATTGATTTTCCCCGTGCCCACTTTTCCTCACACATTCCTTAATACAGCTATGCCACTGTTGGAATTTGCATATGTAGAAAGACAAAGGATTGTCATTCTTTATTAAGCAGAAATAAAACTAATTTAATGATACTTGAATTTAATTCAAAATCACCTTTATTCTGTAGATTTTAATTGTAATAATCTTTGCATCAAAGATTTAGCCTTGTCATTGTGTTTTAGTTCATCCTAGATAGGATTTATTTTTATCCATACAATGTAAGAAATTCTAGTCACTGAATGTATTAAAAAGAGAGATCACCATCTCTTTCTTCTCTGAACCATTTACTTTTGATAATCTTTCACCTGGTTAGGTATAATTCTCTAATTAATCATAAACTATAAACTGATATTTGGGTAAAGAAGTAAAAAATGGCATGCATTACAAAGCTTTTGATCTTGCTGCCAGGTGTTTTCCCACTGAAGATACATTTTAGTTTTCTGTATGCCTGTGGCCATGAAGAACTTTCATTATTTTCCGGTTGAAAGGTACTATAAGTGGTTCCTTTGGATGGGATTCACTTGATGGTGTTGATATTATTTGGGGCTACACATTTTCATTGTAAATCATTTAATATGTAATAAGTATGTCTGGTAAAGCCCTACTCTTTTGGTACACAAGTCTTCAGTTTGTGAGGCCTGCTGAGGTAAAGGAATGTAGTAAAATTGGGGTTAATGCTGTTTAGAAAGGGTTAGGGACTCAGTGGGAACAGGACAGGCACTCCTTTGTTTAGTAGTATCTGGAAGAGAAAAGGAAGAATGTATAATGCCAGAGGCAGTTGGGAGAAAAAAGAAATAAAATGGGAATGTGATAGGGTTAAAATTTAAAAAGTCTGCACCCTTTTTAATTTAGTGTTTGTTGTCCTTTTCTACATTAAATCCTGTCAGTAAACTATCTCCAGAGTGTCTGAACACAAAAATGGTAAAGATGAAGTATTTGAGAAACCACTGTTATTATGTTTAACCTCTATGGTTGGCCTATAATGTGTTCCATATTCTATCTTGTATTGTTTAACTTTAAAAAACATTTGGGAATTCTTTGTGTATTAAGCATGAAGTAAAATAAGTAGCACTAATACATCCTTGTTCCTTAAACTATGTAATACTCTTTTGATCTAGTTAAATACCAACAATAAAAATTTAATTTAAAAAGAATCTTGGGCATATGAAATCTCTCATTCCCAGTTAATTGAATCAGCCATAAGCTTGGGGATAAAGCAAAGATGGGAGTGGTGCTGTACACTGATTTCCAGGCCAGGCACTGACTGTTGAACTTAACATTCAGTTTTTCTGCTATATAGTTGCCTTCTCATGTCTGAAATACTGAGTGAATATATGGTAGGGTGAGTTTAATATTGATTGGGAAGCCCACACAATGAACATGCCTATAAACTTGACTATTCAGAAGGCTAAGGCAGGACAATTAAAAGTTTGAGACCAGTCTGAGTAGCTTGGAGAAACTCCGTCTCCAAGTAAATAATAAATTAAAAAAGAAATGACTGGGGATGCAACTTAGTGGTAAAGTGCTTGCCCAGCAAGTGCAAAACCCTGGATTCTATTCCCAGTTCAGCAAAAAAATGAGGGGGAAGAAATCAGGAATATCCCTGTGCTCTTCCCCACCCTACCATTGCTGCCCATCAGACCACATACAGGTGGACAGAGGACAGATAGGGACAGAAAGGTACTCATAGGCTAAGGAAATATTTAGACTGAAAAGCAGTGATTTATACTTTAGCATATCAGATTTTATCATTTTATGGAAAAATTAAGACAATTATACTTCTGTGTGACTCTCACAGATTATACAATTACTTTCTTTGACTACAGTTCTATCTAAATTCAGACCTTAATGGGATTCTCAAAACAGGGTTTTGGGATTTTAATATTTGTCAGCTTGTCTTATGTTGTATTTTGATAGAAGTTGTATTCAGTTATTAAGGTTAGACTAACCCAACCAGGTAACCAGAGTGATAATTTTCGTCTTTGGTTTATTTTTCAGTGAGGTGATTGTTTCTTGCTTTTTGTCTTCATAGGCCTAAGATTTAATTACTCATGTTAAGCTCTGCTAAGATCAACAATAATTTAACTAAAAAGTTTTAAATTATAGGTAAATGGTATACTCTTGCATTTTTCTTCTTGTGGTTGGCTTAATTGTTTACCCCAGCTCCCAATGAGGTTTAATGGAAAAATCTCTTTGAAATGTAAATGTTAGATCATCTCTCAAATTTTAAGGAAGATAAAGATTCCTGGTTTTTACTTGTTTGTTTTGTTAAGTTTGCTTATCAGAAACAAAAATAATACCTGAAAATTTAGCTTCCTATATGTGTTGATGTTATTGTCTTTAGTTAAATTATAATGATATCTAATGTACAGTGCATTGTGCACAGGATCATCGTAAAAACTTTTTTTTTTCCAGGCAAGTGAAAATTATATTCTGTCTAGTGATACTCGGTCACAGCTCAAATTCCTTGAAAAGCTGGATCAATTGGAGAAACAGAGAAAAGATTTAGAAGAAAGAGAAATGTTACTTAAGGCAGCCAAGGTAAGGGCCTACATAATTTATGAGTGAATGCGGCCTGGCAGTGAGGTCAGAATTGGCTTTATCATTGGTTGGCTGTCTTCGTTTTATTAAGCTTTTAGATTTCTCTGGAGGATTTCTTAAAATGAAATTAGTAATAGTATGTCTCACAGCCAGGATGGTGTGGTACAGTGGCTTTCAGTTAATTTAGTTCAATGAGTTATAATCTTTTGTCTCTTCACTTTCATTTCCTGGGAGTTAGGCATCATACCTACCCACCCACCCCACCTCCCAAGTAAAAATATTTTGTAAAATTTTAGCGTAAGAATTGATATGTGCCAAGTTACAGTTCAGGAAAAGAAAATTGGAAAGTAGACAGAAACATTGTGGATAAAATTAGGAATAATTTGGATTACATGTACTAAAATATAAGATGGATGGAAATGAGTTAGAGAGGAATAGAGAACAAACAAGTGAGACTATATACTTACTTATTTCCTTTCTCCTTTATTGAAATGTTTCCACAATTGTTAATGCCAAATGGAGTAAAAGCTTAATTAGGCTAGAGTTTGCATTATGTAATTCCATGCTTAGGGTCATTGTAAGAAGTATTAAATGTGCTGAACATTAGTCTTTTTTTTTTTTTGGAAGCACCTTAGTTTTGATATCTAGTTTTCTTAGAAGCTTCTCCTTTTAGAGTATTTGATCCTAATTATGTACTAATTGCTTTAAAATATATATATATATATATATATATATATTTTTTTTTTTTTAGATGTTGATGGACCTTTATCTTATTCATTTATTTATATGCGATATGGAGAGTCCAATCCAGTACCTCATACATACTGGGGGCAAGCACTTTATCACTGAGCCACAACCCCAGCCCTCCAGTTGTTTTTTTATTTGTTTTTGTGATACTGGGGATTTAACCCAGGAGCGCTAGATCTTAACTTGTGACCCTCCACCTGCTTTAGCCTACCAAGACACTGGGATACAGGTGTGTGCCACCATGCCCAGGGTACTGATTACTTTTTTGAGAACTAATTTCATATCTATAGAAAAGTTGAGCAGGATTGTATTCTCAGCCCCCTTTCCCATGTTTTTCCATTTAATATTTTACTGTATTTGCTTCATCTCTCCTCTTCTCCACCATTTCTAAATACACACACGCACACACACATAAAGTTTCATTAGTTTGTCCATATGTCTGTCTTCTCTCCTTCATTTCTCGATTTAGAACTTTTAAAGTATATTCAGAGTTGTATAACTACTGGCACTAAGTAATTGTTTTCTGAACCATTTGAAAATAGTCTTCAGACACTCAAACATTCTAGTATGTATTTGCAAAAATAAGGACAGTCTCTTTTGTAAACCTCCAAGGAACTCAGCAATGTAACACTACCATCAATTGCATAGACCCTTGACTTAATTTCACCAGCTATCTCCCCTGTATCTTTATTTTTCCTTCATGTTCCATTTTCCATTCAGGAACATGTATTGCATTTTGTTGTTATCTCTTTTCATATTCGTTCAGTTAGTGTTGGTCTTTTTGTCTTTATTCATGTCTTTGACAATTTTCAACAATATAGACCTTACTTTCTAAACACAGGATGAGCCTCAACCTGGATTCATCTGGTATTTCTTTTTGACCAGAGTCATGCATTCTTGGCAGAAATGCACAGAAATGATGCTATATTCTTCTTGGCTGACTGTATCAAAAGACAGCCTTGATCACCTGTTCATGTAGGTGCCTTCCAGTTCCCTCCATTTTAAATTGACCAATTCCCCCTTTGTAGGTGCTTCAACTCCACATAAGGATGTGAGCACAATAGCCCTATCTCTGTGCAGTTTCTGCTGTCTCAGCCTCAGCCCCAGTGCTGACCCCTGTCCTGGGACAGGCAGGGAAATAGGACAGGATGTTCTTCCTTGAGCACAAATATCTTCATAGGAAGATATTTAAGATGATATCAACATTCCATTCCTCAAAAATCTTCCATGTATCAGCCTTAGTGTTCATTGTGATATCTGCCTGAATTAGCCCTCTCTGTGATGGTTGCCAAATGCTAATTCTTTATTTCTGTTAGCTTACCTACATTTATTAGTACTCTACTATATAAAAGAGTTTTTTTTCTACCTTAGTCATATCAGTATGGGATTATGATTTTCTGTGTCATTCAACCAGTTGTAATCCATTACTATCCTTTTTTTTTTTTTTTTTTTTTTTTTTGGTACTAGGGATTGAACCCACTGCTGCTAAACTACTGAGCCACATTCCCAACCCTTTTTATTTTTTGAGACAGGGTCTCACTGCTAAACTACTGAGCCACATTCCCAACCCTTTTTATTTTTTGAGATAGGGTCTCACTGCTAAACTACTGAGCCACATTCCCAACCCTTTTTATTTTTTGAGATAGGGTCTCACTGCTAAACTACTGAGCCACATTCCCAACCCTTTTTATTTTTTGAGACAGGGTCTCAAGTTTGTTTCCATTATAAGGCTTTAGTATTTGCTGTGCTGTCTGCTTGGAATATCATTCCCCCAGATCTTTATATGGCTGCTGAGGGTCTCGCTAAGTTCCTTAAGGCCTTGCTAAGTTGCTGAGGCTGACCTCAAACTTGGGATCCTACTGCCTCCACATCCCAAGCCCCTAGGAGTAGAGGCATGTGCCACCGAGCCTAGCACTATCATTATTTTGATATTTAAAAATTGCTTGAGTGGGAGACTTTTTCAAGGTGGCACTTTGGTCCTTTATCATATGTCTATCAGTCACTGAGCATGTTCTTACTTTCTGGCTCAAGCTATTACAGGCCCAGCCTTTACTATTCCTGCCCCAGCCCTGCAATGAACTATTTCTGTAAGGAATCCTGTTTCTTTTTAGTTGAAGATAATGGTCAGAAACCACTATTAGATATATACTATTGTCATTGCTTAACAGAGTGTCAGACCCTCTCAGTGAACAAATCTAGGAATTTGTAGTATGTGTATATATGTAACCAACCATACATTCATAATTGTTCCTGTATCTGTGTGTGTATATAATACAATCACGAGTTCAGATGGATTCCTCCAACTGTAATCTAGTACCTCAGGGTTCTTTCTACCCTACCTTTTCCATGTTTGTAAAAACTCTCTCCAGTAGTCAGTAACTTGGCTCTTATCACCTTTAATATGTTTAATGTATGTTCTGAATCAATTTAGCTTTCAACTGATCAGTATTTCAATGTAACTAATGTGACTAATGTCTGAACTAGCCATGTTGCTGTCATCTCTCTTACTAGTAATTCTCCCAACCCCATTTCATTGTCCATTCGATTAATCATCACACCCATTGACCCATGCTTCCATGAAGTGCCCCAGACTTTTACCAACCTGTATTCTTGGCCACTTGCCCATATCTTGGTAAGGTGCCTCAGCCCTACACAAGGATGTGGGCACAATAGCCCTATCTCTTTGCAGTTTCTACTGTCTTAGCCTCAGCCCCAGTGCTGACCCCTGCCCTGGGACAGGCAGGGAAATAGGACAGGATGTTCTTCCTTGAGCCCACAAGTGCTATAAGCAAGCACTCAGCCATTGTAATGAGGTGGTTTATTGGTGCTTTATTTCTAGTTAAAGTGCTATAAACAAGGTCATAAACTATTAAATACTGGTCTAGTAGTTATTATTGGATAAAAAGTATGATACTTTCTCTTGGTCTATTGGCTTTTCCATTTTTCACCAGACAGACTTCTAAGTGTTGGAATGCCCCAGATTTCAGTCCCAGGTCTTTCCCTCTCTCTTAATTCTCTTGTAAGATTAATTCCAATTCAGTATACATCCTGAAATTCTGGGCTTCTATAGCTAATTGCCTGCTTCATATTGCTTCAGTGGCTAATAGGCATCTCAAATTTATTATGTCCAAAAAGACTCTGATTTTTCCCTCCCTCTTGCAGCTTTTCTTAATTCAGTAGATGACACCCATCATTTGCCAGATGTTCAAGCCAAAAATCCTAGGAGTCATCTTTAGCTTCTTTCTTTCTCTTCTTCCCATATTCAGTTCACTTCCTGTTCATTCCCAAAATGTGTCCGTGGTGATGTTTTTATCACCACCATCACCACTGTAACCTAAACATCTTTTATTTGGACTTTTATAATACCTCCTAACTGATCTCCTTTCCCTTTTACAATTTCTTCATCATACTATTGTGAGAATAATATTTTCATCACAAAATCAAAAATCTTTCATTGTCTTTTATTGCATTAAAAATAAAATCCAAACTTTTTACCAAATTTGATAAGGCCTCACATCATCTTGCCCACACCTCCCTCTTGCCTCAGATTGCTCCTCTCACTCACTCCACTCTGACCTTATTCCTGCCTCTTTTGCTTCCAGGGATTGAACCCAGGGGTGTTTAATGCAAAGCTATATCTAAGCCCTTTTTGTAATTTTTGAGAGGATCTCAATACCTGCAAAGGCTGATCTAGAATTTGTGATCCTCCTGCCTCAGCTTCTTGAGTAGCTGGAAATGTGCTACCACCCCTGGAGGTCTCACTGACTTTTTTGTTCCTTGAGTATGCCAAGCTTGTGTCTGCCAGGGTTTCTAATTAGGCATCTAAAACTGAACATTGGGTTCTTTCCCCCTAAATCTGCTCTTTGTTAGATCTTTGGCTTCTCAGAAAGTTTAAATTACCATCCTTTCTTATTGCTTAGGCAAGGGTCCTAAGAGTCATCCTTGTTTCCTCTCTTTATTTTCTATATTCAGCCCATCAATAGCCTATTTGGCTTTACCTGCAAAATGTGTTTCCAGTCTAATCATTGTCTTCTTTGCTGTGATGCTAGTTCAGTCTGCATTCATTTTTCTCTCACTCAGTCTCTTACCCACAACAGTTGCTTTGGAATGGTCTTCTTATTGCACTGGGTGCCAGTTCTTCAGTCTTGAATCCCTGCAGTGCCCCCTCTACATAGCTGCAGAAGACCCCTTTTGAAAGGCACCTTAGGGACGACTCCCTCTGTGCTTTGGACCCTCCAGTGGCTTGTTCTTGTAACTGAAATTAACTCCCCTACAAGGCAACACATGATCTTCAATCTTTCTTCCCTTTAAACTTTCTATTTCAAACATAGGGGCTTTCTCACTGTATTCAGTTATACCCAAGTTTGTTTCCATTATAAGGCTTTAGTATTTGCTATGCTGTCTACTTGGAATGTCATTCCCCCAGATCTTGGCTGCTTCTTTTTTCTCATTCAGACATCTACTCAAATATCACTCCTCAGAGATAAATTCCCTGTCAACTAAAGAGGTACTCACCAGTCTTGTCTGTTCTATCACATCATTCTATTTATTTTCTTTATAGCACTTATCAGTATCAGCATTTTTTTTGTATTTTTACTCATTTAAAATTTTACATATCATACATATCAAGTGAAGAACAGTGATCCATAGTGTAATATTTATACTATGAATAACCAATAAATGGTGGATGACTAACAAAGATGTAATACCCAAATGTGCCCATTATGCTGGAGCAAACAATCATATACACACATGTACATGCATATTTATCTATAAGCATGTACACATTTTCATTCTCTCAATATTATAGATAGAATAACAAAAGAGTCCCAGACAAAGTTGTTTTAGTAGATTGGGAATTAAAATGGAGAAAAAAAATGCATACTTTAGGTACAATTTAGTATAGGTAGTTACGTGTTTGAAATTAAAAGCCATGCTGAAGCCTCTTGCTTTCTTTTAACAAAGGAAACCCTCCAACCGTTGTGCTTTTCTTTAACAAAGGTATTGGTAAATTCATAAAAATATCAGTTAAGCTTAGTAAATAATAAAATACTTCTTAGTTTTTTTTAGCTTGTTAGCTGTCTTTAGTTAGTGAAGATTGAATTTTATAGAGAAAATACACAGATTTATAGGAGTTAAGTAACTGTTAGGATGAATAAAAAGGTCCACGTATCCCAAGCATGTTTTCTTGTGAATATATATTTATGATATCAGAAATGAGGTTTATTACGTTTTGTTTTATGATTAAATTATGTATAGCTAATAGCTTGTTTTCTTATGCCAATCTTATGAAAAGTGGCAGTCAGTAAACATTTATGAACATTTACTTGTGCCTGACATTCTAATAAATGTTATAGAGAAGATACTTTAATGAAAACGTTAAAATGTATTTCCTCCTTTTTAAAATTATGCTTTTAAAAGAGAGATTTGTTTCAAGGTGACTGAAGTTCTTGATTTTCATGGTCCATGAAATAGCATGTTTTCCCAAACTTCCTTTACCTGAAGATGAGCCCAGTGTTATTGTTTTCATTCTTTAGGGCGCCAACAGTTCTTCTTTTCTTTTTCTTCATGTGTACCATCCATTTTTTAGTTTCCAGTGTTCCACAAGAACGTCATGCCTCAACTGGACCTGACTGACATTGTTAGCATCATTTCAGTATAAGCTTCCTCCAGGCTAGAACACAGCAGCCGGCCCAGATGATGAAGGGGGAGTAAGGGCGGGAGTGCAGCTAGACTGGATTGAGGCATTGCCCCTGGAGCTAGGATTTTCAATCACAAGTGAAATTGTCATTTATTAAATATTTAACTGCGACTATGGTGTTTAGATGCTCGTAATTTCTATTAAAATTTTCTTTTCCTTTGATAGAGTCGTTCCAATAAAGAAGATCCAGAACAGCTGAGATTAAAGCAGAAAGCCAAAGAGGTAGGACTTTCAAGTCACCATGCTTGCCTTTGTGTTTGAGGGAAGGTTGGCAGCTCTCTCCTGGCAATTAGGTCAGGGTTTATTTTGCTGTTGCATACCATTTGCAGAAGCCTTGGGGAAGGACGGGAACTGCTGAAGGCAAGGGCAGTACTTCAAATGAGGTCAATGAGTTATGTGCTCTCTTTTTAAAATTTACTTTCAAGGCTTAGGCCTGTCTAGAAATGACTCTTTGTAAACTTCAGCAGTGTACTTGGAGGAGTATAGTGTGGGATTAAAAAAAAAAAGAAGAAACTTTTGAGATTTAGCATCTGGGACTGTACAATAGGCTACATTTTTCCAGGGTAATTGTTCGTTTTGTAAATCTGATACTGCTTATAATTCTTTGGCTGGGAGGCGGTACTGGGATTTAGTTTTAAATGGAAAATGCCTCTGGCTTTTAATTTTCTGGGCCCAGCAGTTTTCTGTTCTGGAATGGAGCCCTTGTTTCACACAGTTCATGTTTAGCTGCAGGGGTTTTAGTTTATAGCTTAGACTGGTTAAGCTTTTACTCCCAGAGGCCTCTGCATAGCAACTGTAGAAATCAACAAATAAGTTCATTTATGTCTGCAGCCTCCTCTCAGTAGCTGACTTTTTACATTTCCCAATATCCATTTCCTGACTTTTCTAGCCCCAGAGAAAAAACTCCACTAATTGGAGCTTATTTTAATTGAGCCTTAATATTGGATCTCACTGGAGTTGCCCCCAGAGCTGCTGAGAACAGAATGAAATGAAAGTACCTAAGGTTGAAGATGTGGTGTGTGTATGATTGTGTGTGTGTGTGTGTGTGTGTGTGTATGCGCGCGCACACACACGCATGAGTGTGTGCATGCATGAAAATTTTCACTTGACCTACAGATTCTTTTCACTCCTGAATAAATCATCAAGCCTGTTCACATTTCTGATTAAGGATCTGACAGCAGACGATAATAAAGACAATTGAGGTGTGAGACGTGTGATATGGAGCTGAAGAAATTGGTTTCTATAGTTACTTGACTGATTTCATGCAATTTTTAAGGATCTTTGTGCTAAATAAGAGTGATTTCCTGAGCAACCTTTTTTCCTTAACTGTGCCTCTTGAACTATGAAATTTGTTGTTGCTTAACATTGCTGCACTTGGCTCCTAGGTGCCAGCAGCAGCAGGTTATTTATGAATGTTTTAAAGGCCCTTATTGTTTGGATTAATGTAGGAGCTGAGGCAAAACAAATGGAAATCTAGTAAGATTCTTACAATCAGTGTGTTGTGTTTTCATTAACATACAGAAGGGAAATACATGAACTCTGGGTAGAGAGGTATCAGGGTTGGGACAAGGAATGCCAGAAAGGGAAAACATTAAAAGGAGTTGAAACCATTTTATTTTCAACTAAATATTTCTCGTACTAAATTCTTTTCAGTGGAAAATTTATCTAAAAATGTTAATATGAGAAATGTACTTGTCTCTTTCATTAAGCAAACCTGGCTTGTTGATAGATTATTTGGGGATATAAAACCCCATCTTGCTCTTTGTTTTAATTAAGGGCTGCCTGGAGACTTACCTCACTTTCTCCTACTTGTATTCCCTTTTTGGAAAACATGTTTCTGAAAGCTTACCCCTTTAACCTTAAAGATCTCACCCTTTCTGTTCTTCCTTCATAAACATCTGTATCTTAGGTCAGTTTTTCCTTTGGTGTTGTTTAAATTTTTTTTTTGAGTATGTTGTTTGTTGGATTTTTTTTAAGTATTCTGTTTAATTATTCCCTGAGGCATGAATTGGTAGACAGAATTTTTCAAAGAATATTCAGAGAGACAAACAAAACAAAACCCCACTGCCTTTCTTATTGAGAACAGGTAGTAGCAAACCTGTTTATTTTCTTTCCCTTTGCACCTCCACTTTCTTTCAAGCAACATTAAAAGAATTAAATATAATTTCTTTCCAGAGTATCTTGAAAGTTTTCTATTTGCTTCCTGCTGTAAATCCTCTTTGATCAAAAAGGTAACCAAATACATGGCTTTGGTCTAAGAACAGAGCCACTCTGTATTAGTTGCAAATGTTCGAAAGTTAAATATTGTCATTTTTGTCATCTTCCTGTCCCCAAAGCTGTTAGTAACTTTAAGGTTCAAAGGACTCCCCGTCAGAATCAGTTACACAAAGGTACCATATTTTATTTGGTTGCATATTGTCCCTACCTTAATATGGAGTTGAATTGTTCTCTTGTATGGTAATGCGTAAGGTTATGCACTAACCACTGTCACCTTGATGTAAACTATAATAGTTTGGTTTGTTATTCTTTCCCCATTTGACTCTCTGGACAGTTGTCTTCGTTGAGTTGTAAAGATTAGCATAGATTTCTTTATGGTGATTAATTTAGAGCTGCTTTGCTTTCCCTTTTAGGTAATTGGTAATTTCTTCCTATCAAGCTCATCAGAGGAAACAGGTTAATGCCAGTATAGAATAAATGAAGAACTCTGAAGAACTATTTAGAGAAGTTGTAGGCTTTATTTATGCTAGAAATGTTTCAGCAGTGATATTTATCATATAAATATTAAATCATAACCTGAATCACCTTCATAATCTATGTTTGCTTTCAGCCGTTGAGGATGAGTTTTGCTCTTGATCCTTTCTCTTGAGATTATCCTTTTCTCTAATATGATTTTAAAGGCTATTAAATTCTTATGCGGATGAATTGTGTTAAATGGGGTAGGTTTTAAATGGAGATATCCAAAATTTTTTTCAGTTCTTCCTGTTGATATGTTTCAATCTTGTCATTCTCATTAGGTACTTTAATAAAAATAAACTATCTCTGGGTTTTCTTGCTCTCAATTCATTGAAGTGGCTCTTGCAATATAGTGTTCTTATGGACCTGACCGGTTGGGTTATCTATTTAAAAACCTTGTTGTCCGGTAAAATGTCTGTGAATATCCTTGTCATGCAAATATTTCATTTCAAATGTAGGTGCTTATCTTTTCAATAGTCTTTTTTGCTTCAGTTAAAGAAAAAATAGATTCTTTATGTCTTATAAATTTAAATTTTTAATACTAACACTTTCAGAATTTCCATTTGCAGGGGGATTGTCCTAGATACCTTGCCTAAAATGTAAATGCTCTTATTCTTCCATTTCACCATTATGACAAGTTTTAAATAGATTACTAATTGCTAAATTCTAATTTCAAACAAGCAAGCACATCTTTGTTTAATACAGCTGCAGACTTGTCCAAAATGTGTGGTGTATGTCCTAGATTAACATCTAGCCCTCAGTGTTTTCTTTTCTTACCACATCATCCAAAATTCTGCAGAGCAAGCCATCTGACCTTGCAGTTCAAAAATCCTGATTTCTTAAAACATTTGTTATATATTTTGTGGCCTTCATTTCCTTTTAAATTTCTTCTTCTCCTTTGGGAAATGTGAGTTCAGTGCATCTGTGCAAAGTGAGACAAAGAATTTCTTTATTTCTTTTTAACAATTCCTAGCATTCCCACTTTCATTTTTTAATCAGACAGTAGAAGGGAGAAAAAGGAATACAAGCCATATACCTTCTGGCACATTGTCTTTGCAGAGCAACCTGTAGGAACTGGGCAAAAGAATAAGCATTAAATGATTGAAATATATAAGAGATTAGGAAACAAGTGCTGTGAAGACCTTTTTAAGATTTTTGTTTAAGGAAATCATAGGATATTAAAAAAACCCTACAACTTTCCAAAAAGCAATATAAATTGTGTAAGAAATGATATACTGAATTATAAGGCTCATTACTATTTAGAAAATATATTGTTTAGTTATGAGAGAGGGAAAGTTATTTTTAGTATGAAATTTGAAAAGATAGAGAGTCCGTGAAATGTAATAGTTAAGCTAACCATTAACATAGCAATTGTATTTACACAATGTTACTTCTGCATGGGCCCAAATGCATGGAACATTAGATGGGGCAAAAGCAAATTTGTCATTAAGAGTACATTCTAGCCAGGCATGGTGGCACATCCTAGTAACTTAGGATGCTAAGCAGGAGAGTCACAAGTTTGAGACCAGTCTGGGCAATTTGGCAAAATTCTGCCTCAGAATAAAACTTGAAAAAGGACTAAGAGAGGATGTAGCTCAGAGTTAGAATACCCCTGCGTTCAATCTCCATTATGGAAGAAAAAAATAAGTCCATTCTTATTTTTTCTCATAATCAAATTGTGGCAGAATGGAGAAGATATTCTTAAAAAAATTTTTTTAGTTGTTGATGGACTTTTGTTTTATTTTTTTGTGGTACTTAGGATCGAACTTAGTGTCTCACACATGCTAGGCACATACTCTACCACTGGGCTACAACCCCAGACCGAGAAGATACACTTAAAATGAGAAGTTATAAAGAGCTCTTGTATGACATTTCTGAGAAACAACAATTAACGCATTAGTAATCTAGGACAGTGATTCTCAAACTTTAATGTGCATGAACATTATCTGGAGGGCATGTAAAAATACAGATTGCTATGCCCCACACCCAGGGTAAGGCCCGAAAATTTGTGTTTCCAGCAGATTCCCACATGCTGCTCTTATTGCCATTGTTTTTCTACAGATCATATAGAACCATTTGTCTAGGAGGAGAAAAAAGGAGGCTTTAATTTTTATTTATTTTCCCTTTAAGTGGTCAGTGAAGGTTAAACAAAATGCCGTGATTTGGGAATCTGAGATTTAGCATGTTGACCTTGGAAGACTTCGGTTACTATCCAGAAGATTTTTTTCCCAGAACCATGAAGGCTACACAAGATTTTTTTTTTTAATGTATATTTTCACAAGAGATGTGTATCTTAACTTTTAGATTAAGAATGTGTGTGAGTCTAAAGAGACATATCACTGTCCCAGGGTAGAAGAGGTACATAGTATAGAAAAGAAAAAAGCACTGAATTTAGAGAAGGAATCTTGGATTTCTATTCATTCTGCCATTATATAGATCTCATTTTGGGGAAGTTACTTTGCTCTTTGAATTTACCTCATTCATTTGTTTTTGTGGTTTTTTTTTTTTTCTTTTTTGGTGGGGGAGTATTTAAAACAAATGTAAAAATACTTGCTCTGCTTGTGAAACAAGGACATCATAATTTAGCATGAGAAAAAAATGAGCAGCTTAAAAATATTAGCCATGGGAACACTTTAGGTAGGTGGTCTGCAAAGCTCTTTAGAGATAGTTCGAGACTGACAATGATATTTTTGTTTCCCATATTTTTATTGGTGCATTATAATGATGTATGATGCTTGGGACTCTTTGTTACATTTTCATACCTGCATATGATGTAACAATATAATTTGTCCAATATAATTTCCTAGTATTTCCCATTTCCCTTCTCTCTTAACCCTCCCACTGGTCCCTTTCCTCTGTTCTATTCCCTTTGTTTTTTATGAGATTCCCTCCTGCTTACCCACCCAACAATTTCTTTTCCTTTTGCTCTTTAGCTTCCATATATAAGAGAAAAAAGAACCCTTGGCTTCCTGAGTCTGGCCTATATCAAGCTCCATCCATTTTCCTACAAATGACATAATTTCATTTTTCTTTATGGCTGAATAGAACTCCATTGTGTATACATATCACATTTTTTTTTAAATCTCAGCACGGATATTTTAAGTTGGTTAACTTCCAGATTACTCAGAAGAAATTAAGAAGAAGCAGAATAAAAAAAGAGAGTGTAAGGACGAGAATTGGGTGGAAATCAAAGTCTTATACTTTGTGGTAAATTAGAATAATTATATATAATAACTATGTTTTGTTCAGCATTTTTTTGGTTGTTCAAAACATTACAAAGCTCATGATATATCATCTTTCATACATTTGACTCAATTGGGTTATGAACTCCCATTTTTACCCCAAATACAAATTGCAGAATCACATCGGTTACACACTCACATTTTTACCTAATGGCATATAAGTAACTGTTGTATTCTGCTACCTTTCCTATCCCCTACTATCCCCCCTCCCCTCCCCACTCATCATCCCTCTCTACCTCATCTGCTGTTGTTCAATTCTCTCCCTTGTTTCCCTTCCCCCTTTTCCCTCACATCCTCTTCTATGTAATTTTGTGTAACATTGAGGGTCTCCTACCATTTCCATATGTTTTCCCTTCTCTCTCCCTTTCTCTCCCCCGACTCATCTTTGTTTAATGTTAATCTTTTCCTCATGCTCTTCCTCCCTGTTCTGTTCTTAGTTGCTCTCTTTATATCAAAGAAGACATTTGGCATTTGTTTTTTAAGGATTGGCTAGCTTCGCTTAGCATAATCTGCTCTAATGCCATCCATTTCTCTGCAAATTCTATGATCTTGTCATTTTTTATTGCTGCGTAGTACTCCATTTTGTATAGATGCCACATTTTTTTTATCCATTCATCTATTGAAGGGCATCTAGGTTGGTTCCACAGTCTAGCTATTGTGAATTGTGCCGCTATGATCATTGATGTGGCAGTATCCCTGTAGTACGCTCTTTTAAGATCCTCAGGGAATAGTCCGAGGAGGGCGATAGCTGGGTCAATTGGTGGATCCATTCCCAGCTTTCCCAAGTATCTCCATTGTTCAGCATTTTAGTTTTTCTGAGGACAGGGATGAAATTCAATATCTTAGGGTTTAAACTTGCTTTTTCCTGTAAGATTTCTGTGCTGTTTGTTGTTAAGGTTTTTTTTTTTTTTTTTTTTTTTAACTGGGAATCAACCCAGGGATACTTAACCACTGAGACCTTTTTATATTTTACTTTTATATTTATATTTTATTTTTATATTTTACTTAGAATTCTGACAGGGTCTCACTAAGTTGCGGAGGCTGACCTCAAACTTGAAATTATCATGTCTCAACCTCCCAAGCCCCTGGGATTACAGGCATGCACCACTGCACCTGGCTATATGTACTAGCTTTAAAAAATTTTTTTATTTATATATAACAGCGGAATGCATTACAATTGTATATGAAGTATATTGACACCAATTTGTGTCTTCATACATGTACTTTGGATAATGATGTCTATCACATTTCACTATCCTTGCTGATCCCCTTCCCCCTCCCTTTCTCTTCCACCCCTCTGCCCTATCTAGAATTCATCTATTCCTCCCATGCTCCCCCTCTTTACCCCACTATGAGTCAGCCCCCTTATATCAGAGAAAACATTCAGCATTTGTTTTTTTGGGATTGGCTAACTTCACTTAGCATTATCTTCTCCAATACCATCCATTTACCTGCAAATGCCATGATTTTGTTCTCTTTTATTGCTGAGTAAAATTACATTGTGTTTCCATGCCACAGTTTTTTTTATTCATTCATCCACTGAAGGGCATCTAGGTTGGCTCCACAGTTTATCTATTGTGAATTGTGCTGCTACAAACATTGATGTGGCTGTGTCCCTGTAGTATGCTGTTTTTAAGTCTTTTGAGTATAGACCAAGGAGAGGGATAGCTGGATCAAATGGTGGTTCCATTCCCAGATTTTCAAGGAATCTCCATACTGCTTTCCATATTGGCTATACCAATAATTTGTCCAATATAATTGGACAAATCATACACTGCAGTGTGTAATTTGTATAATCATACACTGTAGTCCCACCATTAGTGTACCTTTTCCCCTACATCTTCACCAACACTTACTGTTGTTTTTCTTCATAATAGCTGCCATTCTGACTAGAGTGAGATGATATCTTAGAGTAGTTTTGATTTGCATTTCTCTAATTGCTAGAGATGATGGACATTTTTTCACATATTTGTTGATTGATTGTATATCCTCTTCTGAGAAGTGTGTGTTCAGGTCCTTAGCCCATTTGTTGATTGGATTTTTTTGAGTGCTTAGCTTTTTGAGTTCTTTATATACCCTAGAGATTAGTGCTCTACCTGATGTGTGAGGGATAAAAATTTGCTCCCAGGATATAGGCTCTTTGTTCACTTCACAGATTGTTTCTGTTGCTGAGAAGAAACTTTTTAGTTTGATTCCTTCTCATTTATTGATTCTTGGTTTTAATTCTTGCACTATAGGAGTCTTATTAAGGAAGTTGGGGCCTAATCCCATATGATGAAGATTAGGGCCTACTTTTTCTTCTTTTAGATGCAGGGTCTCTGGTTGTATTCCTAAGTCCTTGATCCACTTTGATTGAGTTTTGTACATGGTGAGAGATAGGGGTTTAATTTCATTTTGTTGCATATGGATTTCCAGTTTTCCCAGCACCATTTGTTGAAGAGCTATCTTTTCTCCAATGCATGTTCTTGGCACCTTTGTCTAATATAAGATAATTGTAGTTTTGTGAGTTAGTCTCTGTGTCCTCTGTTCTTTACCATTGGTCTACCAGTCTGTTTTGGTACCAATACCATGCTGTTTTTGTGACTATTGCTTTGTGGTATGGTTTAAGGTCTGGTATAGAGATTCCACCTGCTTCACTCTTCCTGCTAAGGATTGCTTTAGCTATTCTGGGTTTCTTATTTTTCCAGATGAATTTCATGACTATTTTTCTATTTTTATGGGGAATGTCTTTGGAATTTGATCACTTCACAGGTTGTTTCTGTTGCTGAGAAGAAACTTTTTAGTTTGATTCCTGTATATTGCTTTTGGAAGTATGTGCATTTTGATAATATTAATTCTGCCTATCCAAGAGCAAGGTAGAGCTTTCCATCTTCTAGGTCTTCTTTGATTTCTTTCTTTAGGGTTCTGTAATTTTCTTTTTTTTTTTTTTTTTTTTAATTTTGGGGCTGGGGATGTGGCTCAAGCGGTAGCGCGCTCGCCTGTAATTTTCATTATATAGATCTTTCACTTCTTTTGTTAAGTTGATTCCCAAGTATTTTATTTTATTTTTTGAGGCTATTGAAAATGAGGTAGTTTTCCTCGTTTTTCTTTCTGAGGATTTGTCACTGATACACAGAAATGCCTTTGATTTATGGGTGTTGATTTTATATCCTGCTACTTTGCTGAATTCATTTACTAGTTCTAGAAGTTTTCTGGAGAACTTTTAGGGTCTTCCAGGTTTAGAATCATATCGCCAGCAAATAGTGCCAATTTGAGTTCTTCTTTTCCTATACATATCCTTTTGATTTCTTTTGTCTAATTGCTCTGGCCAGTGTTTCAAGAACTATGTTGAATAGAAGTGCATCCCTGTCTTGTTCCAGTTTTTAGAGGGAATGCCTTAAATTTTTCTCCACTTAGAATGATTTTGGCCTGGGGCTTAGCATATAGCCTTTGTGATGTTGAGGTATGTTCCTGTTGTCCCTAGTTTTTCTAGTGTTTTGAACATAAAGGAGTGCTGTATTTTGTCAAAATGCTTTTTTTGCGTCTATTGAGATGATCATATGATTTTTATCTTTTAAGTCTATTGATGTGATAAAGTACATTTATTGATTTCCATATGTTGAACCAACCTTATATTTCTGGGATGAATCCCACTTGATATGGTGCACAATATTTTTGATATATTTTTGTATTCTATTTGTCAGAATTTTATTGAGAATTTTTGCATCTACGTTCATTAAAGATATTGGTCTGAAGTTTTCCTTTTTTTTTTTTTTTGATGTGTCTTTGCTTGGTTTTGGAATCACAGTGATATTGGCCTCATAGAATGAGTTTGGAAGTGCTGCCTCTTTTTCTATTTCCTGAAATAAATTGGAGAGTAAATAAATAAATTGGAGTTCTTCTTTAAAGGTCTTGTAGAACTCGGCTGTGTATCCGTCCGGTCCCGGGCTATTCTTGGTTGGTAGACTTTTGATGGGGTCTGCTATTTCTTTACTTGAAATTTATCTGTTTAAATTTTGTATATCATCCTGATTCAATTTGGGCAAATTATATGACTAGAAATTTGATGCCTTCAACATTTTTTATTTTATTGAAGTACAAGTTTTCAAAATAATTTCTAATTATCTTCTGTATTTCTGTAGTGTCTGTTGTGATATTTCCTTTTTCATCATGTATGTTTGTGATTCCCCAGCCCTTTTTTATATTTTATTTTGAGAACAGGGTCTTACTGAGTTGCTTAGGGCCTCACTAACTTGCTGAGGCTGGCTTTGAACTCATGATCCTCTTGCCTCGGTCTACCAAGCTGTTGGGATCACAAGCATGTGCCACTGGGGCCTGGATACTATTAATATTCTTAATGATGAAGGCTGACTACTTTATTCCAAAGATTAGGAAAAAGACAAGATATTTGTTTTTAACCACTATTTTTCAATGGTATACTAATAAGTCCTTGCAGGACAATAAGGCAAGAAAGACAAATAAAGGCTAAAGACAGAGAAGTAAAATAGCTGGTCTTTTAATTTTCTTAAATGTATCTTCCACGGATCAAAATGTTTTCATTTTGCCAAAGACCAGTTTGTCACTTTTTTTTTTTAATGGATGCACTTTGGGTATTATATCTAATAACTCTTTGCTAGACTCCAAGCTATGAAGATTTTCTCCTATTTTTTTTCCTAGATGTTTATGGTTTTCCATTTTGAGTTAATTTTTATAAAAGGTCTGAGGTTTAGGTCCAGATTAATTTGTGTATATATGTGTGTGCATAGATGTCTAGTTGCCCGTACATTTGTTGAAAGACTGCTGGACACTAAAGTGGTAAGGATAAGTTTTATTGATAATGTGCTATTGCAACAGGCAAAGTGGTTCAGTTGAATGGAACCAGCCTCCATTGATTGGTATAGAAGTTACTGGGCATTTTATTTATTTTCGTCTTGCCATTTACTTGTATCTTTTAACTTTTTTATTTGTGTTTTTTTTTTTTTTTAGAATTCCATGATAGTGGAGTGTATTTTGACATATATACATGAAGTATAACTGATTCCATTCTTGTGGTTGTACATGATGTGGAATTTCACTGGTGGTGTATTCATATATGAACATAGGAAACTTATTTCCAGTTCATTTTACTATCTTTCCTATTCCCATTTCCCCTCTCTTTCCTTCATTCTCCTTTGTCTACTCCACTGAGATTCTGTTCTTCCCTCACCCCTTTATTTTGTCTTAGCATCTGCTTATCAGAGAGAACATTTAGTCTTTGGTTTGGGGGGGATTGGCTTATTTCTCCAGTGCCATCCATTTTCTGGAAAATACTATAACTTCATTCTTCATGGTTGAGTAATAATCCATTGTTTATATATACCACATTTTCTTTATCCATTCATCTGTTGAAAGGCACCTAGGTTGGTTTAATAGCTTAGCTATTTGAATTGAGCTGATATTAACATTGATGTGGCTTTTTTAAATGGAGAATGTGGGAGTAGAAGGGCATGAGTGGGAGCTCAGTAAAGTTAGTGAAATGAAAAAAAACCTTAAAATGGGAACGGGGCTTGGTCTATTTGAAACCCATCTGAGTTTGCTAACTGTTGCTTATTGAAGTTAGGCACTTCTCTTCCAGAGGCTGGCAACAAGGGCCTCATCTTCAGGTGCTGGCTAGAACAAATATGTAATTCTTTTGGCAGCCTTGAGTTTTCTTAGGTAGGCCCTTTCTTCAAGAATTGATATCATTCTAAGGATGCAACCTTGAGATGTTACAAACCATGTCAGCATTTTATTTAGTTCTTTTTAAACCAGTGTTGAGGCTTAGTTGAGAAGTGGATTCAGAGGAACATGGGTAGAATTTGGTCAAGAAGAGAATTTTTTATATTTCTCAAATGAATTGTTTTCCAACCTGATCAAATCCAGTTGGCTGTATTTATACAGATCTTCTTTTTGTTCTGTTCCATTAATCTGTCTGTTTCTTTGCCAGTATCACATTATTTTTATTATTATAGTCTTATAGTAAGTCTTAAAAATCACATAGTATAATTCTTTCAATTTTGTTCTTTTTTTATCAAGATTAAACCATTCTAATTTATTTGTCTTTTCATATAAACTAACTTTGTTAGCAGCTGTTTATTTTGTCTTGCTGGGAATTAAATCCAGGGCCTCATGCAGGCTAGGCAAGTGGCCTATTACTTAGCTATGTCTAGCCCCCATATAAAATTTAGAACCAACTTACCATAGCTGCAACACCAATTTTATTAGAATTGTGTTAAATGTGTAGGCCAATTTGGAGAGAACCAAAATCTTTATAATGTTGAATCTTGTGATCCATTAACAGAGTGTGTCTCTTATTATGTGTTTTGACTTTACATCTTGTAGTTTTGCTAACCTTATCTATTAGTACTAGAAGGATTTTGGTTTTGTTTTTCATAGATAACTTGGGAATTTTCTTCACAGTTAGTCATGCAACAATTTTGTGTCCATGGATGAGCCTCTAAATCAGTGTCTGTTTCTACTAAACTCAACTTGATTGTTTTGTCATCTTCAACCAGTTTTGCCAAATCTGCAGTCTTGCCTAGAACTTCCTCTTATTCTAGTTTTGAGTGTCTGGTTTCTCTTTTTTGTGCTGGCTAAGATAATATTGTAGAGAGTTTGTTACAAGTACAGGGCCAACCAGAACTATGATCAGTTTCCAATTTTCTGTATGTTGGCAAAATTTTCTATAGCATTGTATGTAAAACTTAAGAAAACCAAAGTAATCATTTGTAGAGTAGAGAAAATTATTTGCTGCATAGTTTGGGGAATTTGAAGACCGGGGTCAATTTAAAAACATTTTACTTGGTATGACTACCTTGCAGATTCTTTTTCTCTACAGGGAAGAATTTTAAAATATAATTTGATTTATGCTGTAGGGTAGATTAACTGAATTTTTTTTTCTTTTTTGTCACCTAGAAGTTCTGGATTGTGGCAGCATCAAACTAAACAGTATTTTTTATTAAAAAGACTAGCAGCAACAAAATATTTTAGAACTTCTGAAAACACTTTTCTAATTATTTAAAAGAAAACTCACAGTTTAAAAGGGATTCTGTCCTTTATTTTGTGGAGCAAATGGAAAATGATTCTTAGTTCACTTCCATCCTTTCTTTCTTATTTGATACTGGGGATTGAACCCAGGAGTACTTAACCACTGAGCCACATCCCCAGCCCCTTATATTTTTTATTTTGAGATGGAGTCTCACTGGGTTACTTATAGCCTCACTAAATTGCTCAGGCTGGCTTTGAACCTGTTGTCCTCCTGCCTCAGCCTCCCAAGCCGCTGGGATTATAGGAATGTGCCGCCATGCCTGGCTCTTACTTTACTTTCTTTGGTTAGTTGTTTAAATACATTCTCGTTACTATAACAAAATACCTTAGACTGGGTGTCTTATAACTAATAGGATTTTATTTCTCAAGTTCTGGAAGCGGGGAAGTCCAAGATCAAGATGCCATTTGATTTGGAGTCTGATGAGACCCATTCCTCATATATGCCTTGTTCTCACTGGGTTCTCATATGGTGGAAAGAGCAAGGAGTCTCTCTTTCATCCCATTTGTGAATGCTCCATCCACTGGAACTAGTCACCTCCCAAAGGTCCTGCTTCCTAATACTGTCATCTTAGGGGTTCGGATTCAACATTGAGACACAGACATTCAGACCATATCAGCTGTTTTCTACTTTATTATTTAGTTACTATTGGATTGCTCATTGTTTTTCTTAATATTCAAATAAACCGAAGTTATCTTAAAGTGAGTATTTATGCAGTAACATAAATAACATAAATTTCAGTTCTAAGGATAACACTACACAGACTATTTCCTATTTTTATACTGCTTTTATTCATTCATTTATTTGTTTTGTAGTACTGGGGCTTAAATCCAGTAGTGTTCTACTTGAGCACCAACCTGTTTTATTTTAAGACAGGATCGCACTGAGTTGCCCAGGCTGTCCTCCTCTCTCAGCCTCCAGAGTCATCAGGATTGCAGGCATGGCACCATTTCGTCTGCCTTCATCCTGTTCTTAAAAAAATAAAAAATTTTTTAAAAAGTCTTTAAAATTTGGTTAATGCTCTTTTGAAGAATATTGGCAGTGTTTCTCCATAGGTTACCTTCATTTGACTGTCTTGATCCTGTTAGAATAAGTGACTTTCAGCAAGCCTCATCTTCTTGCCTCTTTGTCCTCTCCAGTTGTAAGGTTTTGATGGGAATTGAATATTGTTCCTCTTTTGGAAAAACTTAAAGAGACAAATTTAGAAGTATTTTGCTTTTACTTTCACACTTTATTTTTTCAAAAAATACCTAAATGACACTTAGCTGCCTTGACGAAATGATGCCGTTTCTGCCTTTCATAGGACATCTTTCATGTGCATACTCAGAAATTATACCTTGTAGATCCGGGCATTCTGGATTAGTGTGATGAAAGCTATATAAAAAAAATCACTTCACTTTTTTTCTGTGAAGATAAATATAGAGTAAAATCCATGATTTTTATTTGCAAAGGAGGCAGCATGATGTATTAAAAATGTTGGTAATTAACGCTTGGTTCCAAGTGCTATTTCTTTCTGTTATTACTTGTGTGACTTTTGAGAAGTTGTCATAGAATCTCACTGTCTCCATTTGTAAACAAAAGATGACATATATATTTAATTTTCATATGTTGAAGTAGTTTTTTTAAAAAAATCTGAAAGGTTGACTTTAGTGGGCCAGTCTTTCTCCAACTTGATGTTCATCATATTCTTCAGACATTTCATAACTGTGCTTAAACCAGGGAGAAATTGTAGTTTAGATGCCTTTCTTTTCTTGTGTCCTGTACTCCCTTTACCTAAGTTTTTTGCCTCTTCTGGATAAAAACTAAGGGCTAAAGTTCTTGTTTCTGGAAGCAAGGAGTCAGAAAACATGCCCTTGGGTATAAGGGAATCTAATATTTATTTTATACTATAACTTTATTTGGGGAAGTATACAGAAATAGGCTTAGTGATCAGTTTCTTTTTTTCCTCTGAGCATGAGTGTATATAAACATGGCTGGTTTTTTTTTTTTTTTCCATCTCCTAGTTACAGCAATTGGAACTTGCCCAGATACAGCACAGAGATGCTAATCTCACAGCTCTTGCAGCTATTGGACCAAGGAAGAAGAGACCACTCGAATCTGGAAGTGAGGTACTGACATAGCACCCATTATTTTATTTTTCATATCAAGCAAACATGCTAAAAAGAAGCAAAGAGATGGAAATAGTTTGCCCTGCTCTGCATGTTGTTGCTCCCAAACTCTTAGACAATTTTTTCCAGGTTTTTAAGATGTATGTCCCTTTGAAAATTTATTCCTACTTTTACTTACTCAAACTTCTTCCTTTCCCCCCCATCTCCAGTTGTACTGAGTCTATTTCAACTTTTTGTTTCTGTGTATTCTTTCTAGAGGTTTTATATAATCTTTTCCCCCTCTGTTTATCTAAATCTAGCTCATCTGTTAAGATTGAATCTGCTATCTTATTTCTTCCCTGAACCCTGATTATTCATTTCTACATCAACTTCTCCTTTTATGAGCACTGAATGTGTTTGCATGGCTTAATTGTTGTCTTATTATTTTTTGAAAGAATATGTTTTCTTATCTTAGATTATAAACTTCTTGAGCAAGGATTATTATCCTATGAGCTTATGTTCCCTGTAGAACTGAGCATCTATATGCTCAATAAATATTGTTAATTGTTTGATTAATACTAAGGAAGGATATTATTTATATCTTCAGAGAAATTATTTGAAATATTAGTCTTTGAGTTGAATTATCAGAGCTGACTGAGATAAAGGTCCCATAAGAGCACTGGGATGGGGTCAGCAATAAAAGAGTGACAACTCATCTGTTCTGCCCATAGAATTTAAATGTACTTTGAGGCAGCTTCTTACCAGCCTTGACCCTGAATATTGACAGTTCCTAAGCAAATGCCAATCACCTTAATAGAAGAAAGATTAAATAATTCTAATTATTTTTTATTTCTAATGTGATATGTTCCTTAGCCCCTACCCAATCAGATGTAACTACCATTTTGTTTTTTCATATCTCTTCAGAAATATTTTATGAATGTGGACATATATCAAGGTGTATTCACAAAGCTATTTGTTTGATTCTTTCACTTAAAGATCAAACTGTACCTATTGGTCTGCCCTTGATATTTTCTTCTTCCCATAATCTGTTTCATATAATTTCTTTTTCTACTCTTTAAAGGCATATCACATTACTGTATTTAGATAAACCATAGTTTTTTTTTCCAATCAGTTTTTCAACAAACATTAGATTTTTACTTTTATTGCCTCAAATAACACCCTTATACTTACACTGTAGTGTGCTGCAACAGTGCAGCTAGAGGTGAAAATTTAGAAATTGAACCCCTGGATTGAAGAATATGCATATTAAGAAAACCTTTATGGAAAAACTCAAATGTATGCAAACATAGACAGTCTGAGGATATAACTCAGTGGTAGAGCACTTCTTATCATGTGTGAGCCACTGAATGCAATCCCCCCAGTATTGGGGAAGGGGGATAATGAGCCTCCATATACCCACCACCCTGCTCTACCAACTATTGATTTAGGCCTGACCTTGTTTCATTTATACCTGCACTAGGTAAGTTTTTTACCTCTCAAACTACTTGAAAGTCAAGCCTACATTCATTTATTCACAGCTATTATTTATTATTTATTGCTCTAAATAACATTTATCAGTTTTTAATATCCATTAGTGCCTATCTTGTATATTCCCATTAATACTGGAGACTATGTTTGCTATCTCATGATTGAAAATGCAATTTGTAATAGTGTTTAAGTGATGAGTAAATTGAGTAATTTTTCATGTGTGTACTGACACATTCAGTTGGCCTTTTTCCCACTGAATTTTGTGTTTTAATTGATAAAAAAAAGTTATAAATATCCCCTCTCATTTTCTTTTCAGTTTGTATGGACTTTATTCACCTAAAAGTTTTTACCTTTATTCATCTAAAATTTTAATTTTTCTTTAAATTTTTCTTTCATTTTTAATTTTTTTTTCATTCTGTCTTTTAGGATTGTTTTCTATTTAGAAAGTCCATTCGTAATTAGTACTTTAATTATTTTATTTTTTTAGGTGTAAATCTTTGGTTCATGCAGTTCAGATATATGTTTAGCTTTATTTCTTCCACCCTCCCCTATTCTCCTCTGGCTAATAAATTGTTCCAACACTATTTATTTAATAATTCTTTCCCTACTGATTTGAAATGCCACCTTTATTGCACACAGTTTTGTATCAAATGCAAATTTTCATATGTATTTGAGTCATTTCTGTACACTAAACCAATCCTATCTAATAGAATTTTCTATGGTTATGTTGATAATGCCACATATGGCTGTTGAGCTCTTAAAATGAGGAAAAGATTTTTTAATTTTTTCAAAATTAGCATTATTTTAATAATCATATATGGCTGGTAGCTACTATATTGCACAATGTGGAAGGACTGTTCTCCTGGTGGATAGGGGTGTGTACACAAACATACATACGTGTAAACACACTAGGGATCAAACCCAGGGCCTCACATGCTATGCCAAGAGCTCTATCACTGAGCTTATATCCCTAGCCTCTGTACATCTATAGCTGTTTACATATTTATACTAAAGCCTTTTTCTTTTTTTGACTTAAGCCATTTTTAAGTGTATAGTCATGTAGTATTAAGCATATTTACATTGTTGAAAAGATCTAACTTTTTCATCTTATAAAACTAAAATTCTATACCCATTACACAATTCCTCATTTCTCCCTTCCCTAACTCTCTGGTCACCCCCACTCAACTTTTACTTCTATGAATTTGACTACTTGGATAACTTATAGGAGTGGAATTGTACAACATTTGTCCTTTGTGATTGGCTTATTTGACTTACCATAATGTTCTCAAAGTCTCCTATGGCAAAACTAGTGTAATGGTCAATTTGGATTTTCAACATGATTGGATTAAGAGATACCCAGGATTAGGAGGATTTTGTGTCAGTGAGGGTGTGTCTAGGAATGATTGGCGTGTGGGATATTAACTGAAATGGAGACCCTCCCTAAGCATGAGCAGCACCAACCAGTAGGTTGATGTCTTGGATGGAATAAAAGTTGGAAGACTAAAGCAGCAGCAGCAGCAACAGCAGCAACAGCAGCAGCAGCAGGTGCAAGCTCCACTCTGCTTGAATGGCTTCTTGAATACTGCTGTGGTCGTGGGATTCTCGCTTCTTCACACTTCCAACGCAGACTCTGAACAGTGATTGTCCAGAAGGCTTAGGTCTGAAACTAGGGTAACACTCTTGATCCCTCTTGTTCTGGGGCTTTAGCCTCTTTGATTGTGTAGCTGCTGGTTCTTCCAATTCTCCAGCCTGCAGGCGGCCATTGTGGACTGTCCAGCTTCTGGTCTGCTTTTCATAATTACACTTCCTGTTGATTCTGTTCCTCTACAGAACCCTAATACAACTAGTCCAGTAGAGAAATTTTCATTTCTACTTTTCTAGTGTAGGACAACCCACTGCCCCATTTTTTTTCTTTGGTTCACTTATATATCAATGTGTATAAATATCTTATTAAAATTGGGCATGCTGTTTCATCATCATTAAGGATATTATAAATAGGCCTTGTTAAGCATAGTTTTTCTTTTATGAGAAGAATAATTAATAATTTTTCATCCACGTAGTTATTATTTATAATATAACTCATTTGAGAACAAGTTGTAAAGATGTCTAAGTTCCTTTCCTACTTTCCTATTCTAGTAGCATTATATAACAAATTATTTTAAATGCTCACATGCAGGAAATCATCTTGGCACATGGGGTTATACATATACATTGGATTTAGACACATCTGAGTTTCATGGTTGCCTCTGTTAGATTTTGTAATTTTGGACAAATTCTTTAAACCCCAGTCCTCAATTAGCCTGCTCTGTTAGATGGGTATAATTACCTGCCTTACAATGCTTTAAGGATTTGTTTATTTGAAGTACTTAATTAGTTTCTGGCCTCAGATAAGTGCTTAATAATTTTTAATATTTATCATCATACTTTTAATACCATATTTCAGCCTTAATTATTCATGAATTTGAAATGTTAATCATTAATTTCTCCATTCATTTTAGTCTTATTTGAGTTTGTCACAAATTTAGAGATGTTAAATGTTTTCCAATGTATAAATCAGATTTTTAAGTATTTTTTATTCATTGTATATTTGAGTCCCTAGGAGTATTATAAGAAGCAAATGTGCCATTTGTCTTCAAAGCAATGTTAAAGTCAATTTATGTGGCTTACCTCTTAGTATTAAGATGTAAAAATATTTAATTTTTTTCTTTCAAAACAGATGTTTTGTAATTTGGATATAAATATATTGAACTGCCTGGCTCCCATTGTGTTGCCTTGAATTTAAGCTTAGGTAGTCGTCAGACATTTGGTTAATGCTATTCTGAACTGAACTATTTCTTCAATCAAGTGGTGACATTTTAGTATAATTCTTATCTGAAAATTAGCTGAAGACTGCTTTTATTTTGTTGATTTTTATTCGTAGTATTTTAACCATAAGTCTTTTTTAATATTTATTTTTTAGTTATCGGTGGATACACAATATCTTTATTTCATTTTTATATGGTGCTGAGGGACAAACCCAGTATCTCACATGTGCTAGGCAAGCAGTCTACCACTGAGCCACAACCCCAGCACCCCCCCCCCATACTTTTTAATGGGAAACAGGAACCCTGATGCATGTTCATTCAGTATTTAAGTACATTGGTGATTTGTTGGCCCCTCTAATAACTTGAATTGCATTAGCCAGATTGTCTATTTACTTCCTTTATTCTCTCACAAATAAGATAAAAATGATGCATGAAATAATTTTTAGTTTTAATATTCTGTATTCTGTAAATAGGCTTTGTTATTTGCTTCGTCATTTATATGTGAAAACCTGAAATCGTGCCTATTTGATTTAAATTTTAGAAAAAGCATATAATCCCAGAAGGAAGCAGAATAGGGTATGGTTCCCTTTGTTCAAATCCAGGCTTTTTTTCTGTTAAATGGAGAGTTTTCAGTTTGGAAGGCTGAATAGAATAAATTTTTTTTTTTAATTCAGAAAGTTAAACTTAGTACCTATAAAATTCAGAAATTACCATTTTTTTGTTGATAGTAAATTGGAGGAATTAGTATTTTTTTCTGTTATAATAAAACAAAGTGTAAAGTGTAAAACTTCCCCTTTCCTTAAAAATAATATATTTGTAAAAGATGTATCTTTACCTGGCCTTTGAAAGTTGATACTAATATCTTTAGAAGTCTTGGTAAAGCTGAAAAGCACCAGATACTGTCTCCTCTGATTGTCTTGACAAAGAGCAGTCAGTACCAGTTATCATTTTGAAGCAAAAATTTATACCATAAGTCTACTGGCTTGGGGGAGAGAGTTAAAATTTACTACAGTGGAATACGTTCAATATATCCTTAATTTACTGATGTGGTTTGAAGTGGATGAAGTTAGTTTTTGAATTATGTAAGCTGTACAGATATTGATATAGAAAAACAGAAAATTCTTTAATATTTATCATATTTGCTTGGGTGTTTTATGTATAGATATTATGCAGATAATGTGTTTGGGGTTCTTTGGAATTTTAAAACTTTACTTCTTGTGTTAAAGATCCTTGAATCAGAAAGAATCTGTCCTTTTCCCCCATTAGCAATGCTTTTAAATAGTTCTGTGCTATATTAATGGCCCAACATTAATAACAATGTTTTTTTTTGTTGAAATATAAGAGTAGGTTCATTTTAACCTTAAAATATGTCTTTAAAAATCACATGATTATATATAAAATCAATTTTTGGAGTTACGAAAGTACAGAGAACGGACCCAACTTCTTAATGGTCAGATTTAATAATTTTTAAAATTTATATTGCTGTGAAAGCCATGAGCATTCAGTAGAAACCATACTTCAAATTTTGTATATGTGTTAGATATACCTGGTATATTTTGCTTAAAATACACCTTACACAGTATTCCCTTTCTCCTCCAAGTTGTTTCCATGTTTCAGTGGTATACTCTTTCTGGGAAATGAAAGCCAGCTACTTCAGTACAAGTGATGATGCCCCTGATTTTTAAAACAAGCACAGAAAACATTCACTAACAGCTTCCCGCCCATAACAAAAAATAAAGTCTGAGAAAGCTGGATGGGAGTGTCCTGAAAAGGCAGTGATGGCATCAGAGAGGATTCTACTCAAGAGTACTTGGAACTCTGATAGTTGGTGTGTATCCATATGAGGCAAAAGGAAATTCAGGAAGCAGAGTGTGATGGAGTCTGTTACTTTGTCTTCTTCAGAGAAGATGGTATTAGGGATTTATGGGGAAAAGTAATTTTCTTCATTACTGCTTTCCTGTGAGTTCATTCCAGCCTTTATTGGGATACAGCTTCCCCCGGATGCAGTACTAGGACCTGTGGTAGTCCTCTCAAACATAGACTTCCCTCACATTTCTTTGTATCTCTCAGAAAATATTGTTTTGTTTTTATTTCGTGCCTTTTCTATTTCTACCTAATTTATAAAAGGATAATTATACAGAAATATTAAAACCAGAACTCCTTGGAATGTAATACTTAGATCAAAGTTCAGGAATAACTTTCTGAAAGTGTTTAAACTAGCATGAATTTATCTTGGTATATAATCCCTGAGATTATTTCTGGTGTTAGCCTTCTATAAGTCTTTTAAGATTATTTGAAATGAAGAGTAATCTTCCTGAAAGAGTATTATAGAAAGAAGATCACTCAGTCAACAAATGATAGTGATTTTGTCGGGGAGGGAGATCTCTTATGTCTGCCGTAATACTGCTTACTTACTAGAGCTTTTTATTTAAGAGGAGGTGTTTGACTATGGTCTAATTAACATGTCTAATTAGTATAGAAGAATAGGAAAAATAGCTCTTAAGTTTCTTGGAAATCCTTTTTGAAAGATTCCATGTATATATTAGGTTAAACCATGTGATCTTGTCCATTTTATTGGTGAAAATGAATATATAATTCAATTACATATGCATAATTCAGAAAATACATATATGCTGGGCTTGGTGGCACATGTAATCCCAGTGGCTCAGGAGGCTGGGGCAGGAAGATAGCAAGTTTGAGACTAGCCTTAGCAAATTAGTGAGGTCCTAACCAACTTGGTGAGACCCTGTCTTAGAATAAAAGAACTGAGAATGTAGCTCAGTGCTAAGTGCCTCTGGATTCAATCTCTAGAACCAATAAAAAAAAAAAACAAAGAAACAAAAAACAGTACATACTATTAATAGTTTACCTTCATCAAGCAATTAGAATGTATTATTTTCATTAGACTTCACAATTTCTCTGTAAGCTTATACTGTTGCTTTCTCTAAATGAAAAATATGAGTTACAGAGAGGATTAGATGCCATCTAAAATTACATAGTTATTAAGTAGAGGAACCCATATACACTTCTACAGAATTTGGTGTTCATGTTCTTATTCAGTATGATCCCATTATAGATCATAATGGGATCATATTGAATATGCTGTACTACAACTTGTAGAGCAATCTATTTTGGACTTTGTATTAGCAGGGCTCTCCAGGGAAACAGAATCAACAAGGTATACATAGATATCTAAGAGGGAATTTTTAAATGGGACTTAGCTCACACAACTAGAGAGGCTGGAAACTCCTATCATATGCTGTATGCAACTTGGAGATACAGGAAATTTGGTGGTGTAATTTAGCCTGATTTTTGAAAACCAGGGGAGCCAGTGATGTAACTCTCAGTCCAAGGCAGAAGAGAATTGAATATTGGTATAATTTCTGGAGTAAGAACCTGGGCTCTGATGTCTAAAGGCAGGGGAGCATGAGTGTCTTTGTTCCAGAAGACAGCAAATTTGCCCTTCTATCTTTTTGCTCTGAGGGTCCTTTGTGGATTAGATCATGTCCTCCCAGATGGTGAGGGTGGATCTTTTATATTCAGTCTACTAATCAAATGCTAGTCTCATCTGAAAACACTTATATTACAAAGTAATATTCTCCCAGTTGTCTGGGTACCCCTAAATTCAGTCAAGCTGACACATAAATTAACTATGAAAGACATTTTCCCATACAGGTACCTGCTCTTGTGTCATAATTAATTGATCCACTGACTGGTAGACATTGAGAATATTTTCACTTATTTATTATAAACAATGAACATCTATATCTTAATAAACTCATTTATTTTGTAGGATTGATTTCTAGAAGTAGAAATTCTGGGTCAAAGTATATGTACACCCTAAAATTTAATAAATAAATATTTTCATAATATAAATATCATGTCTAAAAATAGCAATATCTAAAAATATCATGTCATTTTCTACCACTGAGTGCCTGTTTCTTCATTCCCTTGCTAGCAACATATATGATCATTTATAAATGTTTGTCACTACAGTTTTTATTTATTGCATCTCTACCATTTCAAAGTGTCCTCAAAGTTGAGGTTCTGTTTCTATGTGGAAACATGGTACAGAAGTGTTGGGAACCTCTGAAATACCCTTTAATACCTGGATTTAAAATGTTTATTTAAATACTAAAATCATTTACAGAAAATTTTCCATAATAGAAATGTGTATGTTTTGAAACACAGAACCAGATTGAATTGTTATGGATATTTGGATGACATTAAATGGACATTATTTTCTTGACCATATTTGCTATTTCTTATCACTTGAGGGTATGGTTAAATTATAATTGTAATATTGTCTGAAATGATTTTAGAAAGACCAAAGCCTTAATATAGTTTGAGACAAACTGTTTCTCAAAGAAAGGTATCTCCTTCTGGTTGCCATTCCAGGTGGTTCTTCCATCTGGAAAGATACTAAGTAATTTAACTAAAAGGCTACTGATCTGAAAGCCCCAAATTTTATCTTCATTTCTTAAGGGGCTCAGGTAGTAACCATTCTTTACCCCCATCCTCTACCAGACTGTTTGTGGGGGGTGTGTGTCAGTGAGGACTGATAACAGACAAGTGTTCAGCGTTTGCTATTATTATAGCAGACTTATGAGAGGTTTAAACCAATTTGTTGTCATCTAATGCTGTTTATCAGTATCATATAGATTCAGTAGAATTTAGAGAATTTTATTACTTCAGATAAAGAAGCAGTTCTTTATATTTTAAAGTATAGTTTTTGTGTTCTGTTTTGTTCATTCTAAATTAAACATATCCACCTCTTTATCCATAAGTGACCTAAATATAAATCTCAACTTAAAAATTGACTTTTTGGGGTCAGCTATCTTTAGTGACTTTCTGTGAAATGTGTTGAATTGCACATTATGGGTTTATCTTTCCTTCTCCCCAAATTCCCCATAAGTGATCTTTATTTGCAAGAATAAAGAATAGCAATAAGGATATTCGGTAGTATTTAATAGTTATGTGACTTTTAAATATGAACAAATTGGCAAGGATTACCAGTTAGTTGAGGAAAGCCTCTTCTGCAGAAGCTAAAAGGCAGAATATGGAAGAAAAACAAGGTATGAAGGGGGGGGAAAAAAGGAAGGAAGTGGAATATATCACAACCATTGTACAAAATTAGAATAATTATTTAAAATAATCAGAGAAAGTGAATGATTCTTTGGAAATGGAAAATGTGATGCCAGAAATAAGCGATATTAGAAGAATTGCAAGTTAGTCATGACAACCTCAAGTAAATATTGGGAAAAAAAAGAAGATAATGTGCTAAATTTGTATTAGGTCAGATTAGCTAATCTGGAACTGTTTCCCAGAATCTTTTTTCTTTCATAGTTCATGGTGAGCATGGGCCTTGAGGTGTTTTGATTCTAAAAAGTAGAAGTGAAACCACAGTCATTGTCTTGTATTTGGCAGATTGGTGTGGGTATACTAGGCGTTACTGTCCTTGCAAACAGCTCCTCCTCTCTGGGTTCTCCAAACATTGGGCTAAATCCAACACCATACAGAGTCAACAGCTGAACATAAGCTGTCTAACCAGGCTCACAATTACAGGTAGCCAAATCTCCATATTCTATATCATCTCTTGTATTCTCCGAGAAAATGCTAACTGATGTAGAAATTTGTACTGTAGTTAGCTACAGAGAAATAGCACCTTGAACATGGTTTCCTGAATTAGTTCTGGGTTTTGTAGAATTGTTTCTCTAATTAGATCTAAAGATAATAGTAATTACCCTGTTTTTAGTAGTAAAGGTGACAAGGTAGTCTATGGCACTCAGTGAAAAAGTAATTACCAGTTGTAGACACTAAAAATCAAGTGCCCTTGGAAGGCACAGTTTTTAGGACAACAGGTATTTACTACCACAGAACACTTAAGTGAAAACATGAGTAGTGGGATAGGTATTTTTCTTCACAGAACACTGGAGAACTTAGGCAAAGAAAAGGCTTCAAATTCTGAGCTCAGAATCCACAGAAGGAAATTAAAGCCTCTGTAATTGCCCTAAGAGAAATCTTTACTTCTTGTATCCAAAAGCAGAGATTTCTGGAAACTAAATCTAAAATCTATTCCTGCAGGTAACTGAATTATAACACAAATTGAATTTCTAGTCTTGTACGATTTTTTTGTGTTAAAATCGTAACATTTTGTGGGGGGGAAATGGAAACCAAAAATTGAGAACTGGAATATGAATAGATTCTTATGAAGGTGGGTACCTTAATTCCTCATTTTTGTCCTGCCACCTGTGCCAGTCCTCCTAGCCCTGACTAAGGGAGGTTAGTCTCTGAAGGTAAGTGACTGCTTCCCTTGCAAAAGGACTACTGATCTTCCTCAGAACCTCCCTTCACTACTTCTCATTGCTTCTTTACCTATAATCAGGCTCATCTTACAGTGTCCATAGGATGTGGTACTAAGTGTGACCCATGATGACACAAATTGCATGATTTTGCCTGAATCCTGGGGCGGCGGGAAGTGGCGGGGATGGAATGAATGGACCTGAGTATAGATTCAGTATAGATTCTATACTCAGGTCCATTCATTAGAAGGCTATAAAGTTGGACCAGGCTGACTTTATTGATAGGGATTCACTAAACAAAGATTTTTGATAGAAGATATTAGGTCAGAGGGCTAGGAAAGGCTTTTAATAAGTGTTTGTTTGTTTGTTTTGGGTTGGTTGAAAGACCCAAAGGTGGCCAAAACTAAGTGACAATAGAGTTGTATTATATAGTATGCATATTTGTTTCCAAAGGCTTTAGAGATTGAGATGACGGAGGAAATTTATCATGTAAGACTTGATCACATATGTCCTTCTGGTGTGTCCAGAGGACACTTCTTTTATCATACTTAGGAGAAATATATTCATGAAGGGAACCTCAGCAACCTTGAAGAGCTCTGCTATTTGCTTTAAGCCGGTAATGAAGGGGAGCCCCTGCCATCAAACTAGGCTTCCTGAATTTATTGTGAATGATGGAATCCCAGGTGACAGAAACAAATAGCAGAATTTAATTGCTAAAGATAAGGTGGATTTGGTTACTGTCAGAGTTAGTAAAGCCAATTCAGGAATCAGAATAGTCTGAGTTACAGATATTTGGTATTGACGAGTCGATCATGATATTCTAGGTCTAAAATAGATGGACAGCCTATTAAGTCTCCGTGGATTTGTCTAAACAGAAGAACTCTAGGTATGGTAAAGAGAAGTATGACTTGGATTAAGTCAGTAAAAGCTATAGGCCTCTAGCAATTAGGCTGTGGTGTAAATTTCTAGCTGATTGGAGCCTCCTGGGATGGGTGCTTTTTGACTAGTTTTTGCAGCAGATGGCGAGAGCACATCAGTTCTTCCTGTGTCTAGCCCCTTTTAGTGTTGGATATTTTAACTAAGAAGTAATAAGATTTCACTAAATCATGGTCAGATTTTTTTTAACTTGGGTTATGAGTGTGAAATCTTTAAAATTTATGTTAAAAGTAGGTGTATACACAATTTTATATTAAAAGGAAGGAAATTATAGCAACTTTTGATGTTTCTTAATCTCTATTAGAGAAATGAATCTACCCAAATGATCCATTGAGATTCAGAATTTTTTTGGTGCCTTGGAAATAGGAAAAATAATTTTTTGCTTGTTTACTTGGCAAAAGCTAGGAAAGAGAAAATTTTTTTCTATGTAATGAATTAGATCTGTCAGAAAAAAAAATTCTTTTTGTTCCTGATTTTCAGTTTGTGATATCTTAATTTAAAACATTTAAAGTAATTTTCAATAAATTTAAAATTTTAAACATTTTGAAATAATCACACAAATAAGTACATAGAGTTATATATAGGCCCTTAATCAGTCCCCAAACATAAGCCAGTTCACAGACTAAAAAACCTTTGAATTAAGAGAAAACCTGGTCCTCTTGAACACAGACCCTGCCACACATCTAAAAATTTATACTGTAAATCAAGCCTTTCCAAAGGATCTGCATGCAGCCTGTTGCCAGGATAACAGTGCATTAGAGAAGGGGAAATTTAAGGTTAAAAGGGATTCTAGTCAGTGTCTTCTTACATGAATTCTAGAAGACCTAAAACAACACTGTTTTCCATCAATATCAATGGAGTCTGACTCTAGTCTGTCACACAGTGGGCCCCTCAACCAACACGAGAGATATTTTCACATTTCTGGAATGCATAATTGAAATAGATATATTCAATAACTGAGTTCTCCCATTGGTTCTCTGGCCCATGGAAGTGAGAGAAAGTACAAGCCACTAAATTTGCATCTGCCTGGCAAAATACTAAGGATTTGAAAAATGCTGAAGTAGTGATTTCTACTATGTCCTCATTTAGCTTTGAGGAAGACAGGTGCATCTTTGAGAATGACAGTGGATTATTGTAAACTTATCAGGTGGTGGTTTCTATTATAGTTGTTTCTGATGTGCCTATTAGTAAACCCAGTTCCTCATCAGAATCCTTGACAGCTTTAGCTGTCAAGGCCAGCAGGGCACCTTTATTAGCCTCATAAAACCTCAGGGTTACATCAGATCTTATATGATAGTATAGTCTGAGGTCCTGGACAGCCTCTTCCTGACACAAATTATATCAGTCCATTATATTAATACCATTCTGATTGTTCTGGTGAGTAAGAAGTAATAACTCCTTCAAACATTTTGGTAAGGTGCAGGCATGTTGAGCAATAAATCCCACCAAAATTAAGAATCTTGAATGAACTTTGTAGGGGTTTAATGACTCTGAACATAAGATACTCTTTCCAAGGTAAAAGATAAGTTGCTGAATCTGGCCTGTGCCATCACAAAGAGGCACATTTGGATCTTAAAGGAAACATACAGCTTATTTTAATGAAATGGAGAATGTTCCCATTTCCGTGAACCCAGCTATGTTCCATTGCCCCAGTCAGGAGCTCCAAAGCCACTGTTTTCCCTATTATAGAAAATGTAAAAGAAAAGTTATCCACAGTCTATCAGATTTTTACAAAATTCATATTGTAATAATACTTTTGGTAATCTTTTTAATGATATAATGTATATACATATTTTAGACAATTACTCTTTTTTTAATAACTTTATTTTATTTACTTATTTTTTATGTGTTGCTAAGGATCCAACCCAGTTCCTCACACATGCTAGGCAAATGCTCTATCACTGAGCCACAACCCTGCTCCATAATGTATATTTAATATGCCATTGTTTTGTACATTTCTTTGGCATGTTATAATTTATTCATCTTTTGTTGAACATGTTTAGCTTCTAATATAATGCTGTACAAGCCTATTTGCAATTAAATCCTTGATCCTTTTTAAAAAAAAAATTCAGAAATAGAATTGGAGGGCCAAATGGATATTTATTATCAGGTTTTTTTTTTTTTATTGTTGGTCGTTCAAAACATTACACAGTTCTTAATACATCCTATTTCACAGTTTGATTCAAGCGGGTTATGAACTCCCAACTTTACCTCGTATACAGATTGCTGTATCACATCAGTTACCCTTCCATTGATTGACATATTGCCATTCTAGTGTCTGATGTATTCTGCTGTCAGTCCTATTCTCTACTATCCCCCCTCCCCTCCCCTCCCCTCCCCTTTTCTCTCTCTACCCCTTCTACTGTAAATCATTTCTTCCATTTGTATTATCTTGTCTTACCCCTCCTTTTCTCTTATATATCATTTTGTATAACCCTGAGGATCGCCTTCCATTTCCATGCGATTTCCCTTCTCCCTCCCTTTCCCTCCCACCTCTCATCCCTGTTTAATGTAAATCTTCTTCTCAAGCTCTTCGTCCCTACCCTGTCCTTGTTTACTCCCCTTATATCAAAGGGGTCATTTGGTATTTGTTTTTTAACGATTGACTAGCTTCACTTAGCATAATCTGCTCTAATGCCATCCATTTCCCTCCAAATTCTATGATTTTGTCATTTTTTAATGCAGAGTAATACTCCATTGTGTATAAATGCCAAATTTTTTTTATCCATTCATCTATTGAAGGGCATCTAGGCTGATTCCACCATCTTGCTATCGTGAATTGTGCTGCTATGAACATCGATGTAGTTCTTTGTATATTCTGGTTATTAGGGCTCTATCTAAAGTGGATTAAAGATTTGTTCCCAGGATGTAGGCTCCCTGTTTATCTCTCTTATTGTTTCTTTTGCTGAGAAAAAACTTTTTAGTTTGAGTAAGTCCCATTTGTTGATTCTAGTTGTTAACCATAACTTGCGCGATGGGTGTCCTATTGAGGAATTTGGGGCCCGATCCCACAGTATGTAGATCATAACCAACTTTTTCTTCTATCAGATGCCGTGTCTCTGATTTAATATCAAGCTCCTTGATCCATTTTGAGTTAACTTTTGTGAATGGCGAGAGATAGAGATTCAGATTCATTTTGATGCCAATGGATTTCCAGTTTTCCCAGCACCATTTGTTGAAGATGCTATCCTTCCTCCATTGCATGCTTTTAGCCCCTTTATCAAATATAAGATAGTTGTAGTTTTGTGGATTGGTTACTGTGTCCTCTATTCTGTACCATTGATCTACCCGCCTGTTTCGGTACCAGTACCATGCTGTTTTTGTTACTATTGCTCTGTAGTATAGTTTGAAGTCTGGTATCGCTATACTGCCTGATTCACATTTCCTGCTTAGCATTGTTTTTGCTATTCTGGGTCTTTTATTATTCCATATGAATTTCATGATTCTTTTATCTATTTCTACAATAAATGCTGTTGGGATTTTGATTGGTATTGCATTGAACCTATAGAGAACTTTTGGCAATATCGCCATTTTGATGATGTTAGTTCTGCCTATCCATGAGCAGGGTATATTTTTCCATCTTCTAAGGTCTTCTTCTATATCTTTCTTTAGGGTTCTGTAATTTTCATTATATAAATCTTTAACCTCTTTTGTTAGGTTGATTCCCAAGTATTTTATTTTTTGGGGGGATATTGTGAATGGAGTAGTTGTCCTCATTTCCGTTTCAGAGGATTTGTCGCTGATATACAGGAATGCCTTTGATTTATGCGTATTGATCTTATATCCTGCCACTTTGCTGAATTCATTTATTAGCTCTAATAGCTTCTTTGTAGACCCTTTTGGGTCTGCTAGGTATAGGATCATATCATCTGCAAATAGTGATAATTTAAGTTCTTCTTTTCCTATTTCTATGCCTTTAATTTCTTTCGTCTGTCTAATTGCTCTGGCCAGTGTTTCGAGGACTATGTTGAACAGAAGTGGTGAGAGAGGGCATCCCTGTCTTGTACCAGATCTTAGAGGGAATGCCTTCAATTTTTCTCCATTCAGAATGATGCTGGCCTGTGGCTTATCATAGATTGCTTTTACAATGTTGAGGTATGTTCCAGTTATCCCTAATTTTTCTAGTTTTGAACATAAAGGGATGCTGAACTTTGTCGAATGCTTTTTCTGCATCTATCGAGATGATCATATGGTTCTTATTTTTAAGTCTATTGATGTGGTGAATAACATTTATTGATTTCCGTATATTGAACCAGCCTTGCATCCCAGGGATGAATCCTACTTGATCATGGTGTATGATTTTTTTGATATGTATTTGAATCCGATTCGCCAGAATTTTATTGAGGATTTTTGCGTCAAGGTTCATTAGAGATATTGGTCTGTAGTTTTCTTTCTTTGAAGTGTCTTTGTCTGGATCTATTATCAGGTTTTAAAAAAATATTTTTTGCCAATTGCTGCTTGTCCAAATTGACCTAGTTTTTTCCTACCAGTGTGATATGAAAGTATCTGTTTATTAACATCTTATCAGTATCAGATTTTTTATTCCTTAACACCATTTGTTATCTCAGTCTTTTGAATTATTAACCTCCTTTTCATCCTTTATTTAGGAAGCATAATAGACTCTTTGAGATGGCATTTGTATTCATTCATTCATTCATTCATTCATTCATTTGCCAAATTGTACTATAATGGTAAAAAGAATGGAACTGGGTTTCAACTTTTGTGCAAGTTACTAGTCCAAAAAGTTGTAGTTTTAAAACAGTGGTGCTGTATTTATGCTGTTGTGTCCTTTTCTGCCTTTCATGATTACAGGATACTTGGAGCCCATGATAAAGGACAATGAACCTTGATAGCACAGTGATCCTTTTAGCAGTTGGCCATAGATATGTGTCATTGAACTGGAAATCAGCATGATATATGTATATAAAATATCAAGTTATTCCTACAAAGCGATCGGTGAACCTTTAAGATTCTTGTTTTTTCCTGAAGTACTTTTATTGTTATACTCCTCTGCTATATTAAGTGTTCTGGTCACTTGTTCTTCTCAGGGCGAATTATATTTTAATGATGGTTTATATATAGTATTTCAGGCCTTGTATGGTTTTTTTCTTCAAAGCACTTATAATTTGCTTAATGGTGAACTTATGCTAAGAAAGTTTAATCTTTAAAACTTGTCATGCTTTAAGATGGTTCTAATGAGTTTTATGGATTCCAGAAGCATTTCTTGAAACCCTGTGTATATGCATGCTTTTCCCATAATTTATACAAATTCTTCCCTCCATCAATTATAGTATTCTAACGTAGCCAGTAACATTCTTGCAAGTATTCCCTAATGCTGCACCAGTAATGTTTGTTTCATCCTCTTATGCAGCTATTTGGTTCACACTTTAGTGACTGTGAAGAGCTTGCATTGCATGTTATATGGTATTACCTGTGATAAGTATCAGTCAGGATTTAGAGGGCTTTCTAAAATGATGGGTGAGTGCTAATGAGCTACATTTGTTAGGTTGTTAGTCCATTACTAAGCCTATCTTTCCTTAGTTTAAATGACGGTTAATTTCTCTGTGCAATTTATCCAAATTGAACATTCAGATCTTCACTTAATCTTACCAGTAAAAGCCCAGGTTTCCTGGGAAAACAATGAATCTGTTTTAGGTGTATTTGCAATGGTACCTTCTAATGGCATTGGAATTCCTATTTATACATTTTCCCCAAGAATTCCATAAACTATTGAATGGAAGAGTAAACATAATTTGATTTTGAAGAGTCTATTTGAATTTGGTCTTTTGTTTTGACTCATCAATTTGTGCCAATTTTTCGTGTTTTGAGGTTTTTGTTGTGATACAATTCATGCACAATAAATTCACCATTTAAAGTGCAAGATTCAGTATTTTTAAATATATTGACAATACTATTCAGTCATCAAGATTATCTAATCCCAGAACATTTTCATCACCCTAAAAAGAAATTTCTTTAGCCATTTTTGTCACTTCCCTCAGCCCCTCACTACCACTCATCTATTTTGAGATTCTAAGGATTTGTCTATTCAGAATATACATTTATGTAATTCAAGTGGGATTCATACAATATGTAGTCTTTTGTGTTGACTTCTTTCTCTTCATGTTTTCATGATTCATTCATGCTGTAGCATGTTTCAGTACTGGTTTGGATTGAATAATGGTTTAGCAATAAAGTGCATAATATTAATGATTCATCCAATTGATGAAAATTTGATTATTTATAATTTTTGACTATTATGAATGATATTACTATAAACATTCATATGCAAGTTTTTGTGTATATATGTTTTCATTTCTCTTGGTTACATTATTAAGAATGGAATTTCAGAGACTATGGTAATTTCATATTCTATATTTGAAGAACTGCCAAACTGCTTTTCATAGTAGTTGCACCATTTTACTTTGTTACCCACAAAGCTAAAGGAGTCCAGTTTCTTCTTGTCAGTACTTTTTATTGTCTGTTTTTAAAATTATGGCCATCCTAGTATATATGAAGTGTATTTCATTGTGATTTTGTTTTACATTTTCCCAATGACTAATAATATGAAGCATCTTTTCATATGCTTATTGGCTATTTGAAATAAAGTCCAATCTTTTTCTTTTGTGTGTGTGTGTGTGGGGGGGTGCTGCCGGTAGTGCTGGGTATTGATCCCAGAGTCACTTAACCACACCTTTTTAAATTTTTTTTTAGTTGTCAGTAGACCTTTATTTATTTATATGTGGTGCTGAGAATTGAACCCAGTGCGTCATACATGCTAGGTAAGTATTCTACCTCTGAGCCACAACCCCAGCCCTTTTAAAAATATTTAAGGCTCAGTGGTAGAGCACTCGCCTAGCATGGGTGAGGCACGGGGTTTGATCTTCAGCACCATATAAAGATAAATAAATAAAGGTATTATGTCCACCTGTAATTAAAAATATTTAGATATAAGGCCTTGCTAAGTTGCTGAGGCTGACTTTGATCTCGCAATCCTCCTGTCTCAGTCTCCCAAGCTGCTGGGATTACAGGTATGCTCCACTGTACTTGGCTTTAGTTGTCATATCTGAGAAACCAATGCCCCTTCATAACTCTGCACATATGAGGAAAGTGCTAGTAGCCTAGCAAACCTTGTCACAAACCTTCTAACAAGCCCATAAATGGTTATTTTGTATTTTAATTGTAACATGAGAGAAAGTTTGAATATTCAAACCATGAAGAAGATTATGTCTGCTTGATTTAGAGCTGAAATTCAAGGAAATTTCAGTTGTTCCCTAATATTTTGCCACAAAGGACACCATAGGAATAAAGTGTGTTCATGTGTTTTTAAGCCCATGATTACACATAAATGGACCTTTCACAGGATCTGTCCATGACAGGTTATCTTCTGGACCTTTTCTTCTACTCAGTAATTTGATTTCTAATGTACTTTCAGTGGTTATGTTTGGTTTCCCTAATTAGAGATTTCAACAAAATCAGTTATTATTCATCTGATCCAGTCAGTCTTATATAGCAAATAAAACACGTTTTTTCCCCATGGAGATTAAGTGAGTAGTGTAGATTAAATCTGTTTTGGAAATAGAATGATAAGGTAGATTAAGTATTAATTGGGTGATTTTTTGTATACTGCTTACATATGCATTTGGTCATTAGCTTATAGACTATTCTCAACTGGGGGCAGTTCCTACTCCTGTGGGCTGTTTAGAAGTATGTAGGATATTGTTTTGACACAGTGATTCAGCAGGGGATAGGGTAAATTGTGTGCTACTAACACTTGGTGACTGGGGGCCAATAATACCAGACTTCTTTTGGGGGGATGGAGGACTGACATTGTGCAGTGTGAGAGGGGCAGATTCACCCAGTTAAGTCTACCTAGGATTATAATAACACCACCACTGAGATACGCTGATAACTAAATTTCTTGTGCATTTCAATAATACTTAAATTATTTCATTAACTATATTCTAGAATCTTATAATATTTTCTAGGAAACTATTCATAAACAACTTTCCACATAGATATTGGAGTAAGCTTTTGTGTGTATTTGTGGATATAGAATTCTAACATCATAGATTTCTCAAACTTTTGTACCATAGTACACCAAAACACAGAGAAGAGTAGGTTGTCCTTCCAGTTGGTGGATATCTTGAGGAAGGATGACTTCAAAATCTCAATTTTAAATTTAATTTAAAAATTTAAATGAAATTTGCACTTTTTTTTAGATTTTTTAGATGCAACTTGTATACAATAAAATTTGCTGGTTTTAATCGTAACTACTATTCCAAATCAAGATATATTGTGTTAATTTCTACCCCTGTTACTTCATTTTTATGACCCCCAGAAAGTTCCATCATGCCTTTCACCATCCCCAACTATTGGATCATAGGACAGGTGTATGTTTAACTTTACAAAGGACTCTAAATTGTTTTCCAGCTGTTTGTACTATTTCACACTCCTATTAGCAGTGTTTTTGTTTGTTTAGTGTTTTTGGAAGAGCAAAGGTTTTAATTTTGATAATATATAATTTAAATTTTTATGATTATTGCTTTTTGTGTCCCTAAAAAATAATTTTATATCCCATATTTTTCCCTAAAGGTTTTATATAGTTTTTTTTTTCATTTTAGATTCTTGATCTATCATGATATAATTTTTGAGTCTGGTAAGGTGGGGATGACATAGTATTTTTTAAAAAATTATCATTGCCAGTTGTTTGTTGCTAGTATATCAAAGTAATTAAATTTTGTATAGATCTTATATCCTCCATTCTGCTAACTTCGTTTAACACATTAAGTCACTAGTTTTTAATTCTGTATTTCAACAAAATGTTACACAGGTACATTCAAATAGGTTATAAATCATAACCTGGAACTTATATATATTAATATTATATAATTATATTCTAATTTTCTAATTATATGTATTTATATGTCACATACTATATTTAGTTTTTTATAGATGTTCAACATTTGAGATGATTGAACATAATGGGTTAATTGTTATAGAGGGTTTTTTGTGTGAATTCTTTAGGATTTGTTAAACAATCATGTTATCTACAACTGAGAATAATAGTTCTTTCACCATTCCATTTTTATGTTTTTATTTCCTTTCTTGCCTAGTAAGAGCAGACATTTTTGCCTTATTCCTAATCTTAGAGGAAAAGCATTCAGCATTTCACTCTCAATGTGATACATAATATGCATAGTGGTACATGCCTGTAATCCCGGCTACTTGGGGGGGTTGAGGCAGGAGCAATTCACTGAAACCCTGTCTCATAAAACAGAAATATATACTTAAATTTATATTTGTGTATTATAATATTAATGATAGGTTTTTCATAGAGCAGTTTTCTTCTCTTCCTAGCTGAGAGCTCAATTATGGTGAGTGTTAAGTTTTGTCAGGGGTGTGAATTTGGTTATCTTATTTTAGTATATGAGTTCTCTTCTTTATTCTTGATTTGTTGTGTTGATTTTAAAATTCAAACCCATCTTTTAATCCCTGGGATAAATCTCACTTGGTCATAATATATAATTGGTTTTACATGTTTCTGATTCAGTTATGATTCATTTATTTTGCTAGAACTTTTACATTCATGTTCATGAATGATAGTGGTTTGTAATTTTCTTTTATTCTAATGTCCTTGTTATTTTTGATTGAAGTTTTATAAATGAATTGGAAAATGTTCCTTCTTCCTCTCATTTTTGTTTGAAAGTGTTTGTGTAGGATTGGTCTCATTTCCTACTTGGATAGAAGGGTTCAGTGAATCCATCTGGGCCTAGAGTTTTTTTGTGTGAGGAATGCTCAATATTGGATTTTCTTTCTTTTTTTATTGGTTTTTGTAAAGCTGTATTTCTCAACGAATTTTTGTACTCATCTACATTGGCAAGGTCATTCGCAAAATTATTTATCATGCCTCATAAGTCTATTAATCTTTTCTAAAAATTAACTTATGGCTTAAATTTTTAAAATTTTTCATCTGTTTCCTGTTGTGTTAATTTCTATTCTATTACTTCCTTTCTTCTACATGTATTGAATATTTTCTTTTCCAACTTCTTCAGTAGGGATTTTGCATAATTGACTTTATACCTTTCTTTTCTAACATAAGCATTAAAAGCTATACATTTCCTTTATCTTTCTCTTTAGCTCCACCCTCAGATCCTTTGATATGTTGGATATTTGTTTTTATTATTATTTAGTTTGAAAATATCTTCTAATTTTCTTTTGTGTATCTTCTTTGGCATACAGATTATTTAATAGTATGTCATTTTAATTTCCAAATGTTCTTGTTTTTATTGTGGTCAGAGAACAGAGTCAGTAATTTCATCCCTTCTCAACTTGCTATGACTTGGCCTAGGGCATGACTTACCTTGATAAATGTCATCTCTGCCCTTGAGAAGGGTGTGTGTTTCTGCAGTGTTGAGTTAATGTCTGCAGGATTTCCTTGTCCTTACTTAGATTTTTGGCTGTTTTTTCCCATTGGTTCTGAGAGAAGTGTTTACTTTTTTTTTTTAAACTATAATTGTACATTTGTCTATTTATAAGTTTTTGCTTCTTTTGTTTAATGGTTTGTTTTTAGGTGCAAATCTATTATGTCTTTCCATTTTATCATTGTGAAGTGACCCTCATTTCTAATAATATTCTTTGTCTTGAATTCTGCTTTAGAATGTTCATTCCACTTACAGTTAATGTAATTATAATTGAATTTAAGTCTACCATCTTACTATTTATTTATTTATTTTTAATATTTATTTTTTTAGTTGTAGTTGTCAATACCTTTATTTTATTTATTTATTTTTATGTGGTGCTAAGGATCGAACCCAGGGACTTGCACTCTCTAGGCGAGCACTCTACCGCTGTAACCAAACTATTTTTTTTTTGTCAATGCTTTTTATAAAGGTAATTTGCCCGTGATTTTAAAATTGGCTGTTAGCATTGTTTTCCCCTAATTTCAAAGAATTTTTTTTGTGGGGGGGACACTACTAGGGATTCGACTCAGGGATAATTTACTACTGAGCTACATACCCACCCCTTTTTAAATTTTAATTTTGAGACATGGTCCTGCTTAGTTTTGAGCCTGGCCTCCAACTTGCTAAGACTAAGCTCGAATTTGCAATCCTTATCCCTTAGCCTCCAAAATGCCTGGGATTGCAGGTATGCCAGGTCACCTCACCTGGCCAAAGGATGATCTTTTTTTTTTTTACTAATTTTATTTTTTTCCTATTTTTATTGGTGCATTATAGTTGAATAATGATGGAATTTATTGTTACATATTCATATTTTTACATAACATAACAATTTGGCCAGTATCATTCATTCTCCAGTGTTTTTTCCCTTTCCCTCTCTTCCTCCCTCCCCATCCCTTTTTTCTACTTTACCAATCTCCCTGCAATTGTCTTTTTTTCCCCTCTCTTTTCACATTTTTTTTTTTTGGTACTCTACAGTTCTACATAATAATGCTACATATTCGTACAGGCATATAATATAACAATGTAATTTGGCCTATATCACTCCCTTCACCCCCTGGTCCCTTTCCTCTACTGATTTTCCTGAGATTGCTCCTTGCACCAATTTTCCCTCTTTTCCTCTCTAGCTTCTGCATATAAGAGAAAATAAATGACCCTTGACCTGCTGAGTTTGGTTTATTCCACTAAACATAGTGATTTTAATTTCTATCCATTTTCCTACAACTGACACAATTCCTTTTTTTTTTTTTCTTTAAAGGCTGACTCCAGTGTGTATATATACCACGTTTTCTTTACCCATTTTCTGTCAATGGACACCTAGCCTGGTTCCATTGTACGGCTATTGTGAATTGTACATGAATATGCCTGTTGATGACTGATTCTTTAGAAGTGGTATAGCTGGGTCACACAGTAGTTCCATGCCTACTCTTTTGAGGAACCTTCATGCTGATTTCCATAGTGGCTATACTAATTTACAATTCCACCAACAGTCTAGAAGTGTTCCTTTTTTTCACATTCTCTCCAGCTTTTATTATTATTTATATTCTTGAAGACTGCCATTCTGGCTGGTGTGAGATGGAAACGCAGTGTAGTTTTGATTTGCATTGCTTAAATGCCAATGATGTTGAACTTTTTTTTCATATATTTCTTGGCCATTTGTATTTCTTATTTTGAGAAGTATCTGTTTAATTTATTTTCCCATTTATTAATTGAGTTATGTGGTTTTTTGGTGTGAAATTTTTTGAGTTGTTTATAATATTCTAGAAATAATCCTTTATAAAAGGAGTAGCTAGCAAAGGATTTCTCTCATTCTGTAGTTCTCTTTTCACAATTCTAGTTGTTTCCTTTGCTATGCAGAAGCTTTTAAATTTGATGCCATCCCATTTATTAACTGTCAGCATTATTTCCTAAGCTTTAGCGGTCCTATCGAGAAAGTCATTGTCCATGTCCATATGCTGGAGTGTTTACCCTGTTTTCTTCTAGGAGTTGCAGTTTCTGGTCTAATTCCAAGGTCTTTGATCCATTTTGAATTGATTTTTATGCAGGGTAAGAGATGAGGTCTATCATGTATGACCAGAGAAATGAAAAGTTGTGCTGCAGTTGTGTACCATGAATCAAAATGTGTTCTACTGTCATATATAACTAATTAGACTACATGAAAAAAGAAAGAGATGTAAGGTCTAGCTTCTACATTTAAAGATAACCAGTTTTCCTGGCCCATTTGTTTAAAAGGCTGTCCTTTCTCCAATGTGATTTTTCACCTTTGTTAAGGATCAGATTAGTGTATCTGTGTGGGTTTTTCTATGACTTTCATTCTGTAACATTGGTCTATGTGTCTTTTTATGCCAGTACCATACAATTTTTTGTTACTCTAGCTCTATAGTGTAATATGACGTCAAGTTTCATGATACCTCCAGCATTGCTTTTTTTGGCTTAGGATTACTTTGGCTATTCTGGGACTTCTGTTCCTTCAAATCAATTTTAGGACTGTTTTTTTCTAGTTTTGTGAAGAATGCATAGGTGTTTTGATGGAAATTACATTGATTCTGTGCATTTGATTTCTTTCTTCAGTGTTCTGTAGTTTCATTGTAGAGGCCTTTTACCTCCTTGGTTAGATTTATTTCAAGTTTATTTTGCATTCATTTTTGTTTGAGGCTATTGTGAGTGGAATTGTTTTTCTCATTTCTTTCTCAGCAGGTTTATTGTTGCTTTATAGGAAAGCTGTTGATTTTTGTATGTTGATTTTGTAACTGCAACTTTGCCAAATTTGTTTATTAGCTCTAGCAGTCTTTTGGTGGAGTTTTCTGGATTTTCTAGGTATAGCATCATATCATCTGCAAACAGTGATCATTTGACTTCTTCATTTCCAATTTTTATCTCTTGTATTTCCTTCTCTTGCCTAATTGCTCTGGCTAGAATTTCTAGCGCTGTATTAAACAGGAGTGGTGAGACTGGATCTTCTTGTCTTGCTCTGGACTTTAAAGGAAATACTTTCAGTTTTTCCCTATTTACTTTGAGATTGACTTTGTTTTTTTTTCATATTATAGCCTTTATAATGTTGAGGTATGTTCCTTCTATCCCTGGTTTCTTCAGTGTTTTTATCATGAATGGATGCTGAATTTTGTTGAAGACCTTCTCTGTATGTATTGAGATGACTAGTAATTTTTTCCCTTAATTCTATTTATGTGATGAATATTGATTTGCATATGTTAAACCATCCTTGCATCTCTAAGATAAAACCAATTTGGTCATGATATGCAATCCTTTAATATGTTGTTGAATAAGATTTGCTAATATTTTATCAAGAATTTTTGCATGTAAGCTGGGCAGCAGCTCATGCTTGTAATTCCAGTGACTTGGGAGGCCAAGGTAGGAGGATTGAAAATTCAAAGTCAGCTTTAGCAACTCAGTGAGGCCCTAAGGAACTTAGGCAGACTCTGTCTCAAAATGAAAAATAAAAAAGGCTGGAGATGTGGCTTTGTTATTAGGTGCCCTTGGGTTCAATCCCTGATAACAAAACAAAACAAATAAAAGTGTTTTTTTGTATTTAAGTTCATCAGGGATATTGGTCTGTAGTTTTCTTTCCTTAGCATATCCTTGTCTGGTTTTGGTATGAGTTTGATACTGGTTTCATATACAATTTTTTTTCTTTTTTTTTAATTATTTAATTATATACTTATTGGTATGTGGTGCTGAGAATCGAACCCAGTGCCTCACACATGCTAGGGAAGCAAGCGCTCTACCACTGTGCCATAACCCCAGCCCTTTGTAGACAAATTTGAAAGTGTTCCATCCCTCTCTATTTCATGGAATAATTTGAGGAGTATTAGCATTAGTTTTTCTTTAACGATCTGGTAGGCTTCATCTGAGAATTTCTGTTTATTTCTACTTGTCCCCTCTTACTTTTGTTTCACCTTTGTTTTCATCTTTTAAGTTAATCAAGTAGTATTTTTAGTATTCCATTCTAGATCCTTTGTTGCCTTTTTACCTGTACCTTTTTTATTTCCTAATGATTGTTGTATCTACTGTTTAAAGATTAGATATGCATCTGTAACTGACTAGTCAACATTGAATTAATACTGTTTCACATATAATGTAAGAGCCTGTGAACTATATGATTCTGTTACACACACACACACCTACCCTTTGTGCTATTATTGCTGTCACCTATTTTCCTTCTAATTATTCCTACCTTCATAATAAATTATTATTACTTGATCATATATCCTTTAAAGAATTTATGAAAAGAAAAATAATGAGTTTAGAAAACTAATATTTACCATTTCTGTGCCTTCAGTTTTTAAATAAATTCTTATTTCTTTCTAGTAATATTTGCTATCAGCCTGTCTACAACTCACCAATTATAGAATTACTGGAGTTCTAAACAAAGCTACTGTCAATATATCTAAAGGTATTGATAAATCTACCTTTAGCTGTGAGGCACAGCAACCCTTACCAATATTGTAGCCTTTTTAAAAATACACAGCTCTTCAAAGATAAAATCAAAGCTAGTTTTTAAAGAAAAATGTTTAACTGGTAGTCCTTTGAAGAAAATTTAACAAAATAGTAGGTTAAGCTGATCTCTAGACGTAGTCTAGATGAGTTTTCAATGTGAGTGCTTTAGTAAACATGTAGAGAAAACAACCACAGTTATAAATGGGCAAGTCCTAACTTGACTTTTCATCCTAGCCATAAGAAGCGTCAGGTCACATTGCTCTTCAGTATTGTCTATTTATTTCACTATTTGCTGTTCATATGTGTTGTACTACTTGGTGGTTTGAATCACTTTCTCACTGTTTAGAGAAAATGTAAAAAATAAAATACCATTTTTAATAACTCATCTAGTGGCAGCTTGGGGGGGTGAACATTTGAGAAAGGTTGTCAGAGGGCTGGGTACAAATGGCTTTACCAATGTAAATCCTTCCAGATTTATTTGACTTAAAGCCAAAAATGACATGAAGATTTTGATTTATAAGGTCCAGAGCCTATAACGTGGTTCATTTTTATTGTTCATTTGTGTAAGTGATGATATTGGGTGACACTATTCACATGGTCATCCTACACACATTACCACCTAAGAGACAAAAACTATCCAGTATTCTCAGGTGCAAAATCTTTCCCCTTTAGTGAGTGGTAAGTTAGAGGCAATTGCATTGCCCTGAAGACATGTAATGGTAGGGAAAATACAAGATGTCACTGAAATACAAAGGAGTTGTGCTTGTCTACACCTGGGGTAAGTTTGTGCTTGCGAGCCTTGGGGAAATGTAATGTCTGAGTTGAATTCTAAAGAGCATAGGTGATGTGACTTGAGGGTAGGACAGATGGCTTGGAGAATGGGGTTCTGGGAAGAGAGAATGCAATATGCAGTTAGCTGTCTAGATAAAAGAGGCAAAAAAAATATTTCTATGATCAGTAGCTTGGGACAGGAAGAAAAGAATGAGAGCAGAAACTGGGGAGAAGGCTTTAGTGTGCTCATGTTTGACTGTGTCTGTCATGTGTGGGTATTTAGACTTGGTTGGTTAGGTGATTTTTTTCCAGTGGAATATTTTAAGCAGGAAAAAATATTTTCAGATAATTTTTTATTTTAGTGATATCATTCACATTACAGTGGAAGTAATATTCATACCAAATATACAGGGAGTCTTTTGAAGATTATTGAAGTAATCTAGGCAGGAGATACTAGAAGTGAAAATGCAGGAATAAGTAGATGTTTCAAAACTGTTAAGGTAGAATTATTTAGTGTCAGACCATTGAGGAAGAAAGGGTTGAGGATGTCATCCAGTTTCCTAGCTTGAGCATTGCATCTAAGTGGTATTACCATTCCTTGAAATAAAGAGGAGAAAGGGGAGTTTCAAAACATGTTGAATTTAAAATACCTTAAAGTACTTTAAATTGGAAACTTCATCAGAAAATTGAACAATAGGGTCTGGAATTTAAGAGAGTGTTCTGTTTGATATCAAGATTTGGGGTTGGTTATTAGCATATGGCAACTAGTAATATTATCCATCTTTCTCACAGTTACAGAACTAGAATTAGAACTCAAAACCCGTGGTTCTATGTAAAAGACTCTTTTTAAAAATTTATTTTTGTTTTTAGTTGTCGACAGACTTTGATTTTATTCATTTATTTATATGTGGTGCTGAGAATCAAACCCAGTGTCTCACATATGCAAGGCAAGTGCTGTATCACTGAGCCACAACCCCAGCCCCCCAGATTCTAGGGTGGAAATTGCCATATAGCGTTGTCTGTATTCTGAAATAACTCAAGGAGTAAAATGAAGGTAGATAAAGTGAGATCAAAAGTTGCTTCAAAAGTTCTGCTTGTTGACCAGCAGAGGGCAGTCAATATCGAAGCTCAGTAGTTTATACTCTGCATTGCCCTTAAGTCCTAGAAAGCTCGGTCTTTGGGATAGTATTTTCAGTGTTCACATTCCATTGAATCAGGCATCCAGAGCAGTTCTATTTATTGTTGCTTTTGAGTCTTATGTCCAATTTTTATTCTGGTTCCATATCTTTATTTTATTCCCTATTCCCCATGCCCAGTTCTTGTCCTCCTTACAGTTTAGGAGCTGTCTGGTGGCAGGGGATTAAGTGGATGGAAAGTGTGAGAAAGGTAGTGAATTTTTGCCGTTCAACTCCTCTGTTTTAAATGCCCCAGTTTTTGTTCTTGGTTAACTGTTAAAATTCCAGGACACATTTGTTTTCTTAGCCTTACTACTCAGAGAATGGAATGAAATGGATTGACTTTTAGCTTCTAGATCCATTATTGATAAGGCTCTAGAAACTAAAAGCAGCAAGCTCTGCCACTGTTTGATTGCAGGGATGTAAGAAAAACTTTCTGCCCCTGGATATATCCTTCATTCATGTGCCACTGTCTAAAATGCCTCTTTGTCTACTTTTTAGCTTTAGGCACTCAAAGCTCCACTAAAATTCAAAAAGTTCACTGAGGGAAACAAGATAAGTGTGACAGCATGAGTTATTTTTCTTACGTTAGCAAGAACTTGAAAGAGAAGGATGTGGGCAGGAAAATCTAACCGGTTTTAACTAGAGGATGGGAGAAAAGGTCTGGAGCTAGAATGATGTTCTTTCCTGTGAATTTCCATGCTTCCCAGCTGACTGATGATTTCATTATGATCGTTAAAGGCCAACATTTCTAGAGAGAATTGTGTGTCAGGCACTGTTCTCATTTAATCTTCAAACTGACCTTATGAGATTATTGCTGTTTACTGTCCCTAGTTTGCAGATTAAGAAACTGATGCACAGAGAAATTGCTTGTCTACAATTGCTTACAGAATTAACAACTAACTGATGTTGACTGCTGTGCTGCCTACTACAGCTCTGTGCCCAGTAACTCAGATAATTTTGCATTGAACAGAGCATGGACGAGCATGAAGCTAGGTTACCTGGGATGGTGACACTTGGAAACACAGACGCATACGAAGTCAGAGGAACTCAGCACGATTCCTGAGGCCACAGGATTCATAATGCTGTTGTTCCTACTTCTTGGTATAGCAATCACCTAACCTTAAGGAAACGTGGGAAAAGAAATATAAAAGTTTCATTTCACAGCACTTGCTCTGTTAAGCTGAGGGGATAAGAATTTGGATGACTGAATATTTTAACTATTTAATGTCATTTTTACAACAGTGTTATTTCTCTGAAACTGGTAACTGACTATATTCATGTTTTTCTTTTAAGAGCAAAAGAGTTCTTCAAAAGTTGTTTTATAAAAATAGAAACTTTGGTGATATAAGTTAACAAATTAACAAAGGCTAACTCCATCAATCTGGCAGTTTGGGATTATGTTTACATTTGTTTGTTTAGGCTTCCTAGAGTAATTATGTATTAGGTCAGTGAATTGGTTCTTTCATCTTCCATTTTACCCTCTTTTTATCCAGGTGAAGAATTCGGATTAAGGAACATCCTAACACAGAGTTGAGTGGGAGAACCGTTCCTCTGTTTTAGAAATAAGCATTGCATTGTGACAGGAGCCTGTTATTCTTTCTTAAAACTCTGTCCTTAACTATGTTAGTGTTCTTTGGCATTGACAGTGTAGTGTGACCACAGGTCAGACATAGTCAGCTTTGGGGAGGAAGATCAAAATTACTGGCAGAAAGGCGAGTTTGGTATTAGTTCTGAGTTATCAGTGTACACTCCACTCCCTTCTCTGGATAACTGAGAGGTAGCTGATTTTTCTGGGCAGATCATTATGAAGCGAACAAATCAGAATTGTATCCTTTCCAGACCATAAGACAAGGGAATAAAGATGCTAGATGTATATTTTGTATCCAAGTTTCAGAAAGATTAACTTTCTAAGTCAGTCGCTATTGGGGGGAAGACAGTGCTATCACCTTTGTAAAGTTGTGAATTATGAAAGACATTTCTGTGGGTTACTGAATGCCCTTTGGGGTTTGTTTCATTTATAACTTTGCCTCAGGCCTTCTGCTGCATCCTGTTGGAATGACCTCCTTTTCAACCCTTTGTTGGCAGCTGTAATACGGCTCTTTCGCCTGGATCCTTCAGGCTTGTCACATGACAAACGTGAACTGTGACCCCCTTTGTTCCTTACCCCAGACAATTAGGGATGATTTTTTTTTTAATGCACAACAAATTTTTTCTTATTTTTATTTCCTTTCCCCACTTTTCCTCTCCTCTTATTTCCTACCAAAATTAGATTGAAAACAAAAAAAGGTAGCAATTTAATTTTGTATCCAAATATAACATTGATGCAGACAGTAAATAAATCATAAGCCCACTGAATTTTTACATCTTGAATGTGTCCACATGGACAGTAGTTGGATCAAGAGGGGAAACATCACCAGAACTTGAGAAGACCCCTGTCCCCTCTAGTCACTTCTTAGTTGCCCCATGGGACTCACTGTTGGGACTTTTATAGCTTTATTTGTTTGGGGACTTTGTAGAAATGGAATCATACAATATATGTGTCTGTGTTCTTTCATTTAACATTTTTGTGATTTCATTTATGTTACCCATTTGTTATTGCTGTATAATATTCCATGGTATGAATGTTCCACAGTTTATTCCACTTATATTAAGTATTGGGGTTGTTTCTAGTTGGACTATTGTGATTGGTAGCACTAATATTCTTGTACATGAGTTTTGATTAAAATATGACACATTCCTGGGTATTTACATAGAAGTGGAATTGCTGAGACATACTATCCATCTAGCCATTTAATTGAAAAAATCATATAAATATAACACTAAACTAATTTTAGACAAACTCTTGGTAGGAAACATTTTTAAAAATGTATAGATTTAGCTTTAGCATAATATGTCTAATTTGTAACTAAAGAATGTGCCTCTATTTAAATATACTGTAGTTTTAAACAGGTAACTTCTATAAACAAGAAAATTGCCCCTCTCTGCCAATGACACATTTTACTAACTTTCTTCCTAAAGTATACTTTTATTCAGTTTTCCAAAACTGAGTTGGGGGCCCTATTCTGCAAAGATCTTGGATAGTCATAATTTATAGTAATTAAGGCGACATCCAAGTTGTACCATCCCTGAGTAGTGATGCCTACAGAGAATGACTTTACTCACATTTCTTGAGGCAAAGCAATTACATGATAATGATACCCAGAAAAAAAACAAAAGTTGCTGCCAGAATTAATAGGACCCCGGCTTTGATCTGCTGTTTGGTGTGTCTTTGCTTATTCTCCATATGCTACTTATGACAAGCATCCACCTCTTCTAAAACATGGGCTTTCCAAAATTTGTTCCATGATTTCTTGTGAATGAGTTTAACCTAATGAGTGTAGAAATACAATTGTGACATCCCATCTCTCAAGAACTGGATAGTACCTTTTATGAAAGTGTTATCTGTTGACTATCAGATAAAGTACCTCCAAAATCATGCTACCAACATGCATGGAATTAAGTTGACTGGTTTTCACCCTGGTGATTTGGAGACCCTAAAGAATTTCCCTCCCTTTCATCAAAATAATTCCATCAGAAATGTGAAGGGAATGGTTAATTAAAATTTGATGGTTAGGCCTGGGGATATAGCTCAGTTGGTAGAATGCTTGCCTTGCATGCACAAGGCCATGGGTTCAATCCCCAGCACCACACACACAAAAAATTGATGATTATAAAAGAATAGTAAGAGAACAAAATGATTTGCTTCCTATGTTTGTTAAATATCTTGTTATAAGTCTTGAGCAGATAAAGGAGAGTTGCCAATTCAATGGACATGTTTTTTGAAACAAGTATGGTAAATGAAAGAATTAAGAGATTTTACTTTTATAAAATTATCCTTTGAGAATTATTTTTAATTTCTTTCAATTTTGTCTTAAAATATAGTATATAGACATTATTATTTAAAAACTGTCTTAATATAAGAATGTTGAGTTTCACTAATTCTTTTTAATGATGCTCACATTGGTTGTTCTGGGGTTTTGTTTTGTTTTGGTTTGGTTTGGTTCTGATTTGAACCAACAGATTCAATGCAGAAAATATTTTTGAATAATCTGTGTTGTTTTTTGTACTTTGTTCAGCCCTAGCAGGAACAAAAATGATAATCTCTGTCCTCAGAAAGCTTCTGGTCTTGGGGGCATGTGATGGTGATATACAGATTATTGTCACACAATGTAAAGTAACGGAACATGAGAATTCCGACAGGTGGTGGGGGGAGTGGGGCGGGATAGACCCATTCAAAGCACAATCTTATTTTTACTTTTACTATCGACATCCAAAAGACTACACATATTTACAGTGTACAATCTAATAGTTTTTAGTGAATTCATACACCTATGAAAATCAGCTGTTGCCAGGGTCCAGCTGAGAGAATGAGGTCATGGAAGAGGTGGGTGGCCTTTTGAGATCCTGCGTGCATGATCTCCAGGACCCAGAGGGTAGTGGGCTAGACTTGACAGACCTTTCCTTTGTGAAAGATCCTTGAGTTAAACTGCTTCTCCTTTTATTTTGTTTAGGGATTAAAAGACAACTTTCTTGCTTCCGGGGCATCAAGCTTGACAGCCACCAAACAGTTGCTTCGTCCAAGAATCACAAGAGTCTGCCTCAGGGACTTGATATTCTGTATGGAACAGGAAAGGGAGATGAAGTATTCTCGAGCTCTGTACCTTGCCCTTCTGAAGTGACCGCTTCCATCCAGATCCTTGCTATTTACTGCCAAAGAAGACAAAAAAGAGATGCACTGTCCTGAAATCTCTCTTTCTGGAAAATCAGTCACCAGTATGAAAGACCACTGTTTACAGTTAGAAGTTTTTACTAAATCTTACCTGTACAGCTCAAGGGGTTCTTATAGCTGAGAATTCAGCTTAATCTTCTGAAAATCAGTTGTGCAGTACCCTTTACAGAGAAGTAGCATCTGCCCACCTGTGAGTTTAATTATAGCAAGTTAAGGCTCCATTTGTTACTACCTGCTTCATTTGCCAAACTTCATTTGCCATGAGGTGTCTTTCCCTTAGTACCTCCTGCATTGAGATGTGGGAGTTACCACTTACCAAGAAAAGATATTTTGTCCTACACTGAGCCTATCTCAAAGTGTTGGGCTTTCTAGGCTGCAATCAGAAGCTGCTTAGCTAACTATGACAGTAGTCACCTTCTCTAGTTGAAGGTGACAGGCCACAGAGTAAGCCTTTGGTAACTTGGGTTGGCTGAGCGCCATTGTTGTCCATATAAGACACATGGGGACAGGTTGTGCCTGAGGTTGCTAATTCTCTGGCTAATTTCACTATGTGCTGCTTCTGATACCAAGTTGGGGGACGTCCTTGTCAGGAAAACCTACGGTTGAAGCTGCTGCTTATATACCCTGTTGGAAAATGGGAAAGGTGGGAAGCACTGGAAGGAATAATGAAGGGAAGAAGAAAATGGAATCCTAAGGCAGGAAGTGTGCTGTGTGTGCCCAGGGATGGAGGGGTGGAAATGGAACTCCTAAGAAACTGGTACATGTTCTGTTGATGAGGGGAGAAAAATCACAGTCCAACTAAAAAGGAAAATGGTTATCAAACATTTTCAAAGGGTGTTATTTTTTTTTGTATTATTTTAGAACCCAAGAAGATGATTTTTGTAGTTCCTTCTCTTGTAAAATCTTTTAGTTATCCTAAGTTTTAAACATCTTGGTACATTTAGAAAATCCTAATTTATGATAAGAAATTTTAAACAAAAGACTCCCTTTTGGATTCTGTACTTAAAAGGTACTGTCAGCATCTCACTCTTGGGATCCTGGCGCTAAATGTGAGAAACAATTACATGAATCCTTTTGAGGAAAAAGCATATGTGCAAAGAGCAAACACTCTCTTTTTTTAATCTTTATTTATTTATTTTTAATTCCACCAATGTGTATTGTGGATAGCAAAAAAATAATAGTGGTTATAAGAGTCACATACAGAAAGAAAGCTTAAATCCTCCAAGAAGATTTTTTTTAAATGGGAAATGCTGGGCTTCTTAGTAAAGGAATGCAGAGAGAAAAACACCTCATATGTTACTCTTCACCCTGTTCTTCCCATTGGGACTGTTACAGCCATCTTCTATACTGTAGTAATATTTAAATTGGCCATATGTTTTTGTTTCAGCAAGTTATTATGTAAAATGCTGTAAATTATGTATGTGTTGAAAGAGTACTTTAAGAAAGAGATCTATACCCAAAGTTGTTTTTGTATATTTAAATGCTTAACTTTATTTTTTTGTAAAGTGCAGCATACTCCTACATTTGTGTATAATCTTATTGATCAGATGTTTAAAATTATTTCAAATACTTCATTAAAATGATTATTTTATTATAAGAACAACTTTTCTCACTCACTGATTTTGAAAACCAGTTTTTATTAGTAACCAGTCCCTCCAGGGCTCAAATTTGCCAGGCATTGGCTCTTTCTTGGCTCTGATTGTTATTTATTTTGGAGTGTTGGCATTTGGGTTCCAGAACCTTGCTTCAGATCCAAGTTGCTATATCACTTTCTTTGAAATAGTTATAAATCTTCATGCTATTTGACTCACAAAGAAAGCTAAGTATGTTCATTACCAAGCTTTTCTTGGCTCATCGAGGTTTTCTTCCTAAGAGTCTTCTTCAGGTTGTTTTGTTCTGTCATGTTTTGTTTTTTTGGGTACTGGGGATTGAACCCCGGGGAGCTTTACCACTGAGCCACATCCTAGCCCTTTTATATTTTATTTTGAGACAGGGTCTCACTAAGTTGCTGAGGGTCTCCCAAGTTGCCGAGACTGGCCTTGAGCTTGGGATCATCCTGCCTCAGCCCCTGGGATGATAGGCCTATGCCACTGCACCAGACTTAAAAATTTTAAGTTAATATATAATTTTATTTTAATATATACTTTTAAAGTTTATGTTTTAAAGTATATCTTACAAAAGAGCAAGTGTATCCAAGTTATTTTTCCATTCTGTTCATAAAATGGTGACCTTGGGGTAGATCTGATCTACAGATGTATTTTATTTGATATGCAGTATTGCCAATGTTTTAATTCGCAAAAGTCTTTATTTCCATTTCTTTTTTAAAAATCAGAAGATCTGGAATCACTAAATATATACTCTTTTTTTTTTTTTTTTTTTTGGTATGGCATTAAGCCACTAAAGCTAACCAGGGGCCACCCACTTTAAAGATTTTAAAAGCAACTCTAAACCAGGTGTGATGGCTTATGGCTGTCATTCCAATGACTCATGATACTGAGGAGGAGGATCACAAGTTCAAGGCCAACCTTAGCAACTTAGTGAGACTGTCTAAAATAAAAAGAACTGGTGAAAAAACTTTGAGGTATATTTTACATAAAAAATGTATCCATTTCATCCATTTACTTTTTAATATGTTTTGATTTTAATAGTCTCTTAGATAGCTTTAAGATTTTTCTTCTTTTAAGAAGTTTGACATTTAAAAAAAATAAAATATTCTAAAAATATTTTTTTAGTTGTAGATGGACATGATATATTTATTATTTATTATTTATTTCTTTTATGTGGTTCCGAGGATTTATTTTATGTGGTTCAAGGGCCTCACACATGCAAGGCAAGCACTCTACCACTCTACCACTGAGCTACAGCTCTAGCCCCAAAGTCTATATCTCTTATAATCAATGTTTGAGATAAATTGTTAAAATTTTTAACAGTACTTTGTTTAGAATTAAGACCATTTGTATTAGTTGTGTCATGGTTGCAGCAGAGAACACAAGCAATATTAGGTTATTTTTTAGGAAAATAATGGAACCAAGATCTCAGACCTGTTAGGGTAGACTTCATCTCTTTGCCTAGTGTCTTTAAAACTTTGTCTTCAACAATCCTTAGTGATTCTGCTGGAGATAAAAGCATCTTGTGGTCACATGTTTGTCTATGACCTAGTAGCCAGTTTTTATCATTTCTGCCCTTTCAAATGCATGCATGTACCTGTCTGAACTGACACAACTTTTTTTTTTGTAAGCATTTTGTACCAATAGAATCTTTTTCTCTTCCAGTATTTTCATATGCATTTCAGTTTATATTGCATGAGTGCATTAGCTTTTCCACAAAAGTTCTTTTCACCAGTTGGAATTTGGTTTTCAGTAAAATATCTTTATTTTTGAAAATATTGAGAAACTGTACTATGCAAAAAAAAAAAAAAAAGACAAAACCCAAGGTTTCACTAATACACACACACACACACACACACACACACACACACACCCCTGAATGATGGCTAGATGAGAGAAACAGTAGTCATAGGTCCAGAGTGATACTTTGCCACATTGAATATTCAGGGAAGGAAAAGTACACTCAAGAAACTAACTTTAAAACTACACTTTGTGGATAAGGCCAATTTTTAAAAAATAATGTTTTTTTAGTTGTTTATAGACTTTATTTATTTATATGTGGTGCTGAGAATCAAACCCAGTGTCTCACACCTGCTAGGCAAGTGCTCTACCACTGAGCCACAACCCCAGCCCTTTAAGGCCAATTTTAATGGCAACTTTTCTTGAAAATAATAATACCAGGTTGACATCTAAGTTCTCTTATCATAGATGGTACTGAGACAGTATTTCCTGTGTTAAGAACAACCCTGGCTCCCCACTCAATCCTAGCTCTTACCAAGATAGGACCTTGGGCACATTATTTAGCTTCTCTGTGCCTTTATTACCTGATGTGTAAATAATCATACCTGTGAAGTGGCTTTGAGTTTAACTAATGGTCACATGTTACACACACATACTGCATCCAGTAAAGTGTGTACTAGTAATGGTTGTTATTGTTTGATAATTTTGGATTATATAGCTCTTTTTCCTGCCCCACCCCTCATGAGCGTATTATTTTTATGAAAGTCACTGGCTAAATACATAAACCTTAGTGTCTTTTAAAAATGTAATCTAAGATAATACAAATTCTTCCGTGGTGGGGGTGGGAGGCTATAAGGAGAAAAGTATGATTGATATATAGCAGATATTTGACAGAATAATTCTTTTTTTCTCTCTCTCTCTTTTTTTTTTTTTTTTTTTTTGTACTGGGGATTAAACCCAGGGCCAAGCATGTACTCTACCTTCAAGCTACAGCCTCCCAATCCCCAAAACAATTTAGTCCATGATTTTGCCTAATAAGTTTCCTGTGAGTTGGAAGCAGTACTTTCCATTACTTCCAAATGTTTAATTTAAAACATTATAGATACATGTGGTGAGCATTCAGAGCCCCCCTCAGTTCCCTCTGTTCCCTGATTCACCCACCTGCTGTGTCCCGTTTCATAGTTGATTATCCCCCCCTTATTGGCATTTGATGGCATCTGGATCTATCTTTTGCCATTTTCACAAATCCATTTTTCTTAATTTGCCTCATACTATTTTCCAGGCCAGGAGTGCTGTAGCATCTTACTGTAATCTTTGAGAAAACAACATTTTTTTCCTTGAGGGATTTAGTCATAGATTTTCTTACTATTTGGTAAATTTTACTATTTCACTACAAGAATCCAATTACGTCTCAATGTGTCAACAGATTCTTTTACCAAAGAGGCATCAGAATAAGCTAGACAGGTAGTAGAGATATCCTGAAATGAGGATGGGTGGAGAAAGTGATTTAAGGGAAGGATCCAGTGTCCCAGATATACTTTTAAATTTTCACTGGCAGCATTCCTCCACCATGAACTGCTCACATTATGGAAACCAACTTGAATTTAGCATCACTCCAACCTTTTTTCTATAAGATTTATATTCTTCATTAAAAATATATGAACAAGCTGGGTGTGGGGGCACACACCTATAATTCCAGTGGCTCAAGAGGTTGAGACAGGAGGGTCTTGAGTTCAAAGCCAGCCTCAGCAAAAGTGAGGTGCTAAGCAACTCAGTGAGACCCTGTCTCTAAATAAAATACAAAATAGGGCTGGGAATGTGGCTCAGTGGTCCAGTGCCCCTGAGTTCAATCTCCAGTATCTACCCCCTAGTAATATATATATAAAAACAGATCAGAATAGGAATGATCTCCATTTGACATTCCCAGATGATTCCCGATGGGATTGCCTGATATCCAGAAGACTCATTCAGCAAACTTGAAAGAATTTTCTGCACATGAGACACCATGGGGAACAATGATGTCTAAGATATAGTGTGAGCCTATGGTCAGAGATGGAAAATATATGCAAGCACACTCATGTACAGTAGCATATGCTGGGTTCCAAGGAGTGGTGAAAGTAGGGTTTCATGGGATCCTTAGAAAAAAGATATTACTCCTAAATAGAATAATCAGGTTAAATGAAGAAGCAAAATTTGATCTCAAAATTTGAATTTTTAAAGTCATATATTTCATCTAAGACCTTCTAAGACAAAAGATTGAGAGGCCAAAAAGGATAAAGTATACTTAAGGTAAGGAAGAAAACATTTACTATGAAAGTCATGCAGGAGACCTGGAAATGTAAGATGGGGGAAATTAATATGTTTATACAGTCCAGAATTTTAAAAGTACACAAGAACAGAGGGTAAATTCCTCCACCTCAGTCTAGATAAATTCTTCACAATTTGTATTTCAGAGAAATTACAGTAAAGGAATTGGAAAATTTGCCTGTAAGCTTTTTACCTCCCTCAAAGATTTGCCTTTGATTATAACAGCAATGTATTTTCATTTTAGGAAATTTGGAAACTAAAAACATAAGGAAAATGAAAACACATGACACCGTTGATATTTTCGTGCATTTCTTCCTAGCCCTTCTTTCTTGGCTAGATGTTTCCAAACGGTCGATCCAGCATCGTGTCTTGCTGTGAGTGCCATAGAAGATGCTAGAGGAAATGAGAAGAAACACAACTGGGAGAATGAAGCATCACGTTTGAACTCTGTCTCTCCATGTTTCTCATTTCCTCAGGTAGCATATGGTTTTGTTTAAAACTATTTCAGCTTGTTCTTAGGTGTGAAGTGAAAGTACCCTGCAAATCTCCTCATCACCATCAGCAGTTCTGTTCATGCTAAGGCAATGTTGGAGAAAAATTGCCAAAATTTTTCAGCATTATCATGTAGCAAATTCAAGGTGGTATAGAAGTGTAATCCTTGAGATTTAGGCTATAGGACTCAGAACTTTCCCTGTTTTTAAGTAAGATTAATAAAGGCTTTGCCTGAGGATGAAGAAAGGGAAAAGATTCACTGTTGGCTTTGTGACAAAATCTTGCATCTTAAGCCTCCAGTTCCCTAAACAGAGAGCTGAGGGGAATTTCCTATTGGTGATGTGAGCATCTCATTGGGCATTTGTTAATGATGTTAATTATTATAAAAGTGGCGCACCCTATAATCCTAGTGGCTCAGGAGGCTGAGGCAGGAGGACGCAAGTTCAAAGCCAGCCTCAGCAAAAGCAAGGTGTTAAGCAACTCAGTGAGACCCTGTCTCTAAATAAAATACAAAATAGGGCTGGCAGAGTGCCCCCGAATTCAATCCCCAGCATCCACCCCACAAAAAGTGTTGTGTATGGTGCCAGACCAAACAGCAACTAATTATCATATAATTATGTATACTTAACATGTATTATTATGTATTTAGTATATATTAATAGATATTAAATACATAATTATATTATGATTAATAGGCACATGTGTATTGAATTGTGAGAGTTTCCTAGGATGGCCAGACCATTACCACAAACAGGGTAGTAACAGAAATTTACTTTGTCACAGCTCTGGAAATCAGAAGTTCAAATTCAAGGTGTCAGCAGGGCCACGCTTGTACTGCAGGCTGTAAGGGAGACACCTTCTTCCCTCTCTCAGCCTTGGGTGGCTTGTGGCAGCCTGTCTTCACGAGCTGTGATCAAAAGACCTGACAAGAACAATTAGAGAAGGAAAAGTTTATCTGGCTCAGTTTCAGAGGTCTCAGTCCATAGATGGTTGACTCCATAGCTCTGGATCCTAAGTAAGACAAAACATCATGGTGGAAGGGCACAACAGAAGGGGTTAGCAGAGGAAAGCAGCTCATACTTCACAACGAGGAAACAGATTGCTCACCAGGGACAAAATAGAAACCCCAATGCCATACCTCCTCCAGCCACACCGTGCCTGCCTACAGTTACCACCCAATTCCTACCAGTGGTGAGGTTAAGACTCATGACCCAATTATTTCGCTTCTGAAAATTTTTGCATTGTCTAACAACGAGCTTATTGGGGACATTTCATATCTAAATCATAACACATGATCTTCTCTGTCTTCCTATAAAGACACCAGCTGTTGGATTTAGGACCCTCCCTATTTCAACATGATTTCATCTTGACCCTCATCTATTTATATCTGAAAAAACCCTATTTCCAATAAGGTCACATGTAAAGTTCAGATGAACATGAATTTTGGGAGAACACTATTTAACCCTATTGCTAGGAGCGTGTTATGTATTTTATATTTCTGACAGTTCTTTTCCTTTCTATCTCTGACTTCAATAATAGTGAAGGTCTTATGGATGTTAAGGTATAAAGGAGTTAATCTTGAGTCTCCTTACACTGGAAACAGGATCTCGAGGTCTGACAAGGTGCCAGTCCTTTCTTTCTTGCCCCTTCTCTTCCACTTCAGGCAAGGCCCAGAAGTTCCTAGTAGGTGGCTCTCCCTGGAGAAATGTCTTTGGTGAGACTATAACAAGGCCACCCTGGTGTTGCAGTAGTAGCATATTCAAGATTTTCAGAGTTTTTTGAGATGTTGAATGCTATTTACAAGTTGATTATTCTTAAGGAAATTCTCCACTCTAGAAGCAAATCACAAATTTATTTCATATAGAAATGCTGAGATGTCCAACAGTAGAACACTTTGAATAAGTCCACTCAGGTCCTCTAAGAACTTTAGTTTAGCTCTAGTCCTCCTAAAATGAGAAAATGTCAATATGTGGAAATGTCAGTAACTGTTTCTCTCCGTCTGCTTCCGAAGTACCGGTTGAGAATTCAATAGCAATCAAATTAAACCAATCAAAGCAATTCATTGACACTGGAGAGAGATTCACCACCAAAGAGCCTTATAATTGATGAAACATCAAGAGTAACTTCATGGGCTCATAAAACCATTAGGGGCTTTAAGGGCTCAACTACAGATGCACCATTAAGTCTCTGGAACTGGAAATTGGTGGCAAGTTAGAAATCTAGGATCACTGTAGGCAGCTCAAGGTTCATGTGTGTATATGTTGTGGTATGGGGATTGAACCCCTGAGCTACATCCAGCCCTTTTCATTTTGAGACAGGGTCTAAGTTGCTGAGGCTGGCCTTAAACTTGAGATTTGCTTCCTCAGCCTCCTGAGTAACTGGGATTACAGGTATGTACCAACATACCCAGAAAGTTTTTTATCAGATTTATTTTGTGTCTAGAATGTTTTTTAAATCCTAATTTAAAAAAAAAATCATTGTGTGTTTTGCCTACAATAGCTTTTAAAAGCCATCTTTTGTCTACTGCGTATAGATTTATTGAATATGGGCAGAGAGTTGGCAGGGGTTTGGAGAAAAGGCCCTTAGAAGTATATATGTATAAGAATCCTAAAAAAACTCTTAAGCAGTCCATAAAATCCAGAAAACAGTAGGCTTACCCTAAAATGTTAACCTGGGAACAATCATCTACTAGATTCTTAAACTTGTTTTCATGATACCAGTGTCTTCATTTATCTTAAGGGAGGATCCAAATCTGAGTTTTAATCCATCTTCTGGCTATCATACTGATAAGGAAACTGGTTTGTCAAGAGATGAGGAAATTTACTAGATGTCACAGAGAGAGTCATGGAGCTAGAATTTGAACTGAGATCTACCTGGCTCCAGAGTCCACACAGTTGATCCTTATGCTGAGATATTTTTTTAATGCTTCAGAGTTAATCTTTCTCCTACCTAATAGCATTTTAAATATCTAGAATAATTATCTCTTTTCTTCACTTAATTCCTTCTGTAACAGAAGGATTCTAGCTCTTTCAGTTTTCACAATGTAGATTCCGGATTTCTCAATACTTTGTCGTCATGAGAAGGGCCATGTTCACTATGGTTCTCCATGCTCAGTGCAACATGGTAGATGGGGTTTGAGGAGCAAGGAGGATAATGAGACCCACTACTGCATAGAATTCCATGCTGCTGTGGTGGGCAGATCAGCTCGTGGTGATGTGAGGCTGCGGGTAAGTGATGGGCCTGAGTATTTCACTCACTTATTCAGAGTATGGGGTATGGACCACCACCTGGGGACTTGTTAGAGATACAAGATCCCAAGCCCCATTCCACACCTTCTGAATCAGACTATACCTTTTGTCAAGGCTCCCTGGTGAGGCCTGTGTGCACTCAGATTTGAGAAGCACTTCTTCAACTAATCATTGCCTGTATCGACCCATAAAGGAAGGTTTACATCTGTACCATTATGCTTTATTTTGTCAGTTTTAGCCTATTATTCTAGCTCATCACAATCATTTAAATTTTGATTTGTCACTTATGAGGACATTTGAGTTCAATTCCTAAATCAACTTTGAATTTCATTATCCCTTTTAGCCTTGTGTCTTTTCTCAAATTTCAGATCGTGCCTTCTGCATTCATTCAGCTTGTCCATAAATGTGTTGAACAAGACAGAGCCAAGTATAAAACCACGAGGCATGTCATTGCCCTCCAAAATTAATCTATTATCTATTAATTAGCACCAATGGCCAGCCATGACTATCTAATTGACAATTCTGTTGCAGACCTCACAAAGTTTTCATGAGAAACAACTTGCTCAGTTACCTACACTACCTAAAAGAACAAGTTGCTCAGTTATATAAACTATCTAGCATGTGGTCAACCAGCCTCGCAGTGTCTCAAAGAATATGCAAAGGTTTGTAAGGTCCTCATCTGTTAGGGGCTGAATTGTGACATGCACTCATCCATACAGATGTTGAAGTCCTAAGTCCCCACTACCTCAGAATGTGATTGTATTAAAGAATAGGGTGTTTAAAGTTAAAATGAGGTCATCAGCAACTCAGGAGGCCGAGGCAGGAGAATCATGAATTCAAGGCCAGCTTTGGCAATTTAGCAATACCTGTCTCAGAATAAAAATAAAAAGAGCTGGGGATATAAGTGGTACAGTGCCCCTGGGTTCAATTACCAGTTAACCCCCCCCCCCCAATGACATCATGGGATGGGCCCTAATGCATTATAACTGGTGTCCTTATAAGAAGAGATAAGGACATAGATCCACACACATGGAAGATCATGTGGAAACAAAGGAAGAAGGGGTCACCTACAGCCCAAGGAGGGAGGCCTCAGAAGAGACCAACCCTACTAACACCTTGACCTCAGATTTCCAACCTCCAAAACTGAGAAATTTAATATCTGTTGTTTAAGCCACTGGTCTGTGTACTTTATGACAGTTCTAGCATATACCATCCCCTCTGTTCAACCATTATTGCTGTTTGGTAGAATTGGTCACCCTAACCCTGACAGGATGGTCTGAGGTGATACCTCACTGTCTTTGAGAGAAACTGCAGCATAAATGATTCTACATTTAAAATGCCTTTTGAAGTTAAGTTTTTACTATGTTTGCCACAATAAGATCTTGGGCAAAGTGAAGGACTGCCCTTTCTTCTAGAGAAGCCACCTTCATGGGGTTCACAAGGCAGAGGGGTGTGTAGGTGTCTGCATTCATGAGGCTTATGAGAAGGTTCTAGGAAAAACCAGAACCTGAAACATGCCTGAAACAGTTTCTGTGCCAGACTTCTGGGACTATGAAAAAGTCATTCACCATGGAGCACAAACTCTAGCCTTCTGCCATCTTGTCCCCTCAATACACATTCTCTTTCTCTTAAGACCGGTGCCTCAGACACTCTGCTCAGCTTCTCCCAACTTTTTAGCTCCTGCCTTGGTCTCTACTTTGTGCCTTTTTCTTACCTATTTTTGCACCTGGACACAATCCTCCATGGGTCATCTTTAATCTTCCTAAGAGACAGGAAGTGGTCAGGTCTATTAAATGCTCTTCTTTTTAGATATTTGTACCTTTTGGATAGCGCTTTTGTACCAAACTATTTCCTAGCCACTTGACTGGCCTGTAGATGGATGCTTTGGAGTCAAGTGCTGTTCCCTGATGCAGACAACCTGGCCAGGGTGGCAATGTCACAGGTATAAAGCAAGGCCGATCAGAGGCAAGGAAGCCCCCTTAGCAGTGATTTTTATAGGGAGGTTTTAGCATAGTAGGCACATTACTCAA